>NW_008345972.1:552948-633852 GCF_000622305.1 Nannospalax galili
TAGCAACCTCAAGCCTATCCGTATACTCAATCCTATGATCAGGTTGGGCCTCAAACTCCAAATACGCACTAATTGGAGCCCTACGAGCAGTAGCCCAAACAATTTCATACGAAGTAACACTAGCCATCATCCTACTATCTATCCTCCTACTATCAGGATCCTTTTCACTACTATCAGTAATTTCATCACAAGAACTAACCTGGTTCCTATTACCAGCATGACCATTAGCTTTCATGTGATTTATCTCTACACTAGCAGAAACAAACCGGGCCCCATTTGATCTAACAGAAGGAGAGTCCGAACTAGTATCAGGCTTCAATGTAGAATATGCTGCAGGTCCATTTGCACTATTCTTCATAGCCGAGTACACCAACATCATCATAATAAATGCCCTATCAACAATCATTTTCCTTGGAACCATATACAACCCACATAACCCAGAATTATTTACACTTAGCTTCATACTAAAAACATTAATTTTAACAACCGTATTCCTATGAATCCGAGCATCATACCCACGGTTCCGATACGACCAACTAATACACTTATTATGAAAAAATTTTCTACCTTTAACCCTAGCATTCTGCATATGACACATCTCAATACCAATAGAGTCTGTGCCGCTTGCCAGGCCCAGACCTAGGGGGAAGGATCTTAGATTCCTCACAGCAAAGGTCTGGCTTTGCCAAGGTGGTGTGACACCTCTGGACTGGCTAACGCCTTCTATCTGTTATATTTTATATCTGTTTTGTTCTGTAGCTTTCCTGCTACATACCATGAGCATTTCCATTCCAGTAAATATAGATATGTTACTTTTTGTTTTGTTTTCTGAGGCTACTGGACATGGAGCCCAGGGACTTTACATGCCAGGCAAGTACTATACCACTGACCTACACTCTTAGCCTCTGACTATTCTTTCTTTATAATTGAATTTTTGTGAATTTCATACAATATAGTTTGACTGAATTTAGATCCCCTCCCCCATCTGCACCCCCTACTACTGCTTGCCCAGTTTCGTGTGCTTTATGATATATATATCATATATATATGTCATATATAGGACATATATATATGTCCTATAAAGTCAAACTTGTATCCTCAAATGCAGTCAGTATGGGTTACCCATTGGAGACTGTTCATCCTACCAAGAGTCTTACCCTTAAAGGAGACTGCCTCTCCCCTTCCCATCAGTCATTGGTTGTCAGAAATTCCTCAGGTAGGGTTGGGGTTTTTTACCTACCTCCCCACATCCATACTGTCTGCCTTGAGCTTACGTGGAACTTGTGCATGCTGTCTTGTCACCATTGCTGTGAGTTCATGTAACTGCCTAGCTGTTGGAAAACTTTCCCTGTAGTCCTCCACCACCTCTGCTTCCTACAATCTTTCTGCCCCATCTTCCGCAATGATCTCCGAGCCTTGTGGGGTAGAAGTTTGATTATAGGTGTCCTATTCAGGGATGAACACTCTGCAATCTTGTTCTCTGTACATTGTCCAGTTGTGGGTCTCTGTGTTAATCACTATCTGCTGCATAAGGATGCTTCTCTGATGAGAGTTGAGAGATGCATTAATCAAGACATGTCTGGGAGATCTCTTGATTATTCTTTTTAATGGCTGCATAATTTTATATGTAATGTCTCCATAGGCCCACAAGATACTGCTGTGAATGTGTGTCTGAGCCTCTACTTGGGGTCTGAACTGACTCACTATGAAACAGGGATCTCCATGGCCTGGCCTCTTGTCTGTATGTTTAACTTGTGCCATGGGCACTGCAGTTCACTACACTCTCTCTGTACACAAGCTGTAAGTACTGTGGCCATTTCCTACACAAACATACAACTGTGTCTCTCTTTCCATTTCCCTCCTCCCTTCATCCGTCCATTCAGCAAGGAGGCCTGGTACCTTTCTCACTGTCTGGCCTTGGACTGGTTGTGGGGATGGACAGGTGCTACTGGGCTGTAGTAGAGCTGAGTTTGCAGACATTCTGATCAGAGTTCAAAGACCCCTATGTGGCGCAGTAAAGGTTCTATTTGTTGGGACCTATCCGTAGTATCATTCATTCATTCAATCATTCAACACATCCTTAACCCAGTTCTGGTAAACCAGTTGAGGTACCTGGCCTCTTGAAGGTGACTTTCCTGTACACAGTAGGGATAAGGACACTGAATCAAAACAAAGACAGATAAGGCATCATGCAAGGCCTCCTGGAGGAGGTATGTGTCTTTGGCAGAAATTTGAAAAAAAAGAGAGTAGTAAACTAGGGAAGAGAGAGTGAGTAATGTAAGGCCACAGGGAGGAGGAGGTGCATTTTTTTTTTTTTTCTTTTTTGTAGAAATTTGCAAAAAGAGAGTAGTAAACTGGGCTTTACTGGGAAGGGTAAGTGATAGGCACTCTTGCTTGCAAATGTTCAGGGGCTGCAGCTTGTGAGCAGATTGGAGAACTGGCCTGAGGAGGTAGAGACTAGATTAAGTTGGCCTGAGGGGCCCAGGCGGGGAACTTTTGAAACATGCAGATTAGATGTGGGAAGGGTTTTTGCTGGGTTGTTGTTGAAGAAGCTGCATTTGACTGACTTTGGATACAGAGAGAGAAGGTCAGTTTATTGGTTAACTGGGTGGGGGAAAGGAGATGGGATTTAACTCTCCAGGGCTTGCTGGTGGACTAGGCTGTGCATGAGAGAAAAGGAAAGCACTCAGGCTGATCTTGAGAGGTAGAGAAGTGGTATTCAAGCAGATGGGTGGAGGAGAGGAGCCCTCCGGGAGATGGGGAAAGTCAGGGTTGATGTTGGGATGGCTCAGTGCAGCAGGGAGAGAGGGCTGTTAGCTGATGGATCAGTGGTGGGAGAGTGACAGTTCTGGAGCATGCCCACATGGGAGCATTCAGGAAAAAGCCCCTGACATGGACCTCATACTCAAAAGTTGCACAGAGGCAGAGCAACTGAAATGGGAGATGGGTATGTGCTGGGACGGTGTACACACATGCCCCTAGGAACTGGAAGAAGCTTGAGGGCAGTGTTGGTGGGATGAAGGGGGCATGAGTATTCTTTCTTGAATCTAACAAGCTGTAGAGGGCTGGAATCCACACATCTCAGTGGGATGGGGTCTGGTGTCTGAACATCTCAGTGGGATGGAATCTAGTATCCGAATGTTTCAGTGGGGTGGGGTCGGTCTGGTGTCTGAATGTCTTAGTGGGTTGGGGTGGAACCTATGGCTTTGGGAGCACATGACCCTGGAGGCTTAGGGCAGTGACTGTAGTCACCCTGTGTGGATGTCTTCTGGGAAGGGAGCACAGCAACAAAGTAGTTAGGGGAGGACCAGGTGGGCTTATTTTTCAAGGATGGGATACACTGTAGCAGTTTTGTGCTTTTGGGAGGGAAGAGTTGAAGGTCAGGAGGAGAGCCCAGTCCACTGTCACGTGACTGGGGTCATGTGGCTGGGATCCCATACTGTGCATCTAGGATTATAACTGATGGTGCAGTAGGCCACCCTTCTGGGCTAAGCTTTATTGTTCGGTACAGCTCTGTGATGGGCAAAGACTATAGGGTGAGCAGCCATGTAGACTTAGGGCCATGCTCAGAACTGAAAGTGACGATCTTGGCTTGCTGTCTTTGCCTTTCAATCTAACACACAGTGGCTGCTCACCCAGTGCAGCCTGGCTTGCTGGCAGATGGAACACAAGTGTGACTCCATAGCCCTGGGTTCATGACAGAGGACACCCCGCAGCTCAGGTGGGAGAAGTACCTCGGTGTCATGATTTCCCATGCCCTCCAGTCTTTGAGCAGGAGGAGGTCTACACATCTTCATCCCTGATAGTCAGTGCTCCAGTGAGTGTAGATGTTACCCTTCGGGTTCTCAGCAGGCCCTTTGCCTCCTTTGCTTTACAGCAGAAGTCACCTTGGGGGTACCAGGCATCCAGAGTTCCCCTCTGTGTTTCCTTATGCTCCATACTCCCTTCTCACAGCCTCAGGGTCCTCTTCTCTCCCCCAGTCCTCTGTCTCCTACCAGGAGAACCTGTCCACTAAGTCCTTCGGGGCTTATCGAGTCTCTGCCCCTCCCACTCCGCTGTAAACTCTGGAATGCACAAATGGAAAACTGGTCCCTAAGCAGCTAATCAGAAATTCAAAGGGCAGCTGATAGGAGGCCCTGCATTCCAAAGGTACTTCCCAGGGTGTGACTGAGGGGGTGTGGCCCCTGAGTGGCAGTCACCTTAAACCTAGTGACTGTCTGTTGATTTATACACTTAGTCATTCTATAAAGCAGCATTTGCCTAGCACAGCCCTGGAAGCCAGTGTTGAGGGACACAGTGAGCACCCCAGTCCCTGCCCATGAGGAACATAGATACAAGGTAACGGCAAGAGGGCGTGCCCCAGCCAGCACCCACTCCTTGCCAACCTGTGGATAGTGGTGGCTATAATTTTTTTTTAATCAAAAGGAGGGTTAGGAAGATTGCCAGAACTTGCTAAAGTATACTTGTGTCCTTTTTAAATTATAAAAGCAACAAGTCATACTTTTTAGTTGGGAGCTGATACTTGGGTGTTTGCTGTCTGAGATTCCAGCTTCTGCTAGGTGAATGTATACAAGGAGAGGAGGGACCTGGAAGGACATGCTGATCCTGGGGACTCAGCCCCAGCAGATGCCTCTTCTGTGGTGGCCATGTGCATTGGGCCCTGCATCAGACAGCAATCTTGAATACCTCAGATCTAAGCTTCAGGGACCTCACTATGAAATAGTGAGGGAGTGGCTGTGGGTACTAGGAGTTCCCTAAGCTGTCTGTGTATGTGTCCCGGCAAAGTCTGAGTAAACTGGTCACGAGTTATATTTGAGACCAAATGACATGGGCAGAAGAGCCGATGTGTCTTTCTGAGGCAGGGTCTTCCTGTAACCCCAGCTGTCCTGGAACTCTATGTAGACCAGGCTGGCCTTGAACTCACAGAGATCCACCTGCCTCTGCCTCAGAGTGCTGGGATTAAAGGCATGTGCCACTACACCTGCCAACCATCAATATCCAATACTCTTATCTCCTGTGCCCCACAGGGTAGGGCAGTAGTCAGTGGTGGCTGCCCCAGGCTATCAAGCCTTGGGGTTCTAGCCTACCCTCTACATACCATCCCAGTTCTTTCTGATGGTGCCTACAGGAATTCCAGGAGACTGTAGCTTGGGACCCTGGGTCCTGGCCAGTGTATGGCTGCTGACTGGGACAGAGGAGGCCTGTCTCTGCCATGTGGAAGCTTTGCTGCCAACCTTGGAGTATGGATGGAGATTTTGATCTTTTCTGGGTTGGAGTATGCTGCATTGTCTTTTGGACACTTGCTTTTCATATACTGGATGTTTTGAGTTAAGGAGGGCTAGTTCAAGGCAATAGCATTGTACTCCGTTGGGGCTGGAGGTGCCCTGGCTGAATGGCCACCGAAAGCTGCCTTCTGCTGAAGCTCAGTTATTAGCTCCCTAGGAGCACTGACTGATGGGACTCTGGATAGTGTAGTGCTTTTCAACAGAACATTAGCTAAGGTGTATGTGTAAAGATTGAGTTTGCAAAGTGGCCCCAAACTAGTGGGGGTTAACCGAAAAGTCCTGCTTATTCTCAGCTTTCCCCAGAGCAGAGCTGGCTCCCTCAATCCTGTCACCAGACTCCATCCTGTGAAGGAAAATGTTGATTCACAGCCATAAGAAAGACAAACTTACCTTTTATGACTTCAGTAATAAGTAGCTAAAACTTGTTTCTGTTGATGAAAACAGAAACCCAACACTGTTTTCCACTGCCTCTGAGGGAACTCCCACCTTGCTCCCAAACTCTGGATTGACCTTCTTTGCAGGAGAACCAAGGGGCAGTTGGCAGGCATTGTACAAAGCCATCCCCTCCCCTCCCCCGCACCCCATGCAGTGTCTGGCCTGACTCACCGCAAGTCTTTGAGGTCAGTTAGTAATAAGAGGAGAAAGTCATGACCCAGAGAGGTTAATAATAAAACCTGCAGATGCACAGCAAGCCTGGCTTTTGCAGTTTGTCCAGCCCACCTCCTTTCGGTCATGCCTGTGGTGGGAATGCTCCAGGCTCTGGGCCTCTACTCCCTGTTTGAGTTGATAATTTGAGTTTCATGGAAAATTGTTGCATGAATTTTGGCTTTGGATTAAGACAGAATTTCCAACATTTTCTGAAATGGCTGTAAGCATACTTTAAAAAAATTTTAGTTATTTTTATTTTATGTAGATGAGTGTTTTGTCTGTATGTGTGTGAATGCACCACATGCCCACAGAGGTGAGAAGAGGGTGTTGGATCCCCTGGAATGGGAGTTATGGGCAGTGGTTAACCACCATGTGGATGTTGGGAACCGAACCCCAGTTCTCTGTAAGAACAGCCAGTGCTCGTAACCACTGAGCCATCTCTTCAGCCCCGGCTTTAAACATACTTCTGCCATTTTGTACTGCATATTTATGGTAAGTGGTGTTCTCAGCACTGATACTGTACAATCAAAAAGGCAATTAATTTTGAAAAATATTGAAGATGGCCTATGTCCTGCAGTATCAAATATTTAGCCAAGATTTATTTTTCATGTAAAACTAAACAAGCACATTATTAGCATGCAAATTTGTTTTTATCTTTAATAAATGGTAATATGTATACTAATGAATGGTTTCAAAATAAATCTCCTTATGGTTTATTATCATTAAGTGTTTGATATATATATATATATATAATATGCCTATATACACAGGGTCAGGTAAAAATTTCTCAGGTGGAGAGGGGTTGAAAGTGGAAAAAGTTTAAGAAGCCCTGATCTGTTACCCACAATGTGTCATTAAGCATTCCGTGTGGCCTTACCAAGGGCAATGACCCTCCTGCATTTTTAGCAGTCCCAGTCCTAAGCTGACTGCTCCTAAGGGGCTCTGAAATCACAGATCTCCGGTTTCTCCTAAGCTAAACATGGGGTCCCGGTGTTCAGAGTCACGATTAGAAGAGACGGGCCAGGACAGAAAGTAGATGGTGGGTGCCTTGCACCCAAGACACCCTCAGTGTACAACAGGACAGCCATCTGAAGTGAAGACATTGGCTTGTCCTGTTCCCTGGCACCCTCCCAGGGGTTGGTGGTGGACTTTGAGTGCTTGGGCTCTAGAGTTACTTAGCTCTATCACTCTAGGCAGACCATGAGGGCCCTTCTGGACTGAGATTCCCTTCTGCTTGTTCCGTTCAGCAAGCATACAGAAAATTTTCTGTACATTTATGGGCCTTGCTATAATGGCCAGAATTGAATATTTGTTGTTTCAATCTTCCCTCCCCTTCATATAGCCATTTTCCCCCTGGGTGGAGTGAGACTGTATTTGGGTGGGTGTCCTAGTCTGTTTGGGCCTCTGGGTCAGGCAGCTTGGGAACAACGCAGATGTGATTGAAAAGCTTGAGGCGCCAGCAGACCAGCTTCCTAGGTCACAGATGGGGCCTTTTTGCTGCATCAATGGAGGTGGGCTTCCTGGGCATTTCAGGGGTATCTTTATATGAGTACTAATCCTTTCATGAAGTTTCCATCTCATGACCTAATCACCTACCCGGGCTCCACCTCATAGTACCACCTTGAGCATGAGGACTTTAACACATATGTTTGAGGGGACACA
Organism: Nannospalax galili; assembly: GCF_000622305.1. Taxonomy (NCBI): domain Eukaryota; kingdom Metazoa; phylum Chordata; class Mammalia; order Rodentia; family Spalacidae; genus Nannospalax; species Nannospalax galili. Next base: position 560,544 of record NW_008345972.1, read on the forward strand.
CACACACACACACACCACATATATTGCGGTGAATGGGGCTTGTTCACTTCAGCAGGGCTATACTGTGCCCTTGGGAGGCAAGTGGGAAGCATGGTGTGTAAGGCCCTTGGGTTTTAGGTTTACTTATTTGATTTTATTTTTTTAAGGCAGGGCCTTGCTATTTAGGCCAGGCTTGTTTGATGTAGGAATCTCCAAACCTTAGATTGCTGAAGTCCCCAAACCCCCACCTTTCCTCCTTCATCTCACTGGCCTGACCCATCTCTACCAATCGCCTTTCCTCTTCCTCATTCTCCTCTGACCAGACAGGAGGGCCAGATCTAAGGGCCTTTGACTCAGAGCCTTCTTGGGCTTCATTCTGCACATCTTTAATGGACAGTTGCTATTTGAGCAGGGAAGGAGGAAGCTCACAGTGGGGACAGATTTTGTAGGGAAAGCAGTTTTACTTTGCTTCTCTAAGTTGGGGAGGAGGAAGTGAAGGACGAGAACAGGGGAAATGGGGCATGTTTCCTCAGCACTGCTGAAACTCCCTGCTAAGATGTCAAAACTCACCATCTGTTGCTTCAAAGAAGCCTCCAGATGTGGCTGTCACAGACTGACAGTTGCCCTAGCTGGCATCTTGAACTCTGTAGCCAGTGAAGACATCTTGGTGGGCTGGGTGGACTCTACATGTTCCCGATTCTCCAAGGCCAGTGGCTACAAGAGTGTCCCATAAAGGATAAAGTACAGCTAGGGGTAGGAACCCTAAGGATGTGGTCCTGCATCTACCTCTAGCAGTAATATCATCCAGTCAAGCTCTGAAAATGCAGCCTCTTTGGTCTGTCCTCCTGGCCTCTGAGGTGGACTTATTATCCCTGGGATATGGTTTGTGCCTACAATCCTCATATAGGGTTGCAGGGACTGAAAACAGCTCTCTGATCATCCTGTCTTATGTGCTCCCAACTCACCAATGAACCTGCAAGACCTTGTGCCCCACATCTTCTGTCCCTGTGTGTCCTGTCCCCTTCCCACATTGCCCAGGCAGCAGGTGGGTAGAGGTTTCTTGGACTGGCTGTGCCATGTTAGTGAGGCAGACATTGCTCTGTAACCTTTCCAGGGCTCTAGGGAGTCTGGATACCCTGACATGTGGTCAGTGTCCTGGCAGGCACTGTGTTCCTCTGCATGTGGGATGGAGCACAAGCTGACTGTACAAGAAAAGGAGGAAGAAGGGAGGCTCCCAGAAAGAGGGTATGTCTCATGTCTGTGCTTAAGCAAGGCCGAGGTGCCAGATAGCATCCCTGTCATGGGACACAGAGGAATGAAGGCTTTCTACAGATGAGAGCTGGTCGTGGCTCACTAATGGCACTGGTCAAGCCTTGCCTGATCCAAAGCCCTGGTCATCTTGACCTCTTGATTGAAGTGGGGCCTATCTCCTTCTCCATCTTAGATTTACTTTTCCTATTACAATGAACGAAGGAGGCTCTCTAACTATTCTCCAGAGAGGTAGATACCAGGAGATGTCTCCATCTGCCTGTGACAGTACCCTCCCTAGGATAAGCAGAAGCTGGCCTTCACCCTCCCTGAGGCCTGTACAGCCCTGCCTTGCCTTCTGGGTGAGTCTCTTGCTATTCTGCTCATCCCTTCCCTGTCCCCCCAAATGGGAGGCACTGACCCCATGCAGACTTTGTGCTATTTGTTTCTAACAGTGGAAATTCAAGTACTCATGCATTCCATTACCAATGGTGTGCAGTGCAATATTATACTATTTATTTTGATATTGGAGCTGCCTGAGGTTTGGCCAGTGGGAGCCACTTCAGGTTGGCTTCCACATCCTTGTGGCAGGCTCTCCTGTCATCCTGTGCGGGTGCTACCTGTGGACAGAGCTGATGTCGTCTTTGGAAAAACACTTGGGTATACATACGTTTACGCTGCTTTCACTTCTGAGTGTGCCTCTGCGTGGGTACGAGAAGCCCCTCTGTGTATCTGCCTCCCATCTGGAAACACAGGGTTTCTAGAATGATCCCTGTTCCACATTCGTATGCCCCCCCCAACTCCAACTAAGAGTGGTGTCTCCCAGTTTTTCTCATAGATCCCTAGGGCTCAGTCCTCCTGTAGGTATCATAGTCTCTCATCACCTCCCTCCTCCCATCTCATTCACATATCTCAGCATTTCCAGGCCTGGTGTCAAGGGCAGGCACTCTGCTGCTGCTCTCCTCTAGCAGTCACATCACTCCTGCCCACATTCCTCCCTGGGCCACAGCTCATGAGGACACAGATGTCTTCATGGTGCTCCTTGCTTAGCACCTGCTAGATCATCCAGGTGACCTCCATTTGGGCCCCTCTCCTGCCACTGCTTCCTCGGGCCACAGCTCGTGAGGACGCAGATGTCTTCATGGTGCTCCTTGCTTAGCACCTGCTAGATCATCCAGGTGACCTCCATTTGGGCCCCTCTCCTGCCACTGCTTCCTGCCACCCTGATCACTGTCCCCCCGCCCCAGCCTTGTTTGTGCATCCTGTCTGCCTCAGCATTCCTGTTTTCCTGTTTTTCACTTCACGTTAGTTACCCATGTCCAGCGTGTTCACCCAAACTGCCCCCCCCCAGCCTTGTTTGTGCACCCTGTCTGCCTCAGCATTCCTGTTTTCCTGTTTTTCACTTCACGTTAGTTACCCATGTCCAGCGTGTTCACCCAAACTGCTGTATCCACCCTGGTCTTGGTGCCTTTCTTGCCTAGAAAATGTCTACCTTTTTCAAAACTCATCCCATTGGTTGAGGCCCCCTTCCTAATGCTGAGTGCTCAGACTTCTCAGTAAGGGATTGTGCAGGTCGAGTGAGTTTGTGAGCAAATGTGTGTAAGCAGTGTCCAGTTCCCAGTGACAACCTTGGGGTTATGAGAGAACCACAGATTTGATGCAAGAGCCTGACTCCTTTGTGGGGCATGTGTCCCAAATCAATGAGTTTTCAATCCCAGGATGGCCATGCAGCCACCTCTTTCTCTGCTGCCGTCTGTGCTGATGTCTACCTCAGCTGTGTAGGTTCCCTCCTTTGTGAAAAGAATGCCGTTTTGCTTCTGGGGACCAGGTGACGTCAGAAGCCATGGAGAGGCCAACCTGGGCAGTGAGAAGCACCAAGGAGTGGGCAAAGCAGAAAGAAAACAGAAGCTGGGCAGAAACCTATCTTTCACTGTTTGCCGGAGAGGATGGGCTACCACTCAGGTGCTGGGTGGGAGTCAGCTCTTGGAGGAGCCCCTGGCTTCTGGTCTTCTCTAGTCCCTCTCTCTGCTGACAGCTTACTTGAAGGGTAGGGGTGACTAGGAGGGTGTGACCTGATACCTGTGAGTGACCAGCATTGGTGGAAGGGAGCAGAGCAAAGGACCTTTGCATATCTGTGCCCACACCACACACTGTGCTTGTGAGGCAGAGGCCAACAGACCCCTGCAGGATATAGATGACCACATGGAAGACTGATTTCTTCTGCCATGAGAGCTGCTCAGGGATAGGGAGTGTTTAACCAGTCTGGGGGTGGGGTGGGTGTGGGGGCAGGTAGGAGGTGGCTCTTCAGCTGAGCCCAGAAGGGCAGTAGTTATCAGCCAGAATAAAGAGGTGAGACCCAGGGCTTAGAGTGGCACGAACTGAAAGTGTGGAGCACAGTAGGAGCTTGGCTGAGGGGGGTCCGTGTGGATGCAGGAGAGGTGCAGGCTGGTAAAGAGACTGACAAGCAGTTGCCTTGCTTCAAAGTTCTTGACCTTGGCCCAGAGTCCTTGGCTGTGACTGTTGATTCTCTCCAAAATGAAGACAAGCCTGTTTGTTGTCACTAGCTGGGAGGTGTGTGACATTCATGTAGTTTATTACTAGTAATAAAGAGTAGGTGTTTTCTGAGTGGTGTATTCCTTTAAGTAAGTTCAAGCAGATTCAGGTAACCCTATAATAAAAAAACAAAAAACAAACAACCCCCCCCCCCAAAAAAAAACACCGGGCGTTTGCCTCCCAGTGTGGCCAGCGTGACCTATGCTGTGCTACCTACCTCTATCCCTCTCCCTCTCCCATGGATTTTTCAGACAGAGTCTCACTCTGTAGCCCAGGCTGGCTTGGAACTTACGGCAGTCCACCCGGCTCAGCCTCACAGTTGCTGAGACTACAGAGGTGAGCTGCTTCCCTGTCTCTAGACAGCAATTCTGAGTGGGCCTAGAGAGTCCAGAGGCCCATCCACTCCCTCAAAGAGTTTTATCACATCTGCATTCTGGTGCTGTCTCTTTATTTCTGAATTCAGATCCTTACCCTGGCTCTGTCAGCACCACAGTAAGACTGGTGGCTGTTCCCAGGCTTTCACTGCACACGTCCTCCATAAATAGGAAATCACAACCCTTCAGCTCATCTTGTGCACACTACTGTACACCCCATCTTAGGTTAGTTGTGGGGAATCCAGAGTAAGTGCAATATAAATGTGTCCTTAAGGCTCTGCAGTCAGTGGAGGACGAATTGTGCATGCAGGAGTATGACTGAGAGACTTCTGGAAAACTAAGGTTTGACTAAGCTATAGAAAAATAATAATGATGGATATTAAACGTTCAGTGAAGAACGAATGCAGAGAAAGATGAATAGTGCTCGCCTTTGTGGGAGAGGGGAAGATAATGCATGTATGTCAACCCTGTGATAACTGTGTGAGGAATTGGAGCCCAGGATGGCCTGTCTTAGACAATTTCTCTCTCTCTCTCTCTCTCTCTCTCTCTCTCTCTCTCTCTCTCTCTTTGTAGTTGAAAGTTGAAAAGCAGCCATTGCCATTCCTCTGTAGAAACGGAAATTTGGGTATTTAGTGCCAGAACCTGAGAGGCTGAATTGATGGCTGGAATTTGCACATGTGGTAACCATGAAGCCCCGGGCAGCCCACCCAGACAGCCCTCCCAGCTAAGGCATTCGGGCTCACAGACCCCAAGTTGAGAGTGTGAGATCAGCAGAGGCTGGGTTTTGGGGACAGTGCAGGCTGTTAGAACTCCACATAGGCTGGGCCTGTAGCCAGGGCCACGAAGGCTCCAAGGCCAGAGCGAAGTGCTCAGTCATCTTGCAGCTCCAGTACAGGGATCTGCACCTCATAGACCCCAGCAATTGCTTCAGCTTGGAGCCACCCATCTTCAAAGCAGCCTTTCAATATTCTCAGAAGATAGACTTGCTTTGTTGGAGGCTACTCTGCTGTTGAGAGTGTCCTTGAGCACACAGCCCTGTGCACTGTGCACAGGCATGGGAAAGGAGAGGAGGTGTTCTGTCTAAAGACTGTGCCCTCCCTTCCCTCCTGAATGTTCTAAGTGACCCTGGCCCTCTCTGGGCTCCTGGTTTGCTTTTCCTCCAGTCTGGTACCTCCCCCATGCTAAGTTTTTAATTTCCTTCTAAAGTCTTACACCTAGACTGGAAACCGAGACTTGGGCTGAGCTGCAATTTGTTGGGACTGCCTAGAAACTTAACGGAGCTAGGATGGGGAGGACTCCCGGCCTTCAGGGGTGCAAAGACTGGCCAGTCATTTGCTCTGAGCTTTGCCTGAATTCCCATTGTCGCCGACCTTTCCCAGCAAGGTCAGCCTCCTTGTTTTTCTTAGCTGAAGTGGCAAACTGGTAAGAAGCCCTGTGTGCCTTTCCCATTCCCCACTGCTTGCTGGGCAGTGTCGATTACCGGCGGAAACTGGCCATGCAGATGCAGGGTGTACTGGAGAACAGTCAAGATTTTAAAATTCCAAAAGCCCCAGAGCCCGCAGCGTTTGGATTCTCTTAAGCCCCTCGGTCACTAGCCCAGAGGTCTGAAATCCTAGTAAAGCCAAACCCCGAGCCAAGCTTGGTAATTCCAGTCAGATGGCGGCAGGGAGGTGCCCCCACCCCCCGCGGGAAGGCGTTTCTTCGCCCACTTCTCCCGCGTCTGGCTGAGTCGCGGTGGTGCCCAGGCTCTGGGCTGCGGTCTGCGGGGTAGGGCGGGCTAATTCGTGTCAGATGGAGGCCGGGCGCGCGGCTTTGTTCCCGGCGTCTGACTTCTGACGGCAGGAGCTGCGGCGCCCGCTCCGACCCGCGCCTCGCCAACGCAGGAGCCGGCGTCCCCGCGCTCCCGGCCGGGCTCCCCACGCAGCGCAGGAGCGGCCATGCGGTGGCGCGCGCTGGCCCCAGGCCCACCCGCGAGGTGCGCGCGCGAGGGCGGTGCGCGAAGACGCCCACGCCAGGTGAGTGCCGCGTGGCCCGGCTGATGGCCCATGGCCGCCAGCATCCCTCGGGCCCCACGCGCGTGGACCTGGGCTTCGGGCGCACGAGGCGGTGCACCGGTGTGCGTGGGTCTGAGTGTGCTTGGCGGTGCGTGAGTGGCCGCGGGGCGCAGTGCGGGCTGAGAGAGGAGGGAAGCTGGCCAGTCTATAACCCTCCAGTCCCGGCGCGGCTGCAAAGGTTTCCTCTGCATCCCTTTCTTCTAGGGGAGGCGGGACACTGGCCGTGGCGCAGACTCGCTATTCCGCGCGTGTTTCTTGCCGAGGCACAGGGTTTGGCTCAGCACCGATGCCCAGGATGCGCCCATAATAGCCTAGTGCACGCGTCTGAGTCCGCTCGCGCGGGTACTGAGGGCGCCTGTGGCCCACAGGACTGCCCTCCGCCTGTAGATTCGAACAAGTGAGCTTTTCCCCCAAGTCTAATAATCAAGCCTCGACTACTCGGAAAGTTTTGGAAGGTTCTAGAGTGAAAGGTTGTCAGCATGCCACTTTTCTGTGCAGCAGCCGCAGGGGTTTGCCCTGAAGCCTGCGTGTTTCTTTGAACAATGTATGTTTTGGGGGGGGATCTGTCCTGCCCCGGTACCTGCCCTCTGTGGGATGGGAAGCACCCCTGAGGCCTGGGGAAGTCAACCCTGTGGATGTGGGAAGTGTTCTGTCTACTTTCAGAGTGAAGTCGATCTGGGAATGTGCTTTTGATGAATGCCTGTCTCCCCAGAATGCTAGCTACCCCGAGGCACCTAAATTCTCTTCCTGTGGTGGGCTGAATATTTCCTGAAGGGAAAACATAGCTGATGTTGTGCACACGCAGCCTCGTCCTGTGTGTGTAGGTATTTGCCATGGCGACCCTTGGTGAGTGGAGAGAACCTAGCGTGGGCTCCCTATGGGGTTTTGCCTTCCGGCTGAGTGGAGGCACCTCCTGGCCCTCAATAGAGAGAGAGACCTTGGTTATCAAGGCTAATTACTGCATCTCAGGAAGCCCTTGTGAGAACCTAGCGTGGGCTCCCTATGGGGTTTTGCCTTCCAGCTGAGTGGAGGCACCTCCTGGCCCTCAATAGAGAGAGACCTTGGTTATCAAGGCTAATTACTGCATCTCAGGAAGCCCTTGTGGAACTGTCTTTCTTTCTGGCCACTCTTCCAAGGTTTGGTTCCTAGCAATTAAATGCAATTCAGGTTGCAGAACTAGGCTTGCTAGCTGCTAGTTGAGCCTTGCCCCCCCCCCCCCCCCATGGATGAAAAGAAAGCACAGGATCAGGTGAAGACAAGGGCAGCCTAATCCTGTCTAGTCTTCTTTCACAAGAGAGATGTTATGTACGATGTGTGCGAGCAGATGTTATTACACTATCTTAAATAAACTCCCAGGGGATCCAGCAGTTGAAATGGCTGAGCAGGCTCCACAGTGCCTCTGCTGTTCCCCTCTTCCCAGCTTCCCACTGTGGACCAGCCATCACAAAGCTGCAGGAAAACAGTGCGGCTTTCTCCTTGCTTGGAATAAAGGTATTTGTGAGCAATAAAAGGTTACAGTCTCTCTCCTTGGCCCACAGACTATGACCAGTTCATTTGCTGCACAAGTATTAATTGAGGGTCCATGTCCACTGTCTGCCAGCTGGGCAAGGCCCACAGAGGACAAAGGAGAAAGACCCTGGTGTCCTGCATCCAGGAAATTGCAGTCTAGCACAGGAGAGAAGGCAAATAAACAAACAGTTTCAAGATGGGGAGAAAAGGTATGTGCCAGCTGGGGCGTCAATAAGAGGATGAATTCCACCTCCTGTCTGAGCTTGGCACTGGGGATGAGACTCAGCCAGAGTCCTGGTGTTGCCTGTGGGATCTAGGCGGGTCTTGGGTCTCACAAGCCCATCTGTACAACAGTGATGATTATGGTAACTGTGCATAAACTCCCTGCTAATGAGATTAGCAGCACCGGTTATCCTTTTACAGGGCTTTGGATATAGGCAGGTTGTTTGCTGTCAAATAGGCAATAAGGCAATATCTGTTTTGAAACAATCGGAGGCAAATGTAGGAAGAAGTACACAATAACAGTGCCTTAAAGAGTCCTGTGGCACAATCTGTTATAAGGGGTGATGGTTCTCAGGCTGGGCTGCAGATTAGAATTGCCTGGGGAGCTCGGAAAACATCCCAGTGTTCTTGTCCTGCGTGTAGAGTGATCCCATTTCATTGGTCTGAGGTAGAGCCTAATCCAAATTGTTTTTAAAACTTTGCCCAAGTTATTACAGCACAGTGATATATGTAGCATTTTGGTCATATACCTCTGCTAGGTAGTAGGGTGTCTTTTCTATTTCAGGAATTTGTGGCTTGCTCAGGGTTGCTGAATTTAAATGCAGATTGCAGAACCCAAACAAAGGTTTCTGCCTAGCTCAGGGCACTTTCTCTTTCTTTCGTTGACAGTCCTGACTATCTTGTGGTAAATACAGTTAAATGTCAACACAGCTGAGGAACCTGGAGTGGCTGGAGGGCTCTGGCCTAGAAATGGACACTTCTATGCTGTTGGGACTTGGTAAAGGCTTTTGAATTTGGTTTCTAAAATTCATTGCTAATATATAGAAATAATGTGTCGGTATGTTGATTTTGTGTCCTTCGAACTTTGCCAAACTCTCTTGTTCTTAAAGGTTTTTTTGTACGTTTCAGATTTTCCTACATAGGGCAACAAGATAATTTTACATCTTTCCCAACCTGTTGCCTTTTATTTCCTTCTCTTGCCTCATTGTCCTCTTTAGAATCTCATTGTTAAAAGAGGTGATTAAGGACATTTCAGCCTTCTTGCAGATCTTAAAAGGAAGCATTAGCTCTTCATGATTAAGGATGTTTGTTGTAGGATTTGCATAGATACATTTGATCTACTGAGGAAGTCTCTTCCTACTTGACTTTTTTCAAATACCGAAAGAGTTGGTAGATGTTGTCATTTCTGCATTGATTTAAAAGACCAATTGGTTCCCTTTTTAGCTTTTTTTTTTTTTAATTTATCGGGTTTGCTTTTTTTGAGACCGGGTCTAGCCTCTAACATCTCCCTACCTCAGCCTCCAGAGTTCTGGTATTTAAGTTTAGTGACTGATTTTGAATGTTAAAAACTCATGCATTCCTGGGATAAACCCATTCATGGTGCAGTAGATTGTGGATTGCATAAGACAACTCATGGGTTATTTGGAAGTGTATTATTTAGTTTGCAAATATTTGGGGACTTCCCAGAGATTTCTTTGTTTATGTTTCCAAATTTGATCCCACTGTGGCCAAGGGACATGTTTTTGGTCGGACTTGAGTTCATTTTGATTTGTTCAGGCTTGTTCTATACCTCATAGAATGACTAGACACTCCACATACTCTTGAAAGAACATGTGTTCTGTTGCTACTGAGTCAAATGTTTTGAGTCTGTTAGGTCAAATTGTTTGATAATATCAGACAACTCTTTTGTATCCTTGCTTATTTTCTGGCCAGCTCTGCAGATTGCCAAGAAAGGTTGCATAATAAAAAGCCACAGATAAGGTGGCTTAACAGAAATGCATCTGCTAACAGTGCTGAGGCAGGACACAGAAGTTATGGCACGGTTGGGCATGGTTGCTTTCTTCTAAGGCCTCTCTCCTTCATTTGTACACAGCCATCTTCTGACCTGGTCCTTACATAGTTGGTCCTCTGTGGACACCAGTTCCTGATGTGGCTTCTTAAAAGCAGTGATGATAGCTTGTATTGTTTGGGGGAACCTCTGGGGCATTCCTGACCAATGACTTACAGGGAGGTATCCTGTGACTAGCATTGGGATTTTGTTTTCAAGGCTTATTTTTATTTATGTATATGCCACATGTGTGCGGTGCCTGTAGAGACCAGAAAAGGGCGTCAGATTCCCTGGAGCTGGAGTTACAGGCAATTGGTTTACAAGCCACCCGATTTCGGTGCTGGGAACTGAACTTGGGTCTTCTGGAAAAGCAGTAGGTGCTCTTAAACCCTGATAGATTTAATAGCCTGTGGCTTCAGGGAGCAGTGTTACCAACCCATGCGGGGAGCTTCCTTTTAAATGCTTTAATATATGTAATTATCTTACAAAATAGTAGGTTTCCATATGGCTTTTTCATTCTTCCTAGTTTTCGCTAACCCTCCCCTTCTCCTCTCTCCCATCCCTGCTGAAACTTTTCCATCTCCAGTACTCCTATCCGTTTTCACGTCACATGTGTTCTACTATCTCCCCTCTTAAAGACCACCCCCCCCCGCCGCCCCCCGGGCCTCTTTCTAATGTCCTGGCTTCTAAAGCATACAAATCTAAAAATTTGAAACTAGGATCTACATATAAGAGAGAACAGGCAGCATAACTCAGTACAATACCATTCCATCCATTTTCCTGCAAATTGTATTTTTCTTTATAGCTGAACAAAATTCCTTTGAGTACTAGCTTGTGATTATCCATCCATCAGTTTGTTGATGAACATTTAGGCTGATTCCATTTCATAGCTATTATATCACATTACTTTTTATTTAAATTATTAGTAATATTTTGATGTTCTTTAAATAGTAAGAAAAAATATTGCATATTACCCATGTATTTGCCATTTTACTGTTCTTTGTTCTTTTATGTAATCATATTTTATTTTCCTGTTCCCTTTTCCTAAGAACTGTCTTTAACATGTCTGTGGAACATGCTAGCAGCTAGTGAGGAATTCTTGGCTTTCAGCTTTTGAGTAAATATCTTAACACATTTCTGATTTTCTTTCGTTTTGGAAATGTTTTGACTTTAGAATTCTAGACTGATTGGATTTCTTCAGTATTTTATATTGTTTCACTAATGTCTCATGTTTTAAAATTTATTAATTTTTAAAGGATTTATTTTTATTATTTTTTTAAAAAGTGTATTTGTATGTGTGTCTGTGTGTATATGCACATGAATGCAGGTACCCACAGAGGAAAACAGAGACCAGAGGGTTTGAAATAAGCCTGAAGCTGGGGTTGCAGGTCGTTGTCAGCTGCCACATTTAGGTGCTGGGAATCAAACTCAAGTTCTCTGCAAGAGTAGTACATAGTACATACTTTTGCCACAAGTCTTACCTCCAGCCTCAAAAATTTTTTTTAAAAAACTTCAGTTACCATCATCATTCATCCCTTGTATGTGATGTGTCTTTTTCTTCCCTTTGGTGGTTTTAAGATTTTTCTGTTTATTACTAGGATTGAGTAGTTTATTTTCAGGTAGTTGGTATAGTTGTTTCTTGGATCTATGTCTTGTATTTTGGAAAGATTTGGTTATTATTTCTCCCCACTTCTTCTGTTCTTCCTCTCCTTTAGGACTCTGAGTGAATGTGTATTTGTTCTGAGGATCCTCCATAGTTCCTGGTGCTCATTTGTTTATTCATTCAAGTTGTCTTACTTTTTTGTATGCTTTGAGTTGGAAGTTTTCCACTGTGATGTTTTTCAAGTCACTAGTTTCTCTTTTTCTTAGTAATTGGGCAATAATCACGTCCAGCATATTTTTCACCTCTGAATTTCATGTTTTCTTTTGTGGATGTTTGATTTGGATTGCTTTGCGTTTTTTCGGTCTCATTTTGAGCAGATCTGATCCAGTTGTAGTGATACCCTCATACTCCTGTCTGCTAATTCCAGTTTCTATTGACTTTTCTTTTTCAATATATTGTCTTTCTTGTCTCTTTGAATGCTTGATGACTTTTGATTGGCTACCAGCCACTATGAATTTTTACCATTTTTGAATGCTAAAAAATTTTGTGATCCTTGTAGTACTCTGGTGTGCTTTTTTTTCTGGAATGTAATTATGTTACTGGGCAATAATAAAATCCTTTTGGGCACTGCATTTTAGATAGCATGTGTGGGTCAAGACAGCTGTTCAACGTAGAGCTGATTTTTCTCCATGAGTAAGATAAGATTGTTCTGGATCTCCTATGAAATACTGTGAAGTTGCATTTCCTGATCCGCAGGCACTGTTCCCAGCTCTGTGTGAGGCTGCTGGAGGGCGCAGGGTGTGTGTGACTCTCCGCATCCTTGATCCACATGTTGGTCTGGGGTTTTCTTTAGTATTTTGTTCTATGACTCTGTGTGGGACACTCTCATCACTTTCCTTACCAGGGGTTGCACACTGGGCTCAGCTCAGATCTTTTCTGCAGTCAGCAAAGTCTCTCAAGACAGCAGTTGGTGGTGGGAAGGGGTAAGACATGAGGTTGACCTTAAGTTTTTCTTCCTTCTGAAATTAATAGTCAATCTAAGAAATACATTGTCAGGTCTTTTTGTCATCATGCCAGATCGTAGAGTGTGTTTCCATCAGCTATGGTAGCTGAACATCACTAAGTGACAGGGCTTTTTCAGCTCCATTTTTGTTTTGAGACCACCTTGATATTGCTGACCAAAGCCTCCTTATAGCTAACCTTCAGTTCCTGCTACAGTGCTTTAAAAGCAGTGATTTGGTATATTTTGTGTGTGAGGATAAATTTAGTTCCTGGTAAAGCATCTTCTGCATCAGCAGCGGGAAGATCTTGCAGATTTAAACTAAGTCAATAAAAATGCTGTCATGGTGTTTCATGCTGCCTGAGCTCATCTTTAAAGCCACGCGATAACATCTTTGTAGGATTCTCGTCATCTTATTCCTATCTATATTGTAACCTTTCCCATAGGTCCCTAGATAGTACAGTGTAAAATTCTGAGACTTACTGACTTTAATTTTGTGTCTTCATATAACTGCCATTTAGAATATGAGGCAGGACTTTGTTCTCCAGTGTTCCTTCCTGGTTCTCTCACACACCCCTCACCATGAGTTCTATGACTGTTGTTACTGCTGTTACATATTGAACGTCATAGAAATTGGACACTCTGGTATTCTCCTGTCTTTAAGTCAGTATATTTTGGGGGAGGGGTCTGAGACAGGTCTCCCTGCAGCCACAGCTGGCCCAGATTGGGCTGGCCTGGATCTCATAGAGTTCCGCCTGCCTCTACTTCTGGAGTGCTGGGATTAAAGGTGTTCTCTATCATGTCTGGCCAGCATGTAATTTTTTTCATCTATATTGTTACCTGCGTGATAGTACATACTTGTGTGTTTCTGAACACCATTCTGTATTACCAGCGCTTTTGAAAACTCCATTTTCCTTATGCTAGATATTCACATTATTTCTTGTTTTGGACACTTTTTTATTGTTAGGAGAAATGGTTTATTGTGTATATTGCAAGAGCGCTGGGGGCTGTGAAAAACTACTGCTGGGCCTGTGGTGCGTGCCTTTAATTCCAGCACTCAGGAGGCAGAGACAGGCAGATCTCACAGGCCAGCCTGGTCTACATAGTAAGTTCCAGACCAGCTATGGCTTCAGGGAGACCCTGTCTCAAAAAGACAAAACAAAACAAACAAAACAAAAAAGCTAGAGTGCTGTTTGCAGTCTAGTTCACTTTTAAGTTAGATTGCTATGACCTTTTCTGTTCAAGCCTTTTGTAGACATAGTAATTTTTTAAGTGTACATCAGAATGGCATGGATGGACCATAGCAGAAATGTATTTTACAGTTTATAGGAAATTGTCAAATTATTTTCCAAAGTAGCTGTAGCATTGCTTCATGTTCTCAGTAAATTTCAGCCATCCAGGTGAATGAGCAATGGCTCTGATATATGTGTATTGACTAGTGTCCATGTGGCCATTAGTTACCGACTACACTGTTGTTTATCAGCAAATAGGTATAAGGATGGTATTTGATTTGCAAAGCAAAATGAATTCTTATAAGATTATCAGGTACAGGCTTTGAGCCCAGACCCTGCAAACACTGTGAACTTGGTGCATGAGAGTTTATTTCCTCCTGATCCTAAACCTTGTCATCTTGGTGAAGGACAAAGCACATGCATGTCCCAGGCTCATTGTAGGGCTGTCTTCTACCGAAGAGGGAATCTGAGAGATGGGGGAACTTAGTGGTCATGTTGGAGCACCTTTGAGGGGGACCCAGTCAGCTTCTTTGTAACTCTGTCCTGCTCTTTGCTAATCATTTATTCCAGAGGAAGAAGCTGTGAGATGCTGGAAAGGTGTGGGGGTTATTTTCTTATTGTAGTGGGTAGGTAGTGGGTTACTGTCTGGGTTCAAAGCACTTCATGGAATGTGCAGGCTGAGAGAGAGGATGAGCTGGCTTCTGGACTCCGGGATCCAGAATGCCGACTGGCTCTCCTTGGGTCTCCTTTGCTTGGTAAAGCTCTTCTTTCAGCTCTTCACCAAGCTTACTAGATTTATTATCTCCTGAGATGGAAAAGAAAAAAGAAGCCGGCTATGAGTTGAGGCGCTGACAGTTTCTTCCTTTATTCTTTCAGCCAGAAGAATTTACCACGTGTCTGCACAGCTTTAAGAAAAAGGGCTTTAAAAAACCTAAAGTCTGCAGTGTGTGCAGACAGATCATTGATGGTCAAGGGATTGTGTGTCGAGGTAAGTCCGTGCTCTGCTCCTCTCTGCCTATTAGACCCAAGCAAAACAAACAGCAGAATGAAGAAAGCCATTCATTGGGAAGTTTCCAAAAGTTAAGTCATGGAATTTCCCTTTTGAGTCTATGTTCACCCCCCACCCCACCCCCAACCTGGGGTAGACAGGGCCCTACCATATTTACACAGATAGTGCTCCTAAGGAAAATTTCCAGAAGAAGCAGAGCTGTTCCTATGTAAGAGACAGCCATTGGTAATTTGTGACTTAGGCCCTGGGCTTTTCCGTAGGCATAATTCACTTTATTCAGCTTCACTTTCAGATGAAGTGTTTCTACAGTTAAGGGCTATTGTTTGCTGGCCCTTTCTGCCTGTTAGTTAAAACATTGATCTTGTTTCTAAACAAAGCCACCAGCTAGGCTACTTGATGCTTAAACACTGTGTAATTAGTGCAACCTTTAAATTCCTTTCTACCACATATTGATAAATCTATGTAATGGTTGTGTGGCTGGGTGGGCTGGTCTAGCACATATCCCAGGAAGCCCTTGGAGACTGGGTCTTTGGAGACTGCTCTTTAGTGTGCAGTTAATTGTGGGATTTAGGATTTCCTTCATGGAGTTGGTATTCTCGTTCTACCGCATCCCTTTTCAATAGGCTGGTCTTGACTGCTCACATTCCCTCCTTGCCTTCCAGAGTGCTGAGATTATTGGTGTTCATTACCACATCCAATTTTTTTTTTTTTTTTTTTTTTTTTGTGGAAAATTGACAAGTCTTTCCAGGGTCTCTGGTGTTTTACCAAGCTTTACCAGGCAAACCTCCTTGGCTCCATTCTCCTTCTGAAGCTTTAGAGCAGAGAGGAGACGCATCATAGTGAGTGGGTAGTGGGCTGAGGGTGTGATCCTCTGGGGCTCTAAAGCCTTTTTGTGGCATCTGTTCAGAGTTGAAGGGCATCTGCCTGGGCTGTAGTGCCTGTTTGATGCCCTTTGTCATGCAGTGCTAAAACACTTACTATAGTAGTGCTGCCCCTGTGATTCCCACTCCAGGCCTGCTGTGTCCCATCTTTACCTGAGCCCAGGTGTTCCTCCCACCCCAGGCCTGCTGAGCCTCTACTTCTCTACCTAATCCCATCCCTCCCATCCCCTGTAGATGTAGAGTTCTAGGGTGCCCTCCACCTTCTGATGATACCACCTATGGCCACTGTGGCTCTAGACCAGGACATGTCCCAGGGATTGAGAAGATGTCACTGATGCTGACGTATACTGGGCATTTTCAGGTGGGGCCTCCCTGTGGTGGACTGCTACGCAGAGCAGTGGGTATAGTACAGCTTCAGGAGCATGCTGGGTATGCTGTGAGGAGCAGCCTACCCATCTCCCCACTTCCCAGCCCCCTGGCCTAAAGGAAATGAGAAAGGAGCTGAGAGTAGGTAAGTGGTGGCCGTGAGGAAAACAGGAAGCTCTTGTTGACTACTCACTCTGGTGAGCTTGTGGGAGAGCAACCTGACCTGTCCTTTGTGACTTTGCGGTCTCTGTGGGTACACTTCTGGGGCTGTATCCAACCAGGAGCCAGAGGTGAGTTGGTTCAGGAATTCATTCTGCCTTTGGGTAGAGAACAGGGTGTAGGGTCTACCCCAAGTCTCGTTTGACATTGAGTGCTTCCAGACTCTCTGGCCTGTTTGCACACAGTGCTCCCCTGCAAGGTAACGTGGTACCCACAAGAGCTGTGTTGTGGCCCTGGGCCTTTCTTTTACACATTGTGTCCCATGCAGGAAGGTCATGTCAGCCCTGGTGTGGTGGCCCTTTCTGTTTGCAGAACAGAGATGGCATCCTCAGTGTGCTGTTTACCTCACCAAGTTTGTTCCACGGTGTCTGTGAGTGAAGACAACAGTTTCTCTGCCTGTCGTCTGTGGTTGGTAGGTTCTTGCACCTGCAGGAACGTAATGTGTTGAGAGCCATCAAGTCTCTGTATTATGAACCCCATTCATGGAAACACTTCTGTTTTAAGAATTGGATCTTGATGCCAGTCAAAGGGCCCAGTGGGTATAAGTGCTTGCTATGCAAGCTTGAGGATCTGGACTTGATCCTTGGAGCCCATGTAAAGGTGGAAGGAGTGAACTGACCCTGCAGAATTGTCTTCTGACCTCTACACATGTGCTGTGGCATACATGTGCCCCCATACAACATGCATACACAATAATAGTACATTTAAAAAAGAATTGGATTCCAAATGTGAGTCTCAAGTCTGAACATAAGGAAATGGCGTGTCAAGGTAGGGCTGAGTGTTGAGGTTAAATGGGCTGAGGTTCCCACCTACGTGATACCTGGAACCAGCTTTGGCTTGTTATATGTGATGTGTAATGCTTGGGGAGGCCAGAAGAGGGCATCAGATTCCCCTGGAATTGGAGTTACTGATGGTTGTTAGCTACCCTGTAGGTGCTGGGAACCGAACCCTGGTCCTCTGCAAGAGTAGCTAGTGCTCTTAACTGCTGAGCCATCTCTCCAGGCCCTTGGTGATGTTTTTAATAAATGGTATATGAAATGTTAAGAGGGACTTCAGAGGGCATGTCAGGATGGTATGTGGTTGTGTGTATCTGAGTGTATGTACTTGTGTATGTTCGCACTTGAGTATGTGAAGGCATGAAGGTGTGATTGCATGTGTACAAATATGAATGTGGGTACTGCCTATATAGTTGTATTTGTATGAATGTGTGTGCACATAGGGATGGTTGCAGGTGTGAAATGCATGTGTGCATGATTGTGTGTTCTTGCATGTGGATGTGTCCATGCCTCTGACTGCACACGTGTGAATTTGCTTGTGCATGTGGAAGGTTCACATGAGTGCATCTCTCGAGCTCAAGGCTCTACTCTACGATGTTTGTTTTCTTATCTGGAGAGAAAACAGAGAGAGACAGAGCATGCATGGGAGGTACTTGAGAGAGAAAAGGGGTTCGAGGTGGTACTTTATATGGAGGAGGTAGTCAGCAGACTCATCTGTCATTCAGTTGTGAAGAAAGGTTTAGTAAGATGACAGATGCCTTGTAGACACATTCAGACATTCATTAGAGTGAAGGCCAACATGATGGCCTGGTGGCCTGGGGGGGATTAGCGTTGTCTCACTTTCTGTCACAACTCTTCAGAGTTTTGATTTGCTGTAAGGCAGTGAGCCCCCCAGGGACCCTCCAAGTGCTGTGTTGCCTGAGGAGTACCTCACCCTCTACCCTCTACTGTGGGACAGACCACAAAGTAGTGTCTATGAACTAGAAGGGATGCTCCTCATACATGCTTTGGTCTGGGGCCAGAACTCTGAGAAATAGATTTGCTTCTGTAGCTAAGCTCCTCAGCTGTGGTAATTTTTTTATAGCAGTCCAAATAGACTGAGACATCACATTTATGCACATAAGTATAGTAATTCTATTATTATACAATTGCTATTTTGTAAATGCCCAGGAGTCTTTTAGATGCGATCGTTCTCATGACCTTTTTCTGATTCAGTTACTGTGGGTACTACCTACCATGAAGATTTATACTTCCTCTCAAATGCCACCCTCTGTTTGAGAACACTGTGGTATGTCAACAGGAAATGCCCTGGTGTTGTGGGTTGCATGTCTGAACCCAGCATCCTTTATCAGAGCTTTCAGACAAGGGGCGTCCTAGAAGTTCCACAGAGGCCGTGATGCCAGCCGGGTGGGTCTGGGAAGCATAGGAGACTGACTGCTGTGATAAGGGCTGCGACTCAGAAGCAGGCAGGCCCGAAACGCATTAGGGAGATGCTGTGGGCCCTCACTGTATGGGCATGGGAGGAGCATCACAGTGCCAGAGACGGTGGACTTTCAAAGGGTGCCAGGGCCCAGGGCTTTCTGCTGACCTAATGTAAACCAGCAACACTTGTCTCTAAGAAAGTAAGGGATCCAGCATCACTGTGCTACCACATCTGTGTCTGTTGATTGATACCTGGGACATGGAGCTGTCACTTCTAGAAGGCAGTGCGACCAGACTTCATGACTAGGACAGCTCCATCCAAGCTCAGGTTCCCTGCCCTGTGCTTGCTGCCCCCTTCCTGAACCTAGCCCCCATCTTCACCACCCAGGCTGCAGACGTGCCACCCTCCCTCCTAAGCCTCGCTGTGTTGACCACTGGCTGTCCAGGCTGGACTGCCTTTGAGACCTGCCTCTCCATCTGCTACCCACTGTCTTCAGTTTGTGCTGAGGGACCCGCTCTGGGAGGCCATAAAGCCACAGCAGGAAGACTGCACCTTTGGAGGCTGTGCCTCCCACATGGACCCACCTGCTCCCTTAGACACTCTGAGCTGCCCTGTCACAGGACTCAGTCTTGGCCTTTTGTTGGAATCACCTCCTGGTTAGCTCCCCTCATCCTCTGGATTTTAGCACAAGCCTCTGTTTCTCAGAAGGTGCCTTGCTACCCTCGGGGAGTCCCTAAACACCTGAATAGTCAGTGGGTAGCTGTGGGGGATGTTATTTGGTCTCTGCCCAAGCAGGAAGCCTGGGAGGTTGAGGGGCTGGTCTTCTTTGTGGTAGAGGTGCCCTGGTGCTGAGCATGGCCCTGGCACAGAGCAGGCATGATGCTTTGGAGTGTCGTGCTCACTTGTAGCACTTGGGTTGAATGAGCTTATGCTCCTGTATTACGGTACTTGTGACTGCTGTGGTTTGAGTAGGGATTGTCCTCTCCATTGTGAGGTAGTAGGAGGGTGGAAGTACTGTGGTATTGAGAAGTGGGGCCTCTGGAAGGCTTTTAGGATCAGCAGAGTCATCAGTGTGGAACTCCATGATTTAATATGCACACATGTACACATAGAGGCATGCGAGCTCATGCTTGTGTCTGCTTTCTGTGTCTTAACCACACAGTGTCCTGTGCTGTCTTGAAATGCTGTTGTTAAGATGGCTGTCACCAGATGTGGCCTTTCTTTGGAGGAGAACTGTGAGCTAAAATAAATTTCTTCAAACATACACAGTCTGTGGGTTTCATTATTAGGCACACAAAATAGACTCAAGTAATTGGAATGACCCTGAAGGACTCCATGTCTGGTGAGCAGGAGCCCTGTGCAGGAATGCACTGGGGTGCCTATGGCACGGGGCCAGGGGGGGTGGTGGGGTGGTGGTAGGATGGTAACTCCGCCATAATTCCTCAGGAGCTGGTAGGCCATGTGAGCCAAGCTTGTCAAGAATGCACTCTGTTTGGCTATCCCTCAGCCTGTCTCTTGCCCAGGCTGAGGGCTCCTCAATGATCTCATGGATGTCCCAAGTCTTAGGAAAAGGGCTGAGAGGGTTTAGAGCCCATCAGTCATGTGGGGACAGCAAGCTGCTTAAGTCTACATGAAGTTGGCAGATAAGTGCCTGGCTCATCTTTCCACTCTTTTTCTTGACAATCCATGTGAAACAGCTAAGATATTATTTTCAAACTTCTGAGCAGTTAGACTCCCTCCCCAACGCCAGCTGGATCTGTTGCACAGTTGTTGGTGTTTTCCCCTGAAAAATGTTCCCCATGAGAACTCTGCTTGGCTCGACAACTCTTCCCCCGCTCCCATCATCTGTCTTGTCTCATCCTGAGAGGTGATGGCATGACAGAATTCTTCAGAAGAACAAGAAGGGAGAAGAGGCACCGGGGATGAAGCCCATGGACTAATTTCTGGCTCCGCTGTGGTACTTACCTGGCACAGAGCGGTCCTTCCTCCTCTCTGGAGTCTGTTCCCTGCACTTTTGTCTCCGTTCTTGATTTTGACTGAAATGCCCCGTTTTCTGTAAAGACGGCCTGGCTCCTCCCTGCTGTTTCTCAAAGGTCTGAGTACTTAGGCTTTGAGGTTTCTGTGGGCCAGGGACATCTAGGTCCTTTTAGTCAATTTTGCAGGCACATTTTGAGTTTTAAGTTTCTTGAGTAGCCGAGCTGATAAAATTAAGTTTTCATTTCGCAGCATGTAATCTGGGTGTTTTTTAGACTTCTGGGGTTGTTGATTTCTGCAGGGTTGCTCAGATGCTGCTGTTCTCTGGGTGCTCATGACTGTTGGGGCCACCACTGGGGACAGCTCAAGGGGAAGCTTCTGAGTGACCGTCTGCAGCCAGGGCAGGGCAATGCTGAGCTCACTGACCATCTGCATATCCAAGGCTCACTAAGGAAATATCCCAATAGCCGAGGCAAGGCAGTGCTGTGCTCACTAAGTGAGCATCCCTGCAGCCAGGGTAGGGTAGTGAGTGCAGGGCTGTTCAGGAACATGTGCAGCTTGGACCAGAAGTGAAGGTCCTGGGCCCTGTGGGACCAGCTAGGCTTTCCCTGACTGGACAGAGAAACAGTTTAAAGATTTTACTTGGTTCATGATTTCAAAGGTTTCCTTGTATGGCCAGCTGGCCCTCTTGTTACTGGGCTATGGCAAGTAGAGCTTCCTGGTGGAAGAGTGTGATGGTATAACCTGGGTTACTTCATGGCAGCCAGGAAGTTGAGAGGGAAGGAGCAAGGTGTAGGGGATAGCATACATCTTTCCAGGACATACCCCAAGAGACCTACTTTTTCTAGCTAGGCCCTACTTCCCATCACCTCTCTGTCATGCCATCATGTTAAGGGAGTCAGCCGTTGACTGGCTCAGAGCCTTCAGAATCCAGTCACTTCTTCCCAGCAGACCATCAGCTGCCTACCAAGTCTCCAATGCATGTTCCTTTTGGGGGACATTTCAGATTCAAACTGTAGCACTTCCCATCCCCTGCTGGCTTCCTGTGGCCAGCCTGTGTCAGGAGTTGCTGTTCTCCATGTTGGACACCTGCCTGCTGTTTGATACCTGCCACCAGGATTCTGGGTCAAAAGAGATAAAGGAACCCTAGATGGCCCCAAGGACAGTGGGGATTGTATCCTTTGGGAAGGCACCACCTGGCTCTACCTTAGACATTTGGAGTTTATGTGACAAGCAGTGTCTGTAAGTCAGGCTAGATGTTCATGTGTAGAGGGTGATGGGGGCTTAACTTCTTCATATATTTGAAGTAGATATGAGCCAATGGGATTTATTTTTGGTCAGACTTGTAGGGTTTTAAAAATATTTTATTTATTATTTTTATTTTATGTATATGAGTGTAGTGCCCTCATGTATGTAAGTGCACCTGTGTCCTGCAATGCCTAAGGAGGTCAGAAGAGGGTATCCTGGAACTGAAGCCACAGACAGTTGTTAGCTGCTATGTGGTGGGTGCTGGGAATTGAGCTCGGGACCTCTACAAGAGTAATCAGTGCTCTTAAACTCCGGGCCATCTCTCCAGACTTTAGGTTTTTTGAGAAGATGGCAAGTTCTGTGTGCCATTCTGTGTGCCATTTTGTGGTATTTCTGAAAGTGGAGACCTTTTTATGTCTGAAATAGATACAGGAAAATTTTCCTTTGTACTCAGACCTTGTGGGATGGGCATACATTGAACAGGAACCCATGGACCCAGAGATGGAAGTTGGTACCAGGAGGCAGAGCTGTAGGCAGTGGACCCCTGTGGCCACACTGGTGCTGAGCCTCCAGAGCCAGGTAGATGCCAGTTCACATTCTGACTCCATGCCAGGTGCTCTGTACCTCAGTATCCCCATATAAAACAGGAGGAACTGCCAGGAAACTATTCCTTGAGTGTCAGCCCTTAGAACCTGATGCTACAGTAAGGCTCCTTTGGGTCTGTCAGTGACTTTTTGAGGAGAGAATCCATACATGGAAAGAATCAAAGGGAATAAAAACAGTAGCATTGGAGTGGGAGGCATCTTTTCTTGAAGGATAGCTCAGTGATTTTGGGGAGGTCTGGCATGAGGTGATAGTGGTAACTCAGGGAAGAGAATGAGAACAGTGAATAGATTCTATTCTAAGGACAGCTACTGTTGGCAGGGTGCAGGGGAATAGGGTGGCCATCTCATACATGCTGTGTGGAGGAGAGGGGCACAGACAGGGCTCATGGGTAGCAGCTGAAATAGGAGTCTTGTGAGAGCCTCAACTCCCATCCCTGGCTACATATCCCCTGTGGCATGGTTGGGGAGATTTCCCTCTCCTTTGGGAGGGTACCTCTCTGGGGAAATGAAGAGTCGAGGGTGCTAAGACCTACTACAAAGGCTGTTGTGGACAGAGGCTTATGAATAGTGACCATATTGGCCAACTGATAGATTTTGGTTAATGTACCCAATAGATCTTGTCCTATGGGCTTTTTTCTGATGCAAGCCTACGTGGGGCTGTGTGAAAAAAGATTGACTCTAGGATCTTCTCCTTTCCCCATACCCTATGTAGAAACCATCATGAGATAATAGACACTTCTTAGTGTTTGGTTTCTACTTTTTACAAAAGATTTATTTTTATTCGTGTGTGTGTGTGTGTGTGTGTGTGTGTGTGTGTGTGTGTGTGTGCGTGGTGTGTGTGCCAATGAATGCAGGTGCCCATAGAGACCAGACAAGGATTTCAGATCTCCTGGAGCTGGAGTTAGAGGTGGTTGTGAGCCACCTGATATGGGTGCTGGGAACTAAACTCAAATCCTCTGGAAGCACTCTTAACTGCTGAGCCATCTATCTAGCCCTCTACTTTTAATTTATACATGTCATATACACTTGCATGCTTGTCTGTATGTGCACACCACCCAGAGATAACATTTATGCCCTTTACGCAGAGCATACAGTAATTCTTCGTAAAGGGTAGGAGGTTTTAGCAGAACTGACCTTCCTTCAGCTCCTTTCTGGAACAGAGCTTGTGGAAGTGGTGTGGACTGTGGACACAGCCTGCTGGGTTCCCAGAACACAGAAGTGCTGGTAAGACGAGAAGCAGAGAGCACTCATTTATAACTTGGTAAATATGTGTAGTGTTGTATAAAAGCTTCTGACAACCTTGTCAGCCTGCAGCCTGGATTCCCAAGACTTAGGGAGGCATTTTGAAGAATAGTACTTCCAGGACAACGCAGAACAATGCTGGGCCTTTGGGGCCAGATGGAGCTGGATTCTTAAGCCAGGCTTTGCCAAGCGCCCTGTGACTAGGGGGTTTAAGTGTGCTGTGATGATGCTTTGCTGTGGAGCCCAGGGTGCAGGCAGACAGGATTTAAAGCCATTGAACCCAGGAACAAGATCAGGCTCCTCAAAGAAAGCATTCTGAGTGCAGCCTGCAGCGCCGAAGGGCATTAAATCTTGCACTTGAGACTTCTGAGCTTTCCACATTTGCAGTTGGTGGGATGAAAAGTGTCATTTCCTTTGAAGTTTGGTTCCACCTATCTAGTTAGTATGAAAAGTCAGTGTCCATCACATTTCTTTTTATTGAGGAAAATAGACTTTTAAATCCCTTGCTTGTTTTAAAATTAGATAACATTTTTCTTCTTGATATCTAAGACTTTACTACGTTAGGAATATATCTTTAAAAATATTCTATCAACGGACTGGAGAAATGGCTCAGTAGTTAAGAGCACTGGCTACTCTTCCAGATGATCTGGGTTTGATTACTAGCACCCACATGGCTGCTAACAACTATTCCATAACTTCAGTTCCAGGGAATATGATGCACTCGTCTGACCTCTGTGGGCATGACGTAGGTGTACGTACACATTAGAAGTAATACACTCAGACACATAAAAATGATAATTTAAAAAAAATTATTTTTTGAGAATTTCATACAGGGATATAAACGTAAAAGGTGTTTTGATCAAATCCATGCCCACTCACTCCCCTCCAACTGCTCCCATATCTCCCCATCACTTTGATAAAATTTTTTAAAAAATATTTTATTATTTTTTATGTGCATGTGTGTATTACCTACATGTAGGTAAGTACACCCGTGTTGTGCAATGCCTGCAGAGGACAGAAGAGGCCGTCCGATCCCCTGGAACTGGAGTTATGGACAGTTGTTAGCTGCCATGTGGGTGCTGGGATTCAAACCTGGGTCTTCTGTAAGAACATTCGGTGTTCTTAACCACTGAGCCATCTCTCCAGCCCCGATAAAATAAAAAAAAGTTTTTAAAAAAATATTGTATCAGGCAAAATGTTTGCCAATTTCTGATGGTTTTGACCTCTAAAATACCATTTATTTTTTTTTAAATGTTATTTTATATTTATGTGCATGTGTGCTGGTCTTTGTATGCCACGTGTGTGTGGTACCTGTGGAGGTCTGAAGGGGCCATTAGCTCTCCTGGAGCTGGAGTTTTGGCAGTTGTGAGCCGTCCAGTGTGGGTGCTGTGAGCCGAACTCAGGTCCCCTGCAAGAGCAGTGCATGATCTTAACCACTGAGCCATCTCTTCAGCCCCACAAATTGCCATTTCTTGCCCTTCTCCCTTACATTGCAAACACTCATTCACTTGCCTTTTTCCTCTTCTTTTTCTCTTTGTGATATTTGAATCTTATAAAAGTTATAAAGTTTGGCTTTTCAGACTTACCTACCTTTTCATTTAATTTTGTGTTCTGCTTCCTTATTTTAGAATGTCTACCCTTTCTCAGTGTCACAAAGATGTTCTGTAACATCTAATACTCAGTTCTGCCTTGCCAGTTTCATAGTTGGCACATCTGGAATTCATGTCATTGATGATACTGGTTTTCATGCCTAGACAGTTTGCCCATTTTTGTTGTGTTCCGTCTTTGCTGTGACCAGTGATGTTTCTCCTGTGCCATCTTATGGGTGGATAAGCCCTTCATCCCCCTTCCAAAGTTTATTTAATATTATACACGGAGTTTTGTATCTTTTAATATTGACTACTGGAAGCACCTTCACATGCTAAATCTTCAGTGAGCATGTTTTTAAAATAGCTACCTAATATTTTACATATATATATGTATATATATGTATATACATTCTTACAGTCTAGGTAATTTTCTTTTCGTAGCAGAAAGGGGACTTTGCTACCACAGACCTATTTCTCATTATAGAAGGAGATGTAGTGTCAGAAGGCATCAGGTGGGTCCTCATTGAGTGGAGCCCTTAGCTCCTTGGGTCCTTGGACAGCAGCTCTTTACCCTGGGGCAGCTTCTGACAGATGTTTGCATTATTAATCTAGTGACTGTGGAACCCAGGCACAGAAGAGCCTTTGCCTTCCGGCTCACCATGTGTTTCAGTCAGGCTCACCTGAGATGTGTGCTGGCCTGGAACTCACTTAGGAGTGCCAACTGGCCTCAAACTTGTGATCCTCCTGCCTCAGTCTCCTGAGTGTTGGAATTATAAGGATGTCTGGCTTCTTGTGCTTCTATTTAAGGTTTGGAAAAAGGATTAAGAATGTGCCTTTTTCTGTGGTCACTGCAGGAGTCAGTGGGACAAGGTGTTTGAAGGCATGTGGTACTATGGCAGCCAGAGTCAAGGGGCATGGGGCTAGAGGGCCTGAAGCCCCCTTAGTCAGCATGGCATGGGTCTTCTCCTGGGTCAGGAGAAGGCAGTGCAAGGGCTGGTGGGCCCTGAGCAGCGTGTCTGGGCTCCCACTGTGCAACATGACGTTACCGGCTTCCTCTTCATGGGCTTTAGCTCCAAGGAGGAGGCCATTCCTTCTCGTGTACCTTTTGTAAGAGAGCAAGGTCTTTTTCCAGAAGCCCCTGGTCAAATTTACTTGCCTTTCCCTTGGTCAGAAGTGAATCTCTCCCCCATTCTAAGGACTTAATCAAAGAGCATCAGTGGGGTTGTCACCCGTACCTGGGCTGTCATTGCTGATGTGAGCCACATGGCCTTCACCATCACCCTGTGTCTCAGGCCACTTAGAAGACTCTGTAGATGTGACTGACTTTTATCCATTATTGTTTAACATGTTAGAGATGGAAACAGGTGATATGTAAAATGAACTCATTTAAAAGCAGTATTCTATGTTAATGTTAATATTTTTGATGAAAAGTGACTTTTCAAACATTCAAAAGAGTGAGAAGTGGGGCTTTGTGGCTCTTTGTTTAGTTGGAAGCCGGTGCTTCCTGCTTGCTTCTTCATTCATTTTTCTGCTTACTGTTTAAAGAATTGGAAGAAAAGGCATCCTCATGAGAGACATAGTTGGAAAGGATATGTTTGGACTAATATGTTTGGACTTTACACTAAAACTCAACTGATAGTTTCTTAAAGTTTGTTTCTCTGTGGACTCTAAAATGAAATCAATACAATTTCCTTACTGTTTTCTTATATCTCTTTGGCCAGTCTTGCCTGTTGAGCGGATCTTTAACCTAGAAAGTAGCATGGTATCCTGGTGTTTGGCAGTTCCTGGTCCTGTTAACCTACACCACTTCAGTGTGGAAGCAACTGTTTTAAAATTTCAAGGAAACCTCTAGGAGTTGTCGGCCAAGATCTTGGTTCTGGATATAGATCTTCTAAAAATCGAATTTCCACTTGAAATCTTAAGTTTTGGTATAACAGGCTTGCTCTGATTATTTTTGAGAAACAGGTGTGCATTCTATTCTGAATAATCATATTTTGTCTGCCAGGATTTCCTTCAACTAAAAATGATGTTCTATGAGGAAGCTGCTGGTTCGGCTGACGGCTTGCAGTGCTAGTCTTGCCGCGGCTATGCTAGTCCTGTTCTTGGGTGATCCTACTCCCGGGTGACCCTGTTCCCAGATGCCGAGACATGCTCCATGCAGACCCCTCTTTGCTCTTGCCGACTAGTGAAGAGGTGTTTACTGCAGTTTTTCATCAGGACATTCTTGAATGAAGCTGGCATTTTAACTGGCGCATCTGGTGGTGCAGAATAGAGTGGTGACTAGCACAGGTTGGTCTTGTTTATGAAATGCCTGCAGAGGTACCAAAGTTTCCCCGCTGTGTTAACGAGAAAGGGAAAGTCAAGATATTTTGACCTTATCAACCTATGAGGTCTTGGGGATCCCAGAGTTTTATGAAACCTCACTAAGGACCAGACCAAGCAGGACCTAACCCTTTGTCTGGGGTGACCTTTCTGTGACTCACACAGGCATGGAGTGAGGGGGAAGATAGACTAAATAAAATTCTGTGGGCAAAGAGGAAGTGAGAGTTAAGTTTTGAAGAGGCAGCAGACACTGGCTGGAATAGAAGGGGCTTCCTAAAAATCTCGATTGCAGAACAAGTACACAATAATTCTCCAAACATGCCATCTTTCTGGATAATTCTGTGTGGGTGTGGGGATGACAGAGGGGCCTGAGCCAGTTGGGAAACAGGGTTCTGGAAGGAGTCAGTGGACAGTAGATGTGAAGACACCGGACTGTTACCCAGGAGCACCCAGGAGGCCATTGGTATAAGGCCCCCTGGGGACACTGTAAAGTGTGAAGTCTATGGAAACTGAAAGAGCACCCCTGAGTCCCACGACCCTGGAGCTGGGGGGAGATCAGTGCCCAGGAGGGTTCCTGAGTTCCCAGCAGCTAGAAGGCAGGGAGTCCAGAGGAGTGGAGAGGAAGGAAGCTGATCTGTTAAGTCACATCTGCCACAACTCCGAACAGCTGATGGAAGCCTTGATAGATGCTACCATGTGAATCCTGTTTTACACACTTCACATGACCCAACTGTTTTACTGATCCTCTTGCTGACCATCTTTGATAGGAGGAAGCCAAGCCCAGAGTGTGAGGGCTCTGCTCTTCAGACTTCTCTATCAGGGAAGATAGGATGATTTCAACAAAACTTGGTTAGGATGAGTTATAGGACTTTTTTTTTTTCAGTCAGTGTTTCACTGTGTAGCCCCAATTGGCCTGGAACTCCCTAAGCAGACCAGGCTGACCTCAGTCTAACAAAGATCCACCTGCCTTTGCCTCCTGAGTGATGGGATCAAAGGTGTGTGCCACCATACCTGGCAAAAGCCCTGTATTTAAAACAGAGCATGAGGAGATGTTGGTTGTGGTGTCTAGACAGGTGGGTGGGAGGGGCTGAGGGATGAAGTAGATGGAGACACTTTCTCGGAAACTCTAGTGGTTCTCCTCCTGCTCTGCCTTCCTAGGCTGGAGGACCTGAAGGTGATGAGGTGTACCATCCCTGCTGTGAGCCACCCCACTGGCCATGGGCTTCTGTGAACATATTAGCAATAAGTCTTAGATGGTTCACAGTTGACCCATGAATGAATCCTTAGGCCCTAGCCATAGACCTTGCTCTTCTGTCAGTAAAAGGGAATCCTTGCTGGAGTGTGACGGATTTTTGGGAACATCCCTGGCAATCCAAGCTTGTTGGTCCCAGGTTCTGAACTTCCTATTGCTTCTACTGGTGTTACCATTGGGATAGCCTGTGGTACACAGCAATGACGCTGTTCATCTCCAGCTTGCAGCCTCTCCAGAGACATGGTCTATGGAGATGACCTTGATACGACATTTGTTGGGGTTTGGGACACAGAGACAGCTGGCTGGGCCCTAGAAGCAAGCATAAAATAGTCAGATTGGAGGTTGGGAACACCTGGGGTGGGTGGGGGATACACGGGGAACTGCTAGCATTAGGGCACAGAGGACAATGGATTAATGCTGAGGATCCTGCACTTTCCCTATGGGTGACTGGATACTGACTCTCTGTGATGTGTCATTAGACAGCAAGGTTGTGACAGCAGGAACATGAACCTGGAGTGCAGAGGGCTGGATTTCACTGTGCCTGAAAAGTTCCTCTACCATGAACCTGTTGGTAGTACCTTGGTAAACATTTGTTTACTATTTCTCGTGTCTTCTTGGGTTGGGAATGTGAGATTGAAGTGACCAGGCAGTTCAGGCCCAGGTTCTCTAGAGGATGTCATTGGAAGACTTGGCTAAGGTTGGAGTCTGCTGTCACTGAGACAGCACACTCATGGATTTGGCAAGGCTGGGCTGGCTAAGTGCTGGCTATTTGCTGGAGGCCTTGATTTTTCTCTACAGCGGCTGCTCTGGAGGGCTGCTAAAATGGTTACAACGTGATAGAAGCCACAGTGTTTTTGGCTTCACCCAGCTTCCCTCTGCCATGCTATGTTGACATACAGACCAGCAGTGAGTCATTGTATAAGGGGGAGGGGATTATTGAGGTCATCTCAAAGGCTGTCTGCCATGTAATGTGACCCAGTTGTGTGCTGTTCCTGCTGCTGCTAGTGTGTATGTGTATGTGAACGTGTGTGTGTGTGTGTGTGTGTGTGTGCATGTGCACAAACACAGAATTTTCCATTGGCACCAATGCTGATTTGACTCATCTAGAGACCCGTGACACACCCAGAACCCTAGGTCTCAACTGCCTCTCTTCGTAGTCCTTCCTGTCATCCCTTGCTTGGACTGACTTCTGTCTGGGTTTTTAAGTTCATGGGGGACGTCCCTTTATTTTCTAGTGGAAGTCTGCCTCTGATTCAAAATCCCTGGTCACCATTGTGTCCATTAAAAGATGAATACATATTTGTTTGGTATGTAGTCTAACAAACCTCAAAAGCTTGGACAAACAACTGGAAAAGTAGATCACACAAAGATAACAACTTAACTAAAAGGTTGCTAACTACCCAGGGTTCACAGACTTCTAGGCCTTGAGCAAGTTTATCCACTTCAGCCTTACCTAACTGTCTGCAGACCTTTGTGGTTAAGTATTGTTCAGAAGGCCGAGTGACTGGACAGAGTGGAAAGTTCTTAAGCTCCTGGCCTCACAGCACCAAGCTGGGATTTGGGGCCTGTCTCCCTGACTTCTGAGGCCTTGTTGTCTGGGGCTCTGCATACTTCTGCTTGGGGTATCACTTTAGTTTGAAAGCAGGGGCCCCTGAAGGATTCCATTTGACGCTGTGATAGTTCAGAGGCCCAGAAAGGTCCTAGGGTTTGCTCTGGGTAGCCCAGCTAGAGAGGCATAGTCTGCACAGGAAGCCTCAGGCAGGGGCAGCCATGTAGGCATTGGTGCCTTTGCGATGCTCCCAAGGGTGGCTATAGTGGGCTGACTGCAGTTTCTTCCTTTCCCACTGTCCCCACTCTGCCCTCTCTGCCATGCGGGGGCCTGGTCACCACACCATACCATGGTGGTGCTGCTGGGCTTTTATTCCTTGAGGCACAGCTGTGGCCTGTGCTGGGCCCGAGGGGAGAGCCTGTGAAATTGCATTGGTTCCAGCCCCATGTCTGTATTGTTGGGGCCTCCCATGACACAGGACCCGTTCCACTCATACAATAGTCCCTGTTGAAGGATTCCCCTGTAGGAATTTAGACATGAATTTATTCTGACAGTCCCTTCTTAGGTTGTCCGGAAGTGGAAGCCTGCAGAAACTGAATGTGTGACTTTCTCACTCCTGTGAGTGCTCTGATCCAAAGGTCAGGGGCTTTGTTCTCCTCCTCCTCCTCCTCCTCCTCCAAACTCGCAGGGCTCAGCCCCAGCCTCCTCCTCCTCCTCCTCTTCTTCCTCCTCTTCCTCCTGTCTTCTTCCTTCTCTTCTTCCTCCTCTTCCACCTCCTCTTTCTGTTCTTCCTCTTCCTCCTCTTCTTTTTCAGGCATCAGTTATAATTTCTAGGCATGTGGAATGCTTTTGGCTGCCCAGATCTTGCCTTTCTTCCTTAGGGCTCCAGCGTGGCTGGATGAACCTTTAAAAGAACCAGTCTACTTATATTCCTACTCTTGATAAATCTCCAGCCAGGCTATCTGAACCTTTGCTAACATAATAGAGAGTTGTTAGTTATAACTCAGCTCTTTAAAAAAATTTTTGTTTTAATGTGCTAGGAGTTGAACCCCTGGCCTGGCACGCTGAGCAGTACTCTGCTAACCCAGCTAGAACTCAGTTCACTTTTGTCTCACCTCAGGTCCTAGGGGCACAGCCACCACTTGTCAGGGACAGGCTTCCCTGCAGGCTCCTGCTAGACTTTCTCTAGGAGGGCGACCTGGGGAGGGTCGCTCTGAGGCTGCTTGACTCACAAACATTCTTTCTCTTTCTTCAGCCTGCAAGTATTCCTGCCACAAGAAATGTGAAGCCCAGGTAAGCAAGCATTCTATGGCTTTCCCGTGGGACTTTTTGTAGCTGAGCTGGCCTTCACTGAATGATACGCAGAAATGGGGGTGGGGGTGCTCTGGACTGCAGTCACAGAAAGGAGCTCATGGAGACGGCTGATGGATATTGCTCGGTACGGTCGGTATACCTTTCAAGAACAAACTGAAGAGCTTTGATATGCATGTTTATAATTATAGAAAATAATTCTGAAGAATTTGATTTCAGATAAGACTTCAATAAGCCTTCCCTGGCCATGCTACCAGCTTTTTCTCAGTGACAAATGATCCCTGGTTTCTCCTTATGCTGGCACCTGCTCTTGGAGGTAGAGGGGTAGGAATAGAGAGGGCAGGGCACACGTCTAGCCTGGAGGAGCATGCTGGCTCACTTTGAAGGTAATTGTGCACTGTGGTTGGGGAAAATCTGGGCAAATGGTATTTAGGCCAAGTGTGCGTGCATGTCCTTAGAGAGGTCAAAGTGCCAGCTGATCCCTGGATTGCTGTGGCCTTAATGAGTAGGGAAGTGAGGTGGCCTGGAAATGAAAACACCAAGAGGGAGCTTACGGTTCCCTTCTGTCTGCATCTGCACCTCGGGATTTCCTCTGTGGATAGTCTGACTACAGCCTTTTGAAATGCTCCTGAGGGCCAGGCATGGTGGCACTCACCTTTAATCTCAGCATTCAGGAGGCAGAAGCCGGCAGATCACTGTGGGATCGAAGCCAGCCTGGTCTACATAGCAAGTTCCAGACCTGCTAGGGCTACGTAGTGAAACTCAAAGAAACAAACCCAAAACCAACCAACCCCAAAACTTCTGCTGACCATCAGGCTGTCCGGGGTTCTGGTAGGCTGTCCCCCTGGCTGTAGGAGATGGGATTCAGTCACTGAAGGCTGTGCTGGCACACTGCAGAGTACCATGAACTACATGACTTCACATGCATGTGTTTTCCATTTGAGGACTAGAGGGACATATTTCCTCCACACACAAACATGCTCAAACACACATACTTGCATATACAAGCATACACATGTACATGCCCCCACATGCACACACACATTTCTTTACATGCACATGCATGTGTGCACACACAGAAGCACACATCCACATATTGCATAGGTACCCACACAGTTGGAAGATGGATGTTCTCGCCGCAACTTACCTGACTCAGGAACATTCACAGCTCAGAGGGTCTGAGATGTTGCTCTCTCATTTAGAGAGAGCGAGGAAAAAGGCCGGACCCAAATCACCTGAAGGAAGCAGAATTGGTGTGGAAGCCACCAGCAGTTTCCCAGCAGGCCTGACAGATGTGTAGATGTGTGTGTGTGTGTGTGTGTGTGTGTGTGTGTGTGTGTGTGAACAGCTTTAGAACATGCCAAAGGAGAGGAGATGGCTCAGTGCTCCTGGTGCTCCTTAGCTAGCTTCAAATTGGCAGCCCCTGCCTCCTTTTCACCCTTGACCTCTTTCTTAAGAAACAGGTCTGCATCATTCCTTCCAGTTCTGGCTATTGAGGGTTGGATTCTTTTGTTCAAAGAATATTCCAAAAGCCTTAATCATCACTGATTATGGCATTTCTAACCTCAGCAATTGACAGTTTGATGAGAGATAAATAAGCTTTTACTCATATCGGATCTTGGCAGGGAAGAAATGTATCCACATTATTTTTCCTCTTCCTTCCCCCTCCTCTTCCTTCTTCTTTCCCTCCCTTCCTCTTTCTCTTCTATACAGCTTTGGCTAGCAGAGGAGAACGCCATCAGCAGTAACAAAGCATCTTCTCATTCCAAAGATATAATGTCATTGTGTCCAGAAATGAGGAGCCATGAATTCTCAGTGATCCTACAGAGCACAGGGGCTGGGAAGGCAGTGTTGTCTTCCAGGAATTGGAACGTGTTTCTTCCATGTTACTGCCCTTAGGTTTGGGGGTCCTTGATTACTATGTGTCATAAATTGCTTTTGGGTTTTGAGTCTTTACTGTGTGTATATTTATTACTATGCAGCTTCCCTAAATGGAGCTTTAGCAAATTGGGAGGCTTTTTAAGATGTCGACTTGGTTCTCACGTCAGACTGGTCTGGCCTCACACTGATGGGGTGACATGTGCTCCATGTACTCTTCAGTGTTGGTGGTCCTGAGGATGAGACCTCAGCACAGTCCCTGCATCATGCAAGTGGTGTGTGGTAGGGTTGACTGCCATGATCACTGCTCTGTTCTGTCAGTGCCACTATCACAGGTGCCTGTCCAGTCCTGTGGTGACACCTTTGATACTGAGGACATGGAGAGATCATTGTACAGAGAAGACTGAGTCACTAGTAGGGTCTCAGCAAGAAGACCAAGTCATAGTGGGGACACTTAGAAATCCCACTATGGTGGGTGAGGTTACTGGATAGGACAGGCCAGGTCACGGGGCTCAGTGGCAGATGGAGGTAGAGACCTGGGTCTTCATCTCCATAGGGCCTTTGGGCTGAAAGCAAGCTAATCCATGTGTTGTGGTCTGACTGTGTCCCCACA
The DNA here is from genome assembly GCF_000622305.1 of Nannospalax galili. NCBI lineage: Eukaryota > Metazoa > Chordata > Mammalia > Rodentia > Spalacidae > Nannospalax > Nannospalax galili. Next base: position 594,403 of record NW_008345972.1, read on the forward strand.
TTTGTGTGTTGAAACCTAACCCTTTCTGTGAAGGCATTAGGGGGTGGGGCCTCATTAGGTCATGTGGGTAGGGCCTCATGATTGGTAGCCTTAGTGCCCTTACTAAAGAGACCCCAGAGAGTTTCCTTGCCCTTTCCATCCTATGGCAACAACAGGAAGACACAATCTGAGAACGAGGAAGCAGATCCACACCTAGCATCAAATCTTCGGTACTCTGATCTTGAGCTTTCTTTCCAGCCTCTGGAACTACAAACAATAAATTCCCATTAAGTTGCCCAGTTTTTCTTTTCTCTTTTTCTTTAAGGCAGCCCAGACAGACAGACTGAGGTAGCGCCGAGCCTCAGTTTCTTTGTGTGTGAAATAGATGAGCAATATATGGCACATAAAATGACCCTGTCTTAGCTGTTGATTATGATAACACTGAGCGTAAGCCTGGGGAAGTCAAGTAGTCTTTGTGCAGTTGAGCATATGAAATCCTAATGTTTTACTCTCTGGGCTGCTGAGCTTACTCATTTCAACTCCTGATATCTTTGGGCCTTGTGACTTATTTTTTCCTGCCATCAGTTGACTCATTTTCACGAGAATAAAAGGAAGTAGGAAAAATACAGAAGTTTTAGGAAAGCAGATGTTGGAGAAAAGGGGAAAGAAGAGGCCATGGGGATTGTCCCTGTGACGGGAGCAAGGCTGGACTTCCGTAGAGGGAAGGGAGCCCATGACCAGGCAATCTCATCTTTGCAGCCCTGGATACCAGGGGCATCTGCTATTTCCACTTCTGCCCATGTCTTGACACCCCTACTTCTTAGAAGTTAATCTTAAGACATTAACTATAATCGTGGATCTCCAGAGGCAACCCCGTGGGGACTGAACACATGAGCTAGCTGAGTGGAGGGAGCATCTGGGATGGCACTGAGCAGCCACCAGGTCCTGGTGTTTAGCACCTGCTTCAGTCCAAGAAGTACCAGTGTCTAGTACCTGGGTTCCATAGTACCCTCAGACCCTTGACCTATCATCAGTCTTAGCCTGGTTCCTTGGCCCTATTATCCAAGGTACTCAACACCACTGCAGGGCCTAGGGCAGAGCCAGCATGACTCCTTTCTTCCTATTGCTCTTTATCAGCCATGCTGCGACCTGGGCTACACAGATGTGTGAGGACATCTTCCCCATCTGAAGTTCTGAAGTGTGTGCAAGGAGGCCAGTGTGAGCTCTTGCTTTGCTGAATCTTAAGCCATTAGCCATGGATACCTCTGCTTTCCCCTAGCATCTATGTCCAGACCCACTTTCCCCCAGACCCTAGAGCATCAGCAGTTCTGCTGTGCAGAAAACAATGTCCCGGTGATCTCCACCACAGTAGGGTAACTGTACCATGAGCATTATGGAAAGAATGAACTTGATGGTGCTTGGGCTTCAGCTCTGAAGATCAGGGTATCTGATCTGAATGTCCCCTTACCCTCCTCTCCACCAGGGTGGTGAACTTTTTCCATGTGGACCCAAATCTTTTCCTAGAAAGAACTTCATTAGTAAAAAAGAAGGGCCAAGACATTTTTCTTTAAAAGAACAACAAAACCCCAACCCCCTGTGAGATAAGCTATTCTGTTTTTCGGGTGCTCTACCATGAGTTTAAGGCTAGAATGAAACTCACTATGCAACCCAGGTTGGCCTTAAACTCACGGCAGTCCTTCTGCCTCAGCCTCCTAAGTGTTGGGATTATAGATGTGAGTCACTGTGCTGGCTAACCGAGAACTTTGAAGCTGGCTGTGATGTGTGTTCTGACTGGAAGGATCATACTGTCTTGTGTAGTTAGCAGTGTAAATGTCACTTTGTGGTGACATGTTTGTTCTTCCACAAGGTTTACGTTTGAGCTGTATTTGTATAAGATTTACTATCCCCATCCCAACAATAGGCCAAAAAGGAGCTACTATAGGGGTGCACCATATAATGACGCTTTGGTCAACAGTGGCTATCTGATGGTGGTCCATGAGGTTGCGTCACCAGTTACTGTTGTAGTGGTTTCCCAGTTGTGCAGGCACACTCTATAGCATTTACACAGTGACAATTCCATGTCACCACACATTTCTCAGAACACATCTGCATTGTAAAGTGTTGCAAGTCTACATGACTACATAATATTCTTCCAAGATTACATTTGTTTTAAATTAACTATAATGTAAAAAAAAATTGCCCTTTTGATTTTTCAAAATAGTTGTCAGTCTCTCTTTCTCTCTCTCCCACCCCCCCTCATCTATATATATAAAATGTTGCAGCAAATAAAATAGATCTCAACACATCCCTGAAGTAAATCTGTACCAGTTTGCCTTTTTATTTGACTCATGACTGTAATTTCTTACCAGCCATGGTCAATTGCATCCAGGAAGCCAGAGGTGTGGTGGGGGAGAACATGGGTCCCTTATGTCCTTCACAGGGCTTGGACCATACCTGTGAACCTTGAGGACTCTGAGTTTGTAAAGTGAGAGGCCGCCTTTCTATAGCCCTTGATGGATCTTTGAGATGATGGGTGGCTCTCAGTGAGGCATGCTATAGCTACAGGTGGGTCCTCTGGGGAAATCTGCTTCCATGCCCCCTTCTTGTGACTTCACACAGTGTCTGCCTGAGGAAGAGGGTCCCCTGATGACCTCTACTGCTTGGTCAATTCAAACAAGTGTGTTTGTTGGTTGAGGTCCTCTCCTATCATAGGACATTGATAGGCTATCTGTCTGGCAGTGACTGGAGAAGGTCAGAAGGTACCATCTGACCTCCTACAGACAGGCTGTGACCAATGAGGGAGGACCCAGGTAAGTAGCAGAACAAATGCCATTTTCACGATGAGAATAACAAACTCTCATGACCACTTGCTTTGGGGTCCCACAGAACAGGATGGGGCATTGGACCTTAGAGGGCACTCTGCAGCTTCCTAGGATTGGGGGACAGCACTCTAAGTCACAGCTGTGGACATCTGTTCTTCAAATGTGAACAGAATCAACAGTACCAAGAAACACTTGGCACATTTTTTCCTGCCCTCTCAGTGGGTTCTTCAGAACCTGAGCTTTGAGATGGGTTTATTCATTTGCTCTTGCCTGCCTTTGGTGTTGAGACTGTGCAGCTCTCAGAAGCAGCTTTTAAAACTTCGAGGACCTATAAAGAAGTGAGCAACCAAGAAACCTGGGTCTGGATTCTGATTTTACCATGTCTTAGTCAGGCCTTCCTCTGTGAAATCAGGGTAAGAGCGTCTTCCCTGAGGACTTCTGAGAGCTGGATTCAGCCCCCTGCAAGCCCAGGGTCCTGGCTTCTGCACAAGCTGTGTCTTGTTTCTCTTTTAGATTTGCTGTGGACCTCTGTAGCATCAGTGGCTGAAGGTATTTTCTGCAGGTTTGGTAAACTTAGGCTCTTTCATAGAGTGTTGTAGATCAGTAGCATTAGCATGCATAAGGGACAATGTGTTTTCTCAATTCTCCCTTTGAGAATGCTGTCTGCTTTAGAAGTAAACAAATCTCACTTAATTGTTTCAATCAGTGCATCTAACTCAGGCTGGCCCTTCCTGAAACAGGTTCTGTGAGGCTCCTGGAAGTAGAACAAAGGACTCGTTTCTAGAGACTGGAGCCAAAGGGCCCTTGGTCAGCGCTGTCTATGCTGTGGTACCTCAGGACCTCCTACCAGGCTTGCTGTAGGACTGCCTACCTGACCTATTTCATGTGCTCCCACCTGGCCCGCTGCCCTTCTCCTTGACCTTCAGCATCTTGCATTGTTGCCTGCTTGGCTCAGCCCTAGTTTGTCTCCAGGAGGACATTTGTGGTCCTGGTCCAATGATGCTGTAGCCAGGGTGACTGTGCCTAGATTAGAGTTCAGAGCTTCAGCTGCCCTTCCCTGCTGTAGTTTCGTGTACCTAAAGAGCAGGTCTCTACTCTCTCTGTCTGTGCCCTTCCCTGCTGTGTGTAAACTCCTCTACCCTTCCTAGGGACCAGCCAGCATCTTAATTTTCCAGGCTAATCCTGCTTACTGGTGATATCCCTGTGTGATCCCTAGCAACTCAGGCTTCTCTCTGGAGGCCTGACTGGGGTTGTATGGTGAAGGCTCATAGCTTGTTGTGGGCATAGAAGGCTGACTGGCAGCCCTTCTGGCTTCCGTAAAGTACACCTGCCGCATCGTCAGCTACAGCGTGTATTACCAACTTGGGAATTTCTCACAGCCGCATTACCCTCTGCGCCCCACCCCCACCCTGCTATAGGTCACAAGAACAGTGTCTTCTGTTACACACCCTCCCCAGTGTCTTCCTGCTGGCACTGGCCTTGGATCCTCTCTGTGGGAGTGTCTATCTTCTTTATGGAAGATTCCTTTCATTTCCCATGTGAGATGACACCCCATTCACCAATTTCTTTTTTCTGATACTCTCTTCTTGCTGCCTCACATTTTGTTTTGAAGATTTTGTTTGTATTTTATGTATATGAGTGTTTTGCCTGCATGCATGTAAGTGCACCACGTACACACCTGGTGCCAGTGGAGACCAGAAGGTGTCAGATTCCCTGGAACTGGAGCTATGGACAGTTATTAACTGCCATGTGGGTGCTGGGAACTGAACCTGGTCCTCTGGAAGAGCATTAAGTGCTCTTAAGCGCTGACCCATTTCACCAGCCCCCTGTTTTTTTGTTTTTTTTTTAACTAAGGACCCATTAGGAATGCCTCCCTGGCTCCTGCTCATCTTGCCTCTCCAAGCTTATAAGCCTGTGGCTTCTCCCAGCCAGATGACACCTTCGGTTTCTTCTCTTCCCAGGAGCCCACTTGTGATATAGTCACCTGTATTCTACTTCACCTCTAGTGAGAGGATTTCCCCTGCCTCTTCCCTCAGCTGGGCACAGATAGGAGGCAACCATGGTGCTGTTTTCCTTACATATTAGAAACACTATGGAGTCCAGCTGTGCGGTCCCCAAAGAAGTACATCTCAGGGATGTCTTGAGAGTCCTGGTCGTATACCCCTGCTCCAGCCAGAGGGCATGGCCCCATCTCTTAGTAGAGACCCCCAGTACCATATAGGCTCTTCTTCATATCTTCCAGAGCCTAGAGGCCAGGTTGGGAGAGATGTTCTAAGCCTCCTCCTCCCCTACCAGGACTTCTCTGTTCTGTCTGAGTAGGACACCTCAGTGGGCCCAAGGGTTTTATAGGCTCTTCTGGGTGAGGGCCAAGGCCCCATCCCCATTACACTTTCAGATACCTCACTTTACCACCTGGCAGCATCTCTCCCTTTGAGGGCTAGGCGCTGTTAAGGTGCATCTGTGGACAGCCAGCTTGTTGGGTCCTGAGTGACTGGTGTGTGCTTGGAGGCACCTCCCCTGAGACAGGGCATATTCTATGTGGAGGTTGTAGTCCAGCTATTGCTGGACTCTGCTCCAGCCACTTCTGGAGCCAGGTCTCCTGGTTTAAAAAAAAAAGGAAAAAAAAGAGAAAAACCATTTCCTCCTCTTTCGGTTACATTTTTAGCAGTAGGGCCCAAATGAATAACAGTGCAAGCCAGTCACCAGCTCAGAGTTTTAACCTATGAAGTTAAGTTTCTGTTTTGCCAAAAGTTCTCCCGCTTCTGTAAAGCTATCACTTTTAGGCAGGGACTCGAGAAGCGCCCACCTCCATGTTCCCTCGAGTACAGAAATGACTCAAGAGCTCCCAGCCTCCCAGAGCAGCTGGCAGAGCTCATGTGCGTGTGATCCTAGGCTTGACTCTTGCCTTTTGCACTGTGCGTCTGAGTGTCACTTAACTGAGAATTCCCCAGGACCTTCTGAACCAGCAGTAGATGGAACCTTCCCTCCCTTGCCCAGAGGGTCTTAGGAATAATAAATGCTTGTTGCACAGTGGGGAGGGTAGAGGAGAGGAATGAATAGAGTGATGGACAGTAGGGTAGAATCAGAAATACCAATTACAGACTCTATCTCAAACCTTTTGTCTTTTTGGAGGTTGGGTTTTTTGGCCTTTAAAAAGCACTTGAGGCTATTTTACTGGCCCTCAGGAGTCCCTGTGGATGGCTTGACCTTGAATGATGTTTCAGTGACCCCAGGGCCAAGAGAAGAGCTGTGATGGGTGTGTTGTTTGTTGTTGATTTTGCAGTGCTGAGGATTGAACCCAGAGCCTGCTAGGCCAACACCGAGCTACATCTTCAATCCCTACTGGGTATTTTAAAAGGGGGACATGTTGGGCCCGGAGTACTGACCAGATGGAACAGAAACAGGGTTTATGGTATTTTATTCTAGGTATAAAGTGATGACATTCACAAGATTGTGTGGCCACTGGTGGATGATGACCAACGTCACATGGTGTATTGTTGATTTTTGCAGGTTATGTTTATATGGAATTAAGAGTTATCTAGTTGGCCATAAAAAATTTTAATTTTTAGAGATTTATTTTATTGGCTAGGTATAGTGGTACATTCAGGAGGTAGGTGAATCTCCGTGAGATCAAGGCCAGCCTGGTGTACATAGCAAATTCTAGGCCAGGTGGTGCTACATGGTGACCCTGTCTTGAAAAGACCCCCCCAAAATTAACAAATTTAAAAAATGAGTTATATTTGAGGAGGAAGCATAAAAATTTATGTCATGTTAAGTAGTAGAGGTGGTAAACATTACCACTGAAATCTACCCCATGACTTTATATCCATAACAGGTTCCAAGGAGCCAAGTGCAACGGACCATGACTAGTAATAATCAGATACATACAGATTAGAGGCATATGCCAACATCTAAGTGTTGTTAGCAAAAACAATAAGTCTTTCTGTAAGAAACAGTATATTTTAAAACGAAATGGGGATTTTTTTTAAAGGTTAAAAACTCATTCAATTTTATGTCTTACAGGGTTTATACTGAGTTCAATATTGTGTAACTGTATTAATTCAACTGTGAAACTAAAAATTTTAGAGCCACCTTTGAAAGAGATGTATCTTTGCTCTGGAAATTGTTATTGAGTATCTTAAAGCTATAATGAAATGCTTCTTCTAAAAAATAAAAAAATAAAATAAAAAGACCAAAGAAAAAAGGAAGACCTCCCCCTAAAAGGATTTATTCTATTTTTAATTAGGTATACTTCTGTGTGTCTGTGTCTAGATATGTGTACTTGAATGCAGGTACCTATGGAGGCCAGAAGAGGGTGTTGATTCCCTGGAGCTAGAGTTACAGGCACCATTTTTTATCTGCCCAACACGAATGCTGAAAACTGAACTTGGGTCCTTTGGAAGAGCAGTATGCATTCTTAACTGCTGAGCCATTATGATTATTTATGTATTTACTGTTTATATTTTGCATTATAATATCCTTAGACATTTCAGGCAAGATGTCTTTTTAAAATTTTTTTTTATTTATTATTTTAATTTTGATGTGTATGTGGGTATTGCCTGCATGTATGTAAGTGCACCCGTGTCATGCAGTGCCCACAGAGGTCAGAAGAGAGCAATGGAACCCCTGGAACTGGAGTTACGGATGGTTTTTAGCTGCCATGTGGGTGCTGGGATTCGAACTTGGGTCTTCTGCAAGAACATTCAGTGTTCTTAACCGTTGAGCCATCTCTCCAGGCTCCAAAATATCTTTAAGAAAAATTTCCTTTAGTAAGATGTTTTACTTTGAATTCCTGAAAACAACTATAACTTCTTTCTCCTATTTATTTATTTATTTATTTATTTTTGATACAAGGTCTTCCTGTAGCCCCAGCCAGCCTGGAACTCACTATGTAGACCAGGCTGGCCTTGATCCCACAGAGATCCTCCTTCCTCTGCCTTTGAGTGCTGGGATTAAAGGCGTGTGCCACCATACCACCTGGCAATAGTTAACTTTTGTTTTGTTTTTTTTTAGAGACAAGTTTTCTTGTATCTCAGGCTAGCCTCAAACTCTACGTTGCTGATCATGATCTTCTGGTCCTCCTGCCTCCCAAGTGCTGGGATTATAAGAATGTACCACTATACCCATTTATATAGTGCTGGGAATTGAACCTGGAACCTCGAGCATGATAGGCAAGCACTCTTGCCAAATGAGCTACATTCTCAGTTATTTTTTCTCATTTTTGAGTCTCCTGTCCTGAAGTACTGTGAATTGTGGATGATGAGAGTATGTGTGTGTGTGTGTGTGTGTGTGTGAATGAAGGAATGAACAAGAGCAGGTTGAGACCCAAGAAGACTTCAGTGAAGTGATGGGCTTATTCGTGTGTGCAGCTCCCTGGCTACAAGGTATCCCCTTTGCTGTGGAAGGGCCTTTTGTCTGTGAGATCCTCTGTAGTGACGAGCAGCTTCTCTGTATCACCTTTAGCAAACTATTAGAGGAAATCGCGACTTGACCACATGAGTGTGTTGCTGGTTTTAAATGGAAACCTCAGGTCCTGCGTGGCTGCTGGGGAAGGATGGAGGCAACATTAGCTCACATGAACTGCTGATTGACTGGCCCTCAGCCCCACTCATGGCAAGGCCCTCTCCTGGTGGGGAGCCCGGTGACAAGAAATCACCAGTTCGGAGCCTGAAGCCAGTGTGGTGGGAAGTATACACATTGTCTTATGGTTGCTGCACATACCACTTACTACTTACAAAGCCTTTGGAAAAAGTACTTTAGCTCAAAGTCTTTTCTTCTCTGGAGCTTTTCTTTGTGATGAGGAGAGTGTAGAAAAGTCACAGGTTGGGGGTCAGGACATTTCTGCTGCATCTCATGTAAAGCATACATGCCCTTTGTTCTGAAATTTGGGTAGTTCATTCTTGATTCCCTCAGCACTGGCTCTCCCTGATCACAGTGTTTATGTCTGCTGTGTCTGGTGAGGGGTAACAGCTGCACTTGTGGGAGGCCAGAGGTAGCATGTCTATATCCCTGTATCTGTCAACAGAGATGCTGTTTTAGAGGGGGGAGGATGGATTTAGGAAATTGCTATATTACCCATCATCATCACCATCATCATCACCACCACCATCATCATCATCACCATCATCATCATTTTGTTTTGTTTTGCTTTGTTTTGGAGACAGGGTCTCACTATGTGACCCCAGCTGGTCTGGGAGTCACTATGTAGACCATCCCAGGCTGGCCTCAGTCTCACAGGGATCTGCCTGCCTCTGCCTCCCAGTGCTGGGATTAAAGGAGTGCTCCACCAGGCCAGGTCAGCCTCAAATTAAAATCTTTACAGGTGTTGAAAGAAAGGAGATATACATGGATCAGCCTGCCACAGGGCGAGAAGAAGTGCCAGATGGGAAGATGAGTGGGGGATGCAGGGCTGGCTAGAAGGTCCGGGACAAGCTCATGCCCTTTTTTAGTGGTTTATAAGAGACTGGGTATAGCTGGTCATGATGATGCATGCCTTTAGTTCCAGCACTCAGGAGGCAGAGGCAGGTGGATCTCTGTGAGATTGAGGCCAGCCTGTGCTATATAGTGAGTTCCAGACCAACTGGCCGCAGTGAGACCCTGTCTCAAAGAAAAAAACCAAATCCAGTACTGGGGGTGGGGGGGTGCTACCGGATGTCTCAGTGTCCCACTCTCCTCCCTCAGAGGCCTGTCTACCTGGAGGCTTTGACTTCCCTTGATCAGGGCAGCTGGTTATACCTGTGGAGCCTTAATGTTGGGGATAGGGTGAGCAGGCCGAAGCAGAGCTGCAGCCCCCTAAGGCTCAGCTTACAGAATTCTACCATATTTAAGCTGGGCACAGTGGCATACAGCTGTCTTCCCAACCCTCAGGAGGCTGAGATGGGAAGATTACTGTGCATTTGAGACTAGCTTGGACTACAGAGGGCGTTTACTCCCCACCCCCAAGAGAAGAATGAGGAAGAAGGAGGAGGAAGGAGGAGGAGAAGGAAAAAGGAAGAAGAAAAGGAGAGTTCTACCTTAATTCATAAGTTACAACAGGTCACAGGGCAAAACCCAGGACAAGCCCAGATTCAAGGGAAGGAACAGGCTCTCCTTACTCTCTCTCTCTCTTCCTCCTACTGTCCCTTCCTCCCTCCCTCCGTTCCTTTATCCTCCCTTCTCTTTCTTCGTTTCTTTCTAAAGATTCATGTATTTATTTTTTTGTATGTGATACGTATGTGCAACATGTGCTTGAAGTGCCCACAAAGGGGGTCAGATCCTCTGCTGGCTGTGAGCCACCATGTGAATGCTGGGAACTGAACTCTGGTCCTCTGTAGCAAGTTGTCTTTAACAACTGAGTCATCTCTCCAGTCCCATAGACTACCTCTTAATGGGGAGTGGCCAACTTGCTTTTCAGAGACCCTGTTTGATGCCAGCATCTCTGAAACACAAACTGAATTCAACTGAGTTCATAGTGGGGGCAAGGCTGTTATTGCAGAGGTAACCAGTAATCTTTTCTAATCAATTAAAATGTATATTACCAATATGTGGGCTGGTGACATATTGGTAGGCTGATGAGGAGGCAGCTGGGAAGTGTGGCAGTAGGCCCGAGACCTGGATTTTCCTGATGGAAATGGGTCTAATAATTTTGATGCGATTACATCTTGATCCTTGGCATTTTAAGTGGTCACAAACAATGACATTAAAAGGACTAATCTTTCTGTGACGCATTTAGATTTATGAGCTTTTCTCCTGGTTCTCTAGAAGGCCATTAGCATTTCACCCATTGTCATATAATCTTTGTTTTTCTTTTTAGGAGATAAGACAAAGGAATCTGGTAAGTGTTGGCCTAAGAGTTTATAGGCAGGGCTGTAGTCTTGCCTGATGAGGGATCTAGGCCTTCACTGCTGTTTGCTTAGAGAGCCCAGCATGCAGGCGTTGGCCCTCCTGCCTGGCCCTGGTTTTTCAGAGACCTGCCACAGGCTCATGTGCCAGTCACTGAGCAAGTGGTCCTGTCCTGTGGTTCTTACTAAATCTGGAGTCCAGTGTGTGCAGAGTGTCCTGAGGGGGCACCTGTCAGCCACTTTGAGAATTCCTAGGACCCAGTTGTAACAATAGATTCACATTCAACTTCTGATCTGGAGCCAATTCCGGGAACATAATGAACAGGGCTTTTAATTGTGTTATATTCCTTTACAAACCCTGTGTCATTTGCCTGAAGCCAAAGAAGACTCAGGCTGCCCTACTACAGCTCCTTCCTCCAAAATGATTAGAATCACAGAGTTAGAGAGAGGGATACTGCAGCCTTAGAGCTGAAGTGAGGCCAGCAGAGTCCAGAGCTGAGAATGCTTGGTCTTTTGATACTGTACTGGAGTCATGATCTTCACTAGCCGCTAACCTTAAGGGAAATATAAAGCCGTGATTCCAGTAATTTCTCCTTTTTATTTTCATTGTTGATGCCTGGTCTGTGACAGGCAGCCTGAGTTTAATTACGTCTGCCCTGTGGCCTTGTTCCCATGGGGATTAGACAGGCGAAGTTGGGCTTTGCCACTTAGTGGATAACAAGGCTTCCTGAGGAATGTGAGCCTAATTAGGGATTCCAGGGTCATGCCTGGCGAAGAGGGCCCAGAAGCAATGGTAGGGAGGGCTCTTGAAGGTTAATAAAATCTCTATAGTCTGCATTTCATGCCCTTGCCCTGTGGGTCCCTTGTGGTCTGCAGGCTCCTAGCAGAGTCTGAACCCTGCACTGGGGTATTTGGCCCTCAGACCCTGGAGGAATTCCCAGGCCGGAGTATTTCACAGCCTTGAATGAGAAAACTTGTTGCCCGCCTGGGGGTCCAGCCCCCACTAGTGTTCTGAGAATGTTTTGGTTCTTTAAAATCTTTGATCACTGTTAGGCTGAATTGTATTCCCTCAAGTTCATAGGCTAAAGTTTGACCCTTTGGACCATAGGACATGACTGTATTTGTAGGCAGAGCCTTTTAAGAGGTGAAGTTAAAGTAAAGTAACTAGAGTAGTACCAATCTCATGTGACTGGCGTTCTAGGAAGAGATTACAACACAGGTAGAGGGGGGATGACCACACCAGGATAACAGGACACCCTTCAGGAGCCTAGGAGAATGAAACCAACCCGACAGACAGCTTCACCTTTGTGGGTTGCCTTCCAGGATCGAGTAAACAAAAAGTCCTTTTGTTTAAGCCTCCTGTCTGCGGCCCTTCATTGTGGCCTCAGCTGTCTAGTGTAGTCTAGCAGAGTGTCCCTCTCTCCAAGTGACGGTGTCCGGAGATGGGAAACTTTCCTCTATTCACTTCCTCCGTTTATAATAAACGATAATCACGGTCATAAAAACAGTTGAGCAACTTACCTGTTTTCAGGCTAATATAGTGGGCAAATATAAATCTCTTGTTGGTTTATTGGTCAATGAATGATACCTAATATAAGTTGTAAAAGCTGTAGAGTTGTAAACGTGCCCCTTGGAAAAATTCTCTGCCCTCCCTCCTCCCAGGTTCTGCTCTGAGTAGAGGTGAGAGATGACCTTACCCTCATTGCATTGTGGGTCCCAGTGGCCACCCAAGTCTGGGAGTCTGTGACATCTTTGCCTACTCTCCTGCTGGCGGTAGAAAAGTGTCACCATCCTGGCTTTGTGGTGAAGTTTCTTTATAAAGATAAAGCTGAAGTAACTTGGCTTCCAGTTATGTGTAGCTTACACTGCAAGTCTGTTATTCCTATCAGAGTGATTTTTGTGTAATGATAGAACTTGTGCACCAGAGGGCCAAGCCCATTGTTTGGCATCTGGAAGGTGGTTGATGGATCTGTTGGGAGCTATGTGCGTTTATTTATGGATGCATTTGTGGCCTATGTTGAGCACTGTCTTGCCGAGCCATGTCCTCAGCCATTGTCACTTACTGAACGCCTTTGAAGGATGGATGTTGCTGCTGGTGCCTGATTCACCCTTCCAGAGTTCTGCCCATGCCTGCTTGATGCCAGCTTGAGAGAGTTCCCCTTGACAGAATTAGCTGGAGAACAAGCAGGAAAAGGGGCCAGTGGCGAGAGCAACTGCCCCAGGTTTCCATTGTAGTGCTGAACGTGTGGGAACAGGCGGGAAGTCTCTTGACTTCTGTGGGGGTCTAGAAAGCTCATGCAAGGGACCCGACAGGATTGGAACTTTTGATGATTAATGAAAGGGTGGACACTAATTTACCTTTATTTTCTTTATATTTTAGTATATAATGGTTACTACCATACATTTTTAAAATAAAGAAATTGGTAGAAAACATCACTTTTTTTTTTTTTTTAATGTGTATGTGTGCTTTGCCTGCGTGTTGTAAGTGCACCCATGTTGTGCAATGCCCACAGTTGCTAGGAGATGGTGTCAGATCCCCTGGAAATAAAGTTATGGATGGTTGTCAGCCACTCTGTGGGTGATGGGAACCAAACCTGGGTCCTCTATAAGAGCAACCAAGTGCTCTTAACCCCTAAGTGTCTAGCCCCTGAAACATCACTGGGCATGGCAAGCTTGGTCAAAGTGAAATTTAATAGGAAACAATAACAATAAAAGTTGAGCTCTTGGGTTTTTGTTTGTTTTGGTTTGGGTTTTTTGAGATAGGGTCTCACCATGCAGCCCTGGCTGGCTTGGAACTGGCTGTATAGACCAGGCTGGCTTCTAACACAGAGATCTGCCTCCTTCTGCCTCCCGAGTGCTGGGATTAAAGCAAGTGCCACCTGGCCCACCTTCATAGTTTAACTGTGTGTGGGAAGGAAAACAATGTCTGTTGAGCTGGATTGTCCTTTCTCTTTCCTGGGACTCTGATAACCTGAAAAGGAGTCAGAGTAGACCTGGGCCTCGTCTAGCACCGAAGGCCCCTGTGGACCAAGGCAAGCTAGCAGGGACAGCAGCTATGAGTGAAGCTTTTGTTTTCTAAGGTGGGGCTCACTTCTTGGCCAAAGCTCTGCCTTTTGCCTTGGGTTTGGGACTGCAGGGCTGTGTGGGCACACTCTTAGAAGGACACATGGGCACACTCACAGATACACACACTCAGACATATAGGTATCACATACAAGAAACACAAACTTGCATATTTCCATAAGGCACACATGTACATACCCACATGCACACTCAGCTACTCCCACATACACCAGAGCTTACAGCATGCGCTCTTCTTTTGTTGTGTTTTTGTTTTTGAGACAGGGTCTCTCTGTGTAGCTCTGGAACTTGCTATGTAGACCAGGCTGGCCTCCATCTCACAGAGATCTGCCTACCTCTATCTCCCAAGTGTGGAGATTAAAGGCGTGAGCCACCACATCCTGCCTTTTCTGATTTGCTTGTTTGTTTGGCTTTTTTTTTTTAGAACCCATAGCACTCTAAAGCTCGTTCTCACACACACTGTACACGACCAATTCACGCCACCCTATATTTTTTTGTTTCAAAAAAAAATGTCAATTTCTTATGGTATCAGGGACTTCTTTGAATCATAGAGCCACCCTCCCCCCCCCCCGAGTCCCTGCACTTTAAATATGCACACTGCCATTCTCACACTCACCCACTCACACTCCTGGGACACAGTCAGTCTGAGTGGAAGGCCTTCAGCCCCTCCTGCTTCCGCCTGTTGACCTGCTGGCTTGGAGACAAGGTTATCGACGCCACCGGGCTCCAGGCGCCCACACAGTCAGGTGTGGGTTGGGCACAACCTTGTTTGTTTGTGGTCGTCCTTGGTAACCACAGATTAGGCCACAGACAGAGCCAAGGAAAGGCCATAAAGGTGGCTTGCATGCGAGTTTCTCAGTGGGGCCCTGGGTGGGGTCAAGAGAAGGCCATCGGTTCTGAGACATGGCTCATGGCCCACAACTCTGCTGCGATTTTCTGTAGCTTCCAGGCCTGACCCTCTACTGTCATCTTTTGTCACTGTGACTCCTATGAGAGCTCCACCAGTAGGACAAGGCACTTGGGATCCAGCTCGTGTCCTTTGTTGCTATGAGGATCAGTCTGTGGCAGTTCTCTGAGACTCAAGTTCTCATGCACAGGACAGAAATGTGCTGGCTCTCTGGGTTGTGAGGGTTCAGGGCGAAAACCTGTACACAGCACTTGGCCTTGGGTAGATGTTTATGAGACTGACTTAAACCCTTAAGCCTGCACATGCTGTGGCTTCCCCAGGGTGTGTCCTGATGCCTAGACCTCAGCCTGCTATCCTGTAGTCTCCACTGTCTTTCAGCTTGCTCAGCACTATGGTGCTTGTGCCCTGCGTGGGAGGTGCACACCCATGGAGCCATATAGCTGTGGGCCAGCTCAGCTCAGTGATTCCTAGGCGTGAACACCTGCAGGACCATACCTGTGGATGGGTTGGCACTGGGCCCTTGTCCCAGTCTTCAGTGCTTGTGTCTGCTGCTCACTTTTCAGGCTAATTTGTTGTCTGGGTTGGGCATCCTGAGAATTTAATGGTCTTTCGTGTGAGGAAGGTCAGACCAATCTGGAGATGACCTAAACCCACAGTGTTTCCTTTAGTTGCCTGAAAAGGTGAGAGGGCCAGAGTATTTGACCAGCCCTAGAATTGAAGATGAGGAAGCAAGAAGGTGATGCTGTGCTGTCCTGATCTGGATCCTGGACAGCAATCCTAGCTCTGTCACCTGGACTACTGCCCTTCCTTGCTGGTCATTGGGCTCTCCATCCTCAGGAAGCGCCACTCCCCAGTGCAATGGGGAAGATGAGCAGATGGGTGTGTGGGTCACAGGGGCAAGGGGCCGGACCTGGCCATGAGCTTCAGTGGGCTACAGTGACTAGAATACAGCTTTGTGCAGAGAAGCTGTGCCCTTCTGTCTTTCTGGACAGTTGAAGGATGGCAGGTGGCACCAAAGAGCCCAGCAAAGGTAGACAAGAAGCCTGGTCACAAGGCTGCTCAGTCTGCCCATGTTTCTTAGGCTGAGCAGACTGGCATTCACCAAGAACACACAAGCATCCTAGAGCAGGCAGCCTCCACCCATGGTTCTGACTGTGGGTGGCTGTCCTCATTCAGGTAGTAGCCCTGACCTGGCATGTGCTCTCAGCCACACTGAAGAAACACATCTTAATGTGTTCATTTGATTGGAGATGGCCTGTGGCAGCCTTGCTTACAGGGGCTTGCTTATGTCCCCTAGGCCACACTAGTGGGAAGTGCTACTGTACGCTACCTGGTTATAGGGGGATATGGGTTACAGAATATACTGACTTCTGCATCAAATTCCTTACTGGTTGTTGTTTTTAAACTCAAGTTTCTGATATTACATATAAATTTTTGTTCTTAGAATACATTCTTCTGGTCAACGACTTGAAAATATGAACAGCTTTTATGTTTTAGGGCAGTTTTAGAATTTATAGAAAAATTAAGCACAGTCTGTGTATGTAAACATCTTGGACAGTGTGTAATACTCATGAGCCAACATGGATACATTGTTCACTAAAGCCTATAAACCTGTAGTTTACATGGAGTTCATTGGGGTGTTGTTTGTTCTGTGGGGTTGGACAGTTGTTCATGGCATACCCTTACTGTGATCATATCATACAAATAGTTTCACTGCCCTAATAATTGTTTGTTTATTCCTGTTTACCTCCCTCTTCCCTCAGTTCTTGGCAATCGCTTACATTTGTACTGTTTTCATAGTTTTAAAAATTTATTTATTACTTTTATTTTATGTGTGCAAGTATTGCCTTACATGTATGTAAGTGCACCCGTGTCCTGCAGTGCCCATAGAGGTCAGAAGAGGGCATAGGATCCCCTAGAACTAGAGTTAGGGATGGTTGTTAGCTGCCATGCAGGATTTGGGAATCAAATCTAGGTCCTCTGCAAGAGCGGCCAGTGCTCTTAACTGCTGAGCCATCACTCCAGCCCCGTTTTCATAATTTTGCATTTTCCAGAATGGCATAGTTGGAATCAAGGAGCAGGTAACCTCTTGAGAGTGGCCACTTCAGCTTAATAATATGCATTTGATGTTCCTCTGTGTCCTTCTGTCCTGGTAGCCCATTTCTGTTTACTAATGAATAATAACATTCTCTGGCATGGAATACAGGTGACTTCTTAAAGGCACAGATTCTGATTCCTCATAGCATGTCTCATGACACAAGGCACCAGGATGCCTGTGTGCCTTGAGTGGAGGCTTGCTGGAGTGGAGTGAACCATAGTTCCCTAGTAGCCATGGGTTCCTCTTGTCCAGTGCCATCACCGTCCTGTAAGGTTCTATCGGCAGCTCCCTGTGTTTCCAAGGCCTTGTGTTAGTTTTCACTCTCCATTTAGTTATGGGCTTCTTCCCCCATCCATCCATCAAATGTGTAGATGGGGACCTGAGAACACACATTCAAAATATGTGTTCCTGTTTGCCAGCTGCGGTGTGTGTGCAGAAGAGATGAGGATGCAGTTGGGAGGGGGGATGGGTGCCCCTGTCAAGAGTGTGAGTCAGAATTCTAGTGGAGTAATGACGTGTCCCAGACAAATGAGTTGCCATGTGTCCCGTATTCCTTGAGGAACTTACTGAGTAAGATAAAGAGCCATAAATAGTGGTTATATGAGGAACCAAGGTCATAGGCTGCCTACTACCCCAAATTACAAAACACAGTGGCTAGTCAGATCCCTTGACTGTCTCCTTCTAGTCCACAATTTTAGAAAACTCTTTGAGAATGAAGGTGAGCCAGGGGTCTGAAGAGGAAGAGGAAGGAGAAAGTTGAAAGGGAGTCATGCAGGTACCAAGATTCTGGTCAGCTTCCCAGAAAAGCAAGATGCGATGCCTCGGCCCATTCAGGAGAACCTTATAACTCAGGGAGTCGGCGCTCTGCTCTGCGTCAGCACTTTTCTGAGCTCTTCAAACACTGTCTTTTAATTTTCAGTTACCTTACAAGGAAGGTACTGTTATTGCCTGTAGTTTTCAAATGAGGAAAATGAGTCCCAGTAAATGTTGGAGCAGAGATCCTGTCTCTGATGAGCACTGAAGAAAAGCCCTTTATCTCTGGAGGGTCAGTCATTCTTAATGCCATCAACTGCCTCTCCTGCTTGGGGTTTAGCTGAGGTTTGCCTGTCTCTCTTTGAGTGTCTCTTCATGAGCTGACTGTGGAGAGCCAAAGGAAACTCCTTTCCACTGTCTAATGTGCTGAATGAAATAACCACATTCAGACCCTGTTTTCAGTTTCACGTGCATAAGTAGTCCCAGAGAAGGCAGCCCATTGTGCAGAGGAGACACGTCCCTGCGTGTGAATGCGAAGAGTGTGGGCACTTGAAGACCACCCTGTACAGCTCTACACCTTCTCTGGACCTGCTCCCTGTGCTCCCTAGTGAGAAAGGACTTGGCTGGCACAGAAATGTCTGACATATCCTGGGAATTCATTCATTGTTTGAAATTTAGGGTGAACTTCTGCCTGTATGATGTGCAGTTTTTTGGGTGGTGGGGATTGTGTTCACCGTATTTTTTTCTGAAATTCTCAAAAAGTGCCTGAACTTCTCAAATGTTAACAGAATGTGGATTCTGTTGACTTTGGGTATTGTGGCCGGGACTACGGTAGACAGAGTATTGGCCTTTGGGAGCCCCATTTGGCTTCTGTGCTGGTTTCTGAGAACTTGCTTATGCTTCTTTCCCTTTTAAGGTGGTGATTCCCTGCTGTGCGCAAGTCCACCCGGAGCAGGTAAGACCTTTGCATTTTTTTGAGACTTGGTATGGTCAAGTAGAATGCTCTCTTCAAGCAGTGCCCTCTTTGGGGGCCGTTTTTCATCCTAAGGGCAGGTGTGCACCATTATATATTAAGATAGAGAATCCTTGTCCTCTTCCACAGAAACTACCTTTAAGATCAATAAAATTTGCCTTCTGAGTTTCCTGAACTGTCTTTAGTGACAATGCCTTGTTGCAGGATGGCCTTGCATATGGTGCAGTGATATGTGAACACTCACCTCTGACAAATGCTACATTTTATCAGATAGAAAGTAAACATAACAATACAACCTTCTCTTTGACTTGCTATTAGGTGAATGTAAATTTCAATCCGCTTTATGAAGGATATGCCTTTGAATCCCCCCAAACCCCTATTTTCTTGGTTCCCATCCATTGGAGGTGAAGAGATTAAGCCTTGTTTCTAGTGACTTCTAACTTGGAGAACGCCTGTGGATATCAGTGTACAGTCCTGGAAAGAGCAGGCAGGAAACCTTACTACCCAGTCAGGAGTGGCCCTGGGGAGATCAGTATAAGCTGCCTGTGGCTGCTGGGGGGAAATAAGTGCTGTCCCAGCCTCATTGTGGGAAAGCTGTGTTCTGCCCCCTCTTCCACCATGCCCTTTGTGTGTGTTGCTTGTTGTTTCTGAACTGGATGGGGTCATGCTCCAGCCCTGGGTTTCTCACACATACAATCTCTTGATGGCTTGCGGGGTCTTTGCCTGTCTTGTTAAGTCTTCGTGTTTTTGTGGACAGAACCTTGAGGTCTCTAGACATGAGACGGGTTCTGCGTTGTCGGGTGGTAGAATGTTCTTTGAGGACTCAGTAGAGAGGTGGCACACCAGCCTTGCCTTCCTGAAGAAGCCAAGTTCAGATCCCCTGGCCTCACTGCTGAGCTTCGGTTTCCTTCTGCCCTCCATGAGAATGATGGTGCTCCCTAACCCAGCTGACAGCCAGATGATAGAAAAGGGATGTGTGGGTTGGCATGACACACATGCCTTATTTGCTGGATGACTGTTGTGGTTGCCCTTCTCTGAATGTTCTGAGATCCTCAAGTCTCTTCCTTCTCTATGCCTCTGAGGTCATGGGAGTATCTACAAACTGTAAAAACCATGTTAGAACATCAAGAGCAGAGGCCTTCAGGGAGGGTGTGGGCTCATACCCAGGCTGCTCCTGCTGGCTTCAGTGCTACTGGGGGCACAGCCATTCCCCCACCTTCACTCCTGTGAAACTCATAATCAGGGTCTTGTATGTGTATATGTTATTCATGTAATTGTGATGTATATATGTGCAAAGATGTATTATATCTGTAATTGTCATGTGTATGAAAGTGTGTATTGTACATGCATTTATTCTATTTGTATGAATGCCTATTGTGTTTGTAAATGCTGTATGTGTATGCTATTTGTAACTTGCATATTTGTACGTGTATTATATATGGCTATTATGATTGATATGCATATAAGTTTGTGGGTTTGTGTAATTGTATGTATCTTAATTAATCTGTTATGTGTGATTTTTGTATTTGAGTGTGTGTGTGTGTGTGTGTGTGTGTGTGTGTGTGTGTGTATATACATATATAAGCATGCATTACCTAATGATGGAGAAATGTTCTGAAAGGTACATTGCCAGGCAGTTTTTCAGTGCTGATACGGAATGTATTTACACTTTTAGACCATAACAGCATAGCTGATTATTAATATTTTTTAAAGTTTCAAACTTTTTTTATTAACAACCAAGATCCAAACATACAGCTTAGCCGAGGCTACCCAGGGTGAGGATGTCATTGTCATTACTTTCTCCCTCCACTTGTTACCTTCTTGCAGCAAAGTTTTCAGAGGCAACTCAGGTGGAGCTGCCACGTTCTGTGGTAGCTGGGTCCTCCTGAGAACCTGCCTGAGGCTGTTTCATAGTGAACATTAACAAATAAGTAGGGGCTGGAGAGAGGGCTCAGAGCACTGACTCCTCTTGCAGAGGACCCAGGTTCAGTTCCCAGTATCCCCAGGACAGCTAACAACTGTCCATAACTCCAGTTCCAGGGAACCTGACACCCTCTTCTGGCCTTCATGGATATTGCATACAAGGGTACACTTACATATATGTGCATAAGATAAAAGTAGTTAAATCTTTAAAAAAAATTTAAAAAGCAAGTAAGAATAGCTTCTAATGATAAAAAGTGCAGCATAGTAAATGCATACATATACCAGCTAGCCAGCTAGCAGCCAGTGCTGGACAATGTGAACAATATATAGTCTATACAGTCAAACATGCTATACCTTTATATGAGTGGCTGGTAGGTCAGTGGACACTAACCTTATCACAAGCACTGAGTCTCATTGAATCACTGGTTAGGGCCCCTGTGACATCACCATGTGGTAGGAAGTTTTGAGTTCCATCATCATGAGACCACTGTCATATATGGTTTGCTTGTTTGTTTGTTTGTTTTTGAGACAGAATCTCATTATGTAGCCCTGGCTGGCCTGGAACTAGCTGTGAAGACCAGGCTGGTGTCTATCTCACAGAGATCTGCCTGCCCCTGCCCTCCAAGTGCTGGGATTAAAAACATGTGCCACTATGCCTCACTGTGTGGTATGTTTTTAACTGAAGTGTTATGCACCGTGTGTGTTAAGTGTGAGTGTGTGGGCATGTGTGCGTGTACACAAGTCTACTTTGTATTAAGCACTCAGACCTTTTCCAGATTGCTTTGACCAGCAGTTCTCTACATCACACAGATCCCACTGATTTGCTCCTGCAAATTCTTGGAGGGGTAGAGGCAGCTCAACCGAGACCACAGCCTTGAGCTGAAGCACTGTGCTGGTCAGGTCCTTGGCTGTGCCCCTGCCCCTCTCAGCACCCTCCTTACCTGGTGCTGTGGGATCGGAGACGGGGCTCCTTCAGGTTTTCTCCTGTGCATGGCTTTCTTCTTGAAGGAGGGAAGGTCTATCTCCAACTCCCCCCCCCCCCCCCCCCCCCTCCCGCAGCCTGCCTTGGTCTTTGGACTGGAGTCTGGCGGGTGGCCCTACTGCCCCAGCTAGGCTCTTATAGACATCTTAGAGCTTACAAATTCAAATTCAGGAGTGATTTCCTGGACTCCCAGTGACTACCCTGGGGCCAGACAGCCTTTAACACTGTAAACAGTGACAGTAATAATGAAAGTATTTACTTTAGACTATGAGTTCAAGACTGGGCCTTCATTCATTTTCAATTTTGCAGTAATACTGACAGGCTGAGCTTTATTTTGAAAACAGTTTCTTTGCACCGTGGTCTGGTTTCTGGAGGATGTGGGTGTTATGACACATACATTTAACTGTGTTTTCCAAACTCACTAGCTGACTATACCCCCCCCCCCCCCCGGCTTTGTGGATGCATGGAGGAGTGGAGGTGGTTGCGCCAGCACCACTTCTGTCACTGTCGCCCCTCACTGGTGTGTGTGGTGGAGATGCGGTCTCCTTTGTGTGGAGCTTGACAGGAAGGAGGTTTGCATTTGCAGTGTCGCTTCTCAGTACAGAAAGCGTCTGGGGCTCCTTGTGCTTCTGGCCCTGCATGAGCCGAGAACCTTCTAACATTGACCTTGGAGGGAGGTGGTTGCGCCAGCACCACTTCTGTCACTGTCGCCCCTCACTGGTGTGTGTGGTGGAGATGCGGTCTCCTTTGTGTGGAGCTTGACAGGAAGGAGGTTTGCATTTGCAGTGTCGCTTCTCAGTACAGAAAGCGTCTGGGGCTCCTTGTGCTTCTGGCCCTGCATGAGCCGAGAACCTTCTAACATTGACCTTGGAGGTTGAACTGGCTCAAATATGCTTTCAGATGTCACCCTGAGAGTCATCAAACCTGTGTGACTGGCCAGGTCACCCGAGGGCAGTTTTGATTTTCCTGGTTGCCATTCACTGAGCACCTGCTTTGTGTCAGATGCTTTGCCTGTGAGGTCACTCCTGTGGCCCAGGAAAGTGGAGAAACTCCCCAAGGTCACCCATACTCTGAGAGACCACTGCTGCCAGACCACAGCTTCTGTGCTTGTCTGAACTTGTCGTGAGCTGAGTTTCTAGAGGCAACACATTTCTCGTGGATGCTTGTTCTAGTTTCTCTATTGCTGTGATCAGCACTATGACCACACCCAACTTGAGGAGGAAGGGTTTAGTTCACCTTACATCTTACAGTTCATCACGAGGGGGTGAGGACAGGAGCTCAGGGCAGGAACCTGGAGGCTGGAACTGAAGTGCAGACCATGGAGCAGCACTGTTAACTGCATTGCTCCCTTGTCTTTGCTCAGCCTGCTTTCACATCCAATCCACGACCACCTGCTCAGGGGTGGCACTGCCCACATTGGTCTGGGTCCTCCCATGTCTGTCACTCAATAATCAAGAAAATGTCTCACAGACATGGCCACAGAGCAATCCAATGGCGGCAACAGCCCAATTGAGGGTCCCTCTTTCCCAGGTGTGTCAAGTTGACAGCTGACACTATCCAGCACAGTGTTGTTACTGGAATTGTTAGCGAGAGCCTGGGCCCTGGCATCCCTCTCAGGCTGTGTTCGGCCACCTGTCCTTGGCACCCCAATTACAGAGACAAGAAGGTAAAGCAGAGGAAGAAAATGCATTCAGTGTGCTCACATTGGTAAGAGGAACAAAGAAGTCCGGCACCCCTTTCCCCTAGTCCATCTTTATGGGTACAGACATGAGGCTTAGGGTTAAACAGAAGGCAAGAGGTTTCCATACCTGAGCAGTCCTGGTGAAGGCGTCGAGGTGTGCCCATCATTGGCCAATCTCTACTGCAAGTGGTCTGACTAGTTTCCCGAACTATGTGAAATTTCTTCCTGGGAGACATCTTTCTCCTCTGGCTGGCACCAGCCTTTACCTTCTCCCAGCATGAGATTCCTGGCGGGAATTCCAACTCTTTGGGGTCCATTGTTTCAACAGTCTGATAGGCAAAGGGAGGGGCACAAGTGTTTTTAGAATATCTTCCCTCCTGCCAGGATGGTCCCTGTGCTGTTTCTAGTTTTTGGTGTAACACATTTATTTATAAAGCAAGAGATATGTTGGAATAAAACCACCCACATTCTGTTAGAAGAAGTGGAGAGGAAATTAGTAGTTACTTAGGGTGGCTGTGCTTCCAGTCCAGGCTTGGTGATTGTCTCCTGAGTTCTCAGAACCTCTCTATGGGATGGGCATCCTGGAACCAGTGGCTCCCCAGGAAAGCATTGGTCATGGATGAACACGACAAATACATGGTGTCATGTGTAGTGCCCTCTGAGCTCTATCACACCATCCCTCCTCTCAGTGCCACCTGGGCTAACATACATGGTGTCCCTCCAGAGTCATGGTGACTCTTGATCTTGTGTTCAGTGACTCAGCCGTCTTCCAGATTGGGGAACAGGTGGCCTGCTTGCTTTTAGGATGAGCCCTAATGCCTCTGCCTGTGCCTCTGTCCTGCTGTCCTGGTGTAGAGCAGCTGCCCTCCTGTACTATCCTGTGTTGGCCGCCCTTCCTCCACCTGGCTCCTGTGTTGCCTGTCTCTACATAGTGGGTGTGAACCTGCAAAGAACGTTTCATCCAGCACTGTTGAGCTTCCAGGCCAGCCTGAATTCCTGGAGTGGTGTAAGCTTGGGGAGTGACAGTTTTGAAACTCGTTGGTATAACTAATTCAGTGTCTTGGACAGGAAGAAGGATGTGATGAGCCTTGCTAGATGGACTGAATGACAGCCTGTGTTCAGTGACTGACGAGGGACCTCTGCTGCCAGATGGTAAACCTTTAAGGCTTATTTGTTTGTGGGGACAAAGGTAGCTACATGTTGGGACTGAGGGACATTTAAGCTTTGGAATGGCTGTGAGGCCTTGATCCTGTGACTGTTTACCTCTGATGCTTGGTTTTCTATTTTTGTTCTGGTAGTAGAACTTTCTGTTTGCTGCTGTTTGCTGTATCTTATAAAAAGGAGATATGAGGCTAGAGAATGCCTGAACTGAAGGTGTTAGCTGGTGTAGTTGAGGAACTGGAAGGCAGACCTCCCTTTGTAACTGTTAGCATTGCTGATGAGGCATGCAAATGGCCTGAGTCCCTGAGAGCCAGTGTGAAAAGGAAACCACAGTTATTGGCTGTGTGTGTGTGTGTGTGTGTGTGTGTGTATGTGTGTGTGTGCACACGCGTGCATGCTTGGCATTAAGTCCAAGGCTTTGTACATCCTAGGCTCTAATAGGGAGCTACATTCCCAAATTTTTTCAGGTTTTATTTTGCAACAGAGTCTCACTAAGTTGCCAAGGCAGGCATTGAACTTGTGACCCTCTTGCCTTAGCATCTGGAGCAGTGCTGATCACAGGCCTGAGGCAGGAGGCCCAGCAATAGGCATGTATTGTGTCTGAAAGGGGATAAAAAAGCAGGAACCAGCAGAGAACTTAGGTTATGTGGAAAAGTACAGCGGGTATTGGCCAAGGTATTAGGGACATGTCCTGGGCCCACAGCTGTGGAACAAATGTCCTGTCTCTCCAGCAGGAGCCACAGGATTATTTTAGAGACAATCAGTGCCTCAGCCTGTGTGTGAATGGGTGATAAGACCTTGGAAATATAAAGGGACGTCGGTTGCTTTATGGTCTGCTTATGTCACTTTGGGCAGTTCTAGGTCGCAGGAGCCGCAGTGATGAGAAGTGACTGGTTCTTTCAGGTCAGGGTCCGTGACTCAGCTGTTCCACAGACTTTGTGTGTGTGTGTGTGTGTGTGTGTGTGTACATACACATATGTGCTTACATGTCCACACAGGCACAGGAAGTAATAGTGCTTATAAGACTGAAGGTAAATCTGTTCTGTCCAGGCTGTGTCACACAGAGCCCTTTCTCACAGGGTCACCATAAGGACTGAGTGCAGTGATATGGCACACAGAACATACAGGCTGAGTGGACAAATCTGAGTCTCTGTTCCTGGAGTTCAGGACAATGAAGCCCTTTAGTTTTGTGGCTTTGCTATTTGCTTTGCTCTGTTATCTTGCTGTCTTGCCATTGGACAGGGAAAACCAGTCCGATGAGCTGCAGGGACGTCTTCTGCTTTCTGAGGGCAAGGGCATAGAGGACACACGATACCTCATATCTGGTGGATCCTCTTTGAAGACAGAAAATTGGAAGCCTGGGAAGCGGGAGCTGCTGTCAGATGGGTGGATGTGTTTCTCTCATTAGTAGTTGCCAGTTTACAGGATCAGATCCCAACACGGAGACCTAGTCACGCTGTGAACAGTAACCTGACAGCTTTTCAGTGAAGTTGAAAGGAAAAATGTGTATTGCTCATCTTATCTTGACCGTTATGCTCCATGCATGGGAGCGGGTTGTATCAGTCACCAGAGAACCCTGAAATCTCAGATGTGGATATGGCCTTCAAGTAGAAATTCTGGGGTTCATGCCCAGGATATACCCGAGGGCACTTTTGACCACCTCCAAGCTGCAGGTGTCCTGGACAGAACCTGTGTGCAGCCAGCCCTGTGGAAGTGCCATGCTGTTTAGAGAGTGGCTGCCATCGTGAAGGAGACCTGGCCCATGTCCTTACCTTTCTGCGTGGCTGTGTGTGGGAGGCTGACAGGAAATTGCCAGCTGCCGGTCAGGAGCAGGTGCAGAGTCCTTGCTGCTGCTGTGGTGTGATTCATTTATGTGATTCATTCATGGTGTGATTTTGCTGTTTTTCATGCTGAAGGGAGGAGAAGTTATATAAAGTGCTTTTGAATGCATTTGTTTGTTTAATTAAAATGAAGCAAGTGAGCTGCATTTGTTAAATGTGACATGAGCCTCTGACATTCCACAGAGGCTGGAGCTAGAAGTTTTCAGGCTAGGTTTTAAGAGTGATGCCCTGGATTATTGTGAATATATATATATAGTATGTGTGTGCATGCACAGTGTGCATGTGTGGTGTGTGTATGTGTGTATATGTGTTGTCACCTTGTTCAATAAAATTTGCTTAAACTCATCAAACCACACAGAAGGACAAAGTCAACACGGGGACAGACTATTTAGAATCCTGCTCACATATAACTCTTTATATTTCTATCATTGGTCATGATGGAGTTTTCCCAAGGTCTTGAGTTATTTCAGAAAGAATGCTTGGGGCTGGAGAGATGGCTTAGTGGTTAAGAACTTCCTGTTCTACCGAAGGACCCAGGTTCAATTCACAGCACCCACGTGGTGGCTAACAACCGTTCACAACTCCAGTTCCAGGGGATCTGACACCCTCTTCTGGCCTTTGTGGGACATTGAATGCATGTGGTGCACTTACATACATTCAGGCAATACATTCATACACATAAAATAAAAATAACAAATATTCAAAAAAGAATGCTCATCAAATGGGTGTGTAGTTGCTTCAGATTATGAAGTTATTAATGAGCCCCTTTCATTTTGTTGAAAATTTAGCAACAATGAGTTTCAAAACCACTCAAGTTTTCCAGCTGTTGGATATTGGGGGTCTGGTGAATAGGTACGAAAATCTGATATCTAGGATTTTGGAGCAGGTGGCCTTGTGCTCCAGGCATGTGTGGGTGTTTTCTACAGTGGTCCCTTTGTAGGAATTCATGGTCCTCCATGGCCAAGCTTGGTGGGATGGCTCTTGATTGTGTCCAGCACCATGGTATACTTCAGAAGCATAGTGAAGGGAGTCTGAAGTCCCAACAGCACAGTAAGCTCTCTGCTGTGTAATTATCGCTGGTTTTGAAAACCACCTGCGTGTGTGCCTGTGTGCACGTACATTCATGCTGGCACTCACCACTACCTGGTGGATTCTGTGTGTTTATTGTGAATTATCATATAAACATACTGGACCAGGGACACAATGAAGTTAGTTATACCAGGCCAGAGAGGAGATGCTTTTGCTCTCTGATCTCTCTTACCTACAGGAAGCAGAAAGAAAAAGCTCAAGGGTCTCAATGAGTCAAAGTGCAGGTATTCCATTGGATCAAGAGAAATCCACTCTGGTTTGAGCAAAAGCAAAGTGAGACCTAGAACTTAAACAATTAGAGGGGCTGGAGAGATGGGTCAGTGTTTAAGAGCACTGGCTGCTCTTACAGAGAACCTAAGTTCAGTTTCCAGCACTCACATGGCGGCTAACAACCTTCCATAACTCCAGTTTCAGGGGATCCAACATCCTCTTCTGGCCTCCATGGGCATTGCATGCATTGGTGTACTTAAATACATGGAGGCAAAACACACTTATTTAAAAAAAAAAAATCAAAGAATTATAGACATTGACTTTCAATTATTTCACAGTGATATTAACTTAATGCACAACATTAGGTGTTGGAGCACCTCTCCTTACTTGGGGAAGACCCTCAGGCTTGTTTCTTACCAGCCAGTCCTGTCTGGCAGTTCGGCCTCCCCACTTCCCTAAGGTGTGGGCACCAGCACCAACTAGTTCTCTCTCCTTCCAGCAAGTGCCAGTGTGGATTGCTGGTGGCTGGGATTGAGTGTGGGGGGAGGAGCAGAACCTGTGCAGCAGAGCTCAGGTGACAGGACTCATTGTCCCCAGGAGTGTTTGCATCTGTGCTGTGCCATCAGCCACTTGAGGGCAGCCTGGCTTCCTGGGCAAGAGACACATTCCGACACATCCCTCGCTTGCTTCCTAATTCCTCCTTTCCTATCTTCCCTCCATCCTGGAGTTTTGGGGAAGACTGGATGTCCTAATCAACATTAAGTTTAAGGCCACTGTCCCGCACTCTTCTCACTTGCTCATCTTCTTTTTTCAAATATTTATTTTTATTTTGTGTTTGCGTGTTTTGCTTGCATGTATGTTTTGCTTACATGCCTGGTGCTTTCGAAGGTCAAAAGAGGGTGTTGGATCTCCTGGGACTGGAGTTACAGGTGGTTGTGTATTGCCATGTGGATGCTGGGAACCAAGCCTGGCCGACTGTGTGAGCAGCCAGTGCTCTTACCTGCTGAGGTACGCAGCTCCTTAGCTCTGCTTTCATGGATTCTTTATCCGCCTGCACATGGGCCCAGCTTAAAGGGAGCCGTGTGCATACTGGTGAAGAGGGGTGAGTCCACATTTGCCCTCAGAGTTGAATTCACACCTGGTCTTTTGGTGGGAAGAAAAGATAGCTGGTTCCCTCGTCCTCCTGGGGCCCAGCGGACACATCTGCAGGGGGTTTCTGGAGTTTGTTAGAGTCTCTGCCTGGTCTTAGGTTCAGCCACTGGTCCTCAGTAAGCCCGTTAAAAATAAGTAATGGTGAAAAGCAGAGAAAGGAGATTTATTCAGTGTGGGAAGAAGAAAAAACAGAGATCCAGTGACCCCTAAGTCTATCTTCTTTGACCTGGCATGAGGTTTAGGTTTATTTAGAGAGTGAAAGGTATACATAACTAAGCAGTCCTGGTCCCTGACCCATCACTGTCTGGGCTCCAGTCTCTCCTGCAAGGTCGTCTGACAAGTTGTCAGTACTGTGTGAAATCTCTTTCTGGGATTCAGGCCTCCTCTCGGACTAGCACTGGGTTTCAGTCTTTTCCTTCTCCCAGCAGAAGATTCCTGGGGAATTACAGTTCCCTCGGTGCTTTGTACAGGTGCCGCTCCTTAGAATATCTTGGCTTCCGCGGGGAAAGTTTGACGGTATGGTGGCAATTCAACGTGATGTTTCTTTAATATCATACCTATTTCAAACCTGGTAACTCAGGAGACATGGACACACAGGATTTAGAGCCTAAATCCACACACAGAGATGGCCATGGAAAAAGGCATGTGCCAATGGAGGCTGACATGGAAGAAGCATGTCTATATGACCCCGAACCCTGAGGACCGTGGCGACTATGAGAAGCTGGACGAGCAGGATCAGTCCTCGGCTCTCAGAGGGGATGTTGCTCTGACAACACCTCAGTCTCATTCCAGCCCCATGTCTGAGAGAAAAGAGGTGCCCGTTGTTTTAAACTTCATTGTGAGGGGTGCTCATTCTAACAGTCCTAGGAAGTCAACATACAGGGAGCCACTGTGATTTTGCTTAGTTGTTCCCAGGCAACTGTGGACGGGGGAGGAAGCCACTCCAGCTGCAGAGCAGGGACACAGCCTGCCCAGGAACTGTAGGCGTCGAGTCAGGGAGGCTCTGGTGACCTTCTGTTAAGTGCACAGGCCAAGTACATGCCTTTTCAGACCCTGTAGAGGCCTGACAGGAAGTGTGTGGAAACAGAAGCAGCTTTTGGTTGTGACCTGTCACGGGCATTGGGTAGGACTCTGAGGTCCCCTCTTCGCAGGCCAGTCAGAGCCAGGCCAGTATTCACCAATGGTTCCCTAGGATGGCCAACCTTTGCCCAGACCTGTGCTTACCATGGTCTGCTCTACCCAGTTTCAGCTCTTCTGTAAAGCACCTGAAGACCTGCCACCCCAATGCCACAGTGACCCAGCAGGCACAGATCTCTGGGAAGTCGGTGGCTCCCCTTCCCATCCACAACCACAGGCTAACTTTGATCCTTCTTTTTCTTTGATTTTACCATCCCCTCCCACACCTAAAATAACAACCAGCCTTTGACTGTTTCCAACAGGGAGTGGGAGTCTCCTGGATTTCTGGGAAAGGCAGCCCTGGAGAGGAGGTTCCTGGCAGTCTTGTGCTGTCTTCTGTAGCCTGGAGCTCCCAGTGTCTCAGCTCTAGTCCTAGTAGGAGATGGAAAAACCCTCAACAATGCAAGCCTCCCACCCAGGCTGGCTGCTTTTGTCTACCAGTATTTGAAAGCTGGTTGATTCTTCCTATTGTCCGCACCTCTGCAGGTGGAGGGATTGTGAGGCACAGCAGGGAGCTTGTTGACCCTGGGTGGTGTCAGTTTACACACAAGGGGAACAAAGAGGCTTAGCTAATGATTAAAAGTCCACACTGGGCTGCTGGCCCTGATCACACCTGAGGCGATGTGGTACTGGGTTCCTACCATCCTGGCCTTTCACTGTGTACGTAGGTTTGAAGTTGATGGTTTTCCTTGGATCTTGGGACCCAAATCACAAAGTGAGAGGTGAGGCTGGCAGGATGGTGGACCTTGTCTCTGACTTGCTCTTTCCCTTCCCTCTGGTTCCTTCCTCTTAAATACTGACCTGAGGCTCCAGAGTACTACAGCCATCCTCTTTCTGAGGGACTCACTAGAACGTGGATTTGAGTGAATGGAATGCTGCCACGTCTGGTGGCTAGTCATCCACAGTGGGCCAGACAAGTCGGCCAAGTGGGCTTTCCTTCCTTTAACAGTGGCCGTGTGTGTTAATATGGAGGGCCACTGAAGCTAGTGGCTCTGTGTGGTCATTGGAGAAAAGAACTATAACCACTGAAGAGGAAAGCAGATGCTTATTTGCTTACTTAATTGTGAATGCCCTGAATTAGAAGACTGCTAGCACGTGGCCAGGTGATATTATAAACCCCCAGTCAGTGGAGCATCTGTTAGCACAGCATTTAAATGATCTGAGTGCACTTTACCTGCAAGAGGGGTGTCCAGGAAGATGTCATCGCCTGCCCCAGCTGCCACCCTCCCAACAGATCTGCATCTGTTCACTGGAGAGTCTGCAGTGGCCAGTCTGAAGGCTGGGGCCTGGTTTCAGGCTCCTCCCTCACTGGCACGAGGCCTTCCCACCTTTGTTTTACTCATACACGGGCATGGACCATGGTTTTGGTGGGCTCTGGTGATCGATCACAAGGTCCATTCAGCGAAGCAGGTGTTGGCATCAGTTTCCTGGGCTCGCTGGGAATACTCTGAGTGTTTTCGGCCAGCTTTCAGCTGCTGTGCTCTGGAAGTCAAGAGCTTGCAGATGACATCTGCTGTCACAATTGTGTCCCCTGGTGCACTGGGAACTTCCTCTGTAGTGTTAGCAAAGACTTCTAGAAAAGATACTTTGTGTTTACTGGAAACTGCCATTTATGGTGGTTCAGTTATACCGAAAGAATAAGGAGAGTCATGTAACTGAAGGTTTAATTTCACGGGTGCTTTCCATTTGAGCAGAACATGTGTGTGTACACCGTAGCCGAGACTTTGCTTCTCGGAGCTCTGTTTCCACCTGAATCTTCTTTTGGCTTTTGGACATGGGGCAGTTTGTGGGCTATCTTTCAAGAACAAATCGGTCCCACAGAACAGGCTCAGGGTTGCAGGATCAGGGACTTCAGAGGGACAGGGTGGGACTGGGCCCAGGTTGAAACAGCTGTTAGCCTTGTTACTTTAGCAAAAGTATTATTACTTAAATTATAGTAATACTCCTTAGTTATTTTAGGGTGATGCTAAGAAACTCATCTAAAAAAATTGGTAAATAAAAGTAATCAAGCATTGAAACTTATTCCTACCCCCCCCCCTTTTTTTTTGTAGTGCCGGGGACAAAACCTTGGGCCTCAGCACATGCACTCAAAGAGCTCCACCTCCAGCTACCCTTTCTTCCTTGCAGGATTGTATCTTGGGGGTTTCCAAAGAAAGGATGAAGTGAAAGTTTGGCTGAGAGAGGAATTCCTAGGCCAAGCATTGTGGCACATGCCTTTAACCCAGCACTCAGAAGGCAGAGACAGGTGGATCTCTGTGTAGACAGCCTGGTCTACATATCAAGTTCCAGGGCAGCCAGGGCTACAGAGTGAGACTCTATTTTGAAAAAGAAAGTGAGATAGAGAGGGGAATTCATGAGTGTCAGCCTTGATCCTGAGTGGCCTGCACTGTCACAGGAGAAAAGGTAACCACAGGTCATGTGCCTCCTCCAGGGCACAACACTTCCCTCCTGATGCATTCTTACCAGAATCCCATCCAACAGCTGACTGACAGGAAATCAGGGGCTGAGCAATCTGAGATACTTATAGGATGTCAGCTGCATCTAGAGGCGGGAAAGTCTGAGCAAAAATAACCCCGATTATGGACGGAAAAAGACAGGAAGAGCCTGTTTTGCAAGGGAACCAAAGTGACAGATTAAATCCACAGCATAAGGCTTTTTTTTTTTTTTTTTTTTGACCCTAATTTAAACAGAGGGCA
The DNA here is from genome assembly GCF_000622305.1 of Nannospalax galili. Classification (NCBI taxonomy): domain Eukaryota; kingdom Metazoa; phylum Chordata; class Mammalia; order Rodentia; family Spalacidae; genus Nannospalax; species Nannospalax galili. Next base: position 626,747 of record NW_008345972.1, read on the forward strand.
AGAACAAAATAGAGCAAAAACATGTGGCAGAAAAATATTGGATGAGCTGGGTGTGGTGGTGCACAACTTTAATCCCAGCACTTGGGAGGCAGAGGCAGGTGGATCTCTGTGAGTTCAAGGCTAACCTGGTCTACATAGCAAGTTCCAAGTCAGCTGGAGCTACAGGGAGACCCTGTCTCAAAAAGACAAAAAAAAAAAAGAAAAGAAAAGAAAAGAAAAATATTGGTTGTATATTAAGGATACATACCAAGATGTTTCTGTGTGATGTGATGATGTCCCTGTGGGGAAGGGACAGGTGTGGGATGAGGTTCATTTGGGTGGAGTTGGTGACTGTGATCCTGGTGACATCTGGGCTTTGGGCACTGGCCTGTCCTTCCTGGAAATGGACAGTTGAACAAGCACAGAGCTCAGGCTGGCTGGGACTCAGGGCCCTTTGCTGAATGTCATTATCAGTCACTATCATCCGAAATTTCCGACTGTAACTTCATCCTTTGCCCTGTCGCCTCTTGTACAGTTAACTTTCACTATTTAGGGTTCAACACATGGGCATTTGACGTTTGCAGTATGGAAAGAAGGCTTGAGAGATAGCTAAGTTGGTAAACTGCTTTCCATGCAAGCATGGGGATTTGAATTTGATACCCATATCCATGTACAAAAGTTGGGTGTGGTGGCACGAGCTTGTAATCCCAGCACTGGGGAGGTAGACCCTGGTGGATCTCTAGGGCTCTGTTACTTGATTCATTACCCAGAACCTCCTGTGAGGGCCTCTAGAGTTGGGGGACTCCTAGGCTGCTGGGGAAAGAGCTCATAGTGGTGGGATATGCAGTCTACCCAGCCTCTGTCCCTCTGTTCGAAACATATCATGAGGTCTTGTGAGACCTTCAGAACTACAACAGTCAGGCTCCCTTATGAGACCGCCTTGCCTAACAAAACTCAAAAAGGAAAAACGGAACTTTCATGTACATAAGGGTCATTTCTTTAACATACTTTGTGCCACTGCTGTGGTCTGGCTGCACAAGACATCTCTGCAGGATGAGGGGATGAAAGAAAGGGCAGAAGATGGTGGGCAAGCATGTCCAGGCCTTCTCTGATTGTGCTGGGAGGCTGGGGGAATATTGTGGTCCTTCAAGCACTTTCCAATGACTGCTGGAATTTGTAGACTTTTAAGATGTTATCTCTGTCAAACTGGTTTGCTTTAACAGAGTACTAAAAAGGGTGGCCTAAGTAATAAGGATTGCTTCCCACAGTCCTGGAAATCAGAGTGGACAGGCTCAGTCCTTTTGTGACTTCTCACCTTGGCTTGTGAAGTGCCTTCATATGATCATCCCGCTGTGTGTGTCTCTGTCCCAATCTCGTCCCATTGAATGGACACCACCAGTCAGACTGGATTAGACTCTACCCTGATGACCCCATTTAAATTCTCCAAATTGCAGTCAGATTCTCAGTTTCTGGGGTTAGGACTTCAAGATCTAAATGTTTAAGGAAGCATTTTGTCCTTAACAGTTGTGATTCAAGGGTCACAACTTGTGGGGTGTATGTAGGAAACTATCATCTTGACATTACTGTCTTGATCATAGGAAATACTAGTGGGATAAATGAGTACCTTAGCTACTCCCTCCCTCATGAATCCATTAAGTTCCTAAGTATTTTGAGTGCCTGTAGTGCCTGGCTCACCTTTGTGCTGGGAATATGGTGGGTAGCATGGCACTCTGTTGATAAAGCTTACATCTGAATGCATTCAGATGGCACAGTCCATCCTGGGTATAAGCACCACTTCAGGAAGGAGTGTGGATGCTCCCTATACAGAGAGTTGGAGGATCTGCCTCCCTACTCCCTTCTTTGGGACATTAGTCTCTCAACCATGGATTCACTTAGCTTGGCATGATAGTTCCCCATGGGAAAAGGACTCAATGCACCCAAAGAGTTGCTTTTCTCCATCTGGACATCTCTTGTGCTTGGGGACAATATGCCTGGTCCTGGATGTCACAGGACTTTCTGTAGGAGGGAAGTCTTGATAATGTGAGCCCAAAGCAAGTAGCACCTCCAGGAGTTTCCTCTGCACAGCCATAAGGACAATGAACATTCTAGACTGAAGGATGTCCCCCTCAGCATCATTCACAAAAGTGGGAAACTGGAGATCAGATGGCATTCAGATACTGTGGGGTGGAGGGAGGGGTGTTAGTTAGCTGGACCACTGAATACCACATAGCTGTTAAAAATTACCTTTCATGTTAGGCATGGTGGTACATACCTATATTCCTAGCACTTGGGAGGCCGAGGCAGGAGGATCATTAGTTTGAGGTCAGTCTGAGCTACATAGTGAATTCTAGGCCAGCCTGGGCTACATAATGAGTTTTTTGTCGATAGAAAAAAATTATGAGTTGGAGAGATGGCTCAGCACTTAAGAGCACTTGCTGCTCTTCCAGAGGACCTGAGTTTGGTTCCTAGCACCCGCATCTGGCTGCTCACAGCCACCTGTAATTCCAGCTCCAGGGGATCTGGCATCCTCTTATGGCTTCTGTGGGCACCTACATATACATGATATGCACTGACACAGATAATACACATACACATGAATAAAAAAATTACAGCGCAGAAGAAACTTGAATGACATGGACACACAGTGGGTGTGTGCAGAATAAAGTCAGGAGGACCTATCCTGTGTGGCTGGCTGGGATCATCTTGGGGTAGGTGTGAGGCTTTAAAAATAATCTCCTGCAGGTTCTTACAGCTGGCTTCTCACTGGTTACTGGGAGCCTGGCTGCATCCTGGGGAGTGGAAGTGGGCTGGGTAGAGAGAGCTCCTGACTTAGGATGAGGGGACAGGGTGGCCACATATGCCCCTGCAGAAGGTTGTACGTGTGGTTGGCTTTTGACACTCATCTTAATGGGCACTGCAGACTTTTCCTATTTTGCCATTGTGCTTATAACAAATTTGTTCTGGGCAGTGGCTCTTTTCAAAGGAGAAAAGAAGAGTGAGGAATGTTGGTGCATCCAAGAGTCAGCACCATAATACTAACTATGGGCCTCAAACCCTTGAGATACTCGGAAATTGAAGCCCCTGAATACAGAGGACACAGTTGTCACCAGGTTTAAAGGGGCCTTTCCTGCTGCATATGTGTGGGGCACTGGGTGAGGCAGCTGGCTGTGACCCTACTGTGCTTCTAATAACCTTGACCTGTGAGAAGGAAACATTTTCCTGAGGATTGAGGAAGATTGCCTGTGGTCTACAGCTGTTGACATGTTGACATCATTTTGTCACGCGATTCATTTTGCTGACAGGTTTCAGGGTTGATCTTCGAAGAAGTGTTTCTGATATCTATCAGGCTCTCTGGGTCTAGAACTGAACCATCTTCTGTGAGTCTTTGCAGAAGGCTTGGCTTGGCCCTTACTGTCAGAGGGCAGTGTGGGAGAGAATCCCAGGCGGCCCTTCCGGAGCATGAGAGCTGATGCTAGTTGTGGCATTTGATAGCATGTTGTGGCAGGTGCTTCTGCCGTGTGCTGGGGACACGAGAGAATCAGTGTTGTTCTTTTGCAGAGATGGCAATGAGTGGGCAAGGGCTGGCCTGGCTGAGCCCGGAGCACGTGTTCTCTGACACAGAGCTAGGGTTTGAATCCTGCTTTCACCTCTGGGTCCTTTCCCCACCTTTGGTCTGTCCACTGTTGTGAGCTGCTGTGTGGACAGGATGTCATGGTGTGATGATGATTCATTGGAAGGTGTTACTTGGAGCGGGGTGTTCAGGAGCTGACACACAGGGGAAATGGAATTAATCTGAATTTCATAAACTCCATTCTAAGGTTTTTTTTGGGGGGGGGAGTCGTTTTGAACAGGGTCTCCCTGTAGCCCTAGCTGGCCTGTAACTTACTATGTAGACCAGGCTGACTTCTGAGGGTTGCCATGCCCGGCTTTTTTCTTTGCTTTCTTTCTTTGCTTTCTTTCTTTCTTTCTTTCTTTCTTTCTTTCTTTCTTTCTTTCTTTCTTTTTCTTTCTTTTTTTCTTTTTTTCTTTCTTTCTTTCTTTCTTTCTTTCTTTGTTTTTTTCTTTCTTTCTTTCTTTTTTTCTTTTTTTTTTTTTTTGACCATCTTAGGTTCTTGAATGTCAGAAAACTACAATGGTAAACGGGTTTCAGAAGTATGGTTTAGGGGCTAGAGAGAAGGCTCAGGGTAAGAGTATTGGGTGCTCTTGCAGAGGAGCTGGATTCAGTTCCCAGCACCCACATAGTGGCTGACGTCTGTCTGTAACTCCAGTTCCAGGGAATCAGACACCCTCTTCCATCCATTTCTGGCATTACACACATATGGTGTACTTATACACAAAAGGGGCTAGAGAGATGGTCAGCAGTGAAGAACTCTGGCCGCTCTTGCAGGAGATTGGGGTTTGGTTCCCAGCACCCACATGTGGCTAACACTTGTCTCAACTCCAGTTGAGGGGACCCAACACCCTCTTCTGGCCTTTGAGGGTGTTGTATGACATGGTACACTTACATATATGTAGGCAAAATATATAACATAAAAATAAATCAAAAAATTAAAATGTTAAAAACCTTATGAAAAAGAAGTGTAGTTTGGGGAAGTGGTAAATAAGTTAGTGGAGAAAGGGAGGGGAGGGAGAGAAGAGTGGATGGGAGGAGGCAGCTGTGAGGCTGCTGAAGTCATGCTGGGACAGGAGGGACTATATCCCTGAAGTAGGAGGCCGACCAGCTCCCAAGCAAAGTATACTTTCATCTCGTCTCCACTCCATCCTGACTATGTTGTGACGTCTCACAGGCATCTCACAGGCATCTCACAGGCGTCTCACAGCCGACCCCCCTCTTTCCCAGAGTCTGTAGTTAACATTTACCAGCCCATCTCCAGGGAGAGGGAAGGGGAAGAAAGAGTTCCAGAATCCAGATTGCATATTTCAAAAGAGATACTCATTGCTGGGTATAAAGTGTCCCCTAAGGATGGTGGATAGAAAGCCTGGTCTCCAGGGCAGAGTTCAAGAGCAGGGATTTGGGGAAGTGATTGGATCATGAGGGCTCTGAACCACTGATAGGTCTGTAATTTGATGGAATTATTGGAAGGTGCTAGAAACCAGTTGAGGTCTAGTTGGAGGAAGTAGGTCACTGGGGGGCATGCCCTGGAAAGATGTTTCTTACCCTGGCCCCTCTCTGTTCCTCTCTTTTCCCCCCTCTGCTATTACAAGAAGAACAGCTATGTTCCAACAGGCCCTTTGCGATGGTACTGTCTTCCCACAGGCCCACAAGTGTGGAGCCAGCTGGCCATTGATCAAAACATCTGAAACTAAGAGCCAAATAAATCTTTCCTGGCCTTTCTGCTCTCTCATGAAGGACTCACTTATGTGTGGATAGGGCTTCTCCAGGACCACCACATCCTTAGCTACTCAGAGTCACCCTGGCATCTCCTTCCTTTGTCAAACATACTTTCTACCCTGGTGCCTGACAAAGAAGAAGCCTTAGAGACCCTTATGCTCACAGGCATACAAGATAAGCAGGAAGGAGTCTGACCAAATAGGAGAGATGTGAAGGTGCTCCAGAGGGGCCAGCCTCAGTGGACACCTCCCAGTGTGGCTGGAAGCCCACACATCTTGGTTGTTTTTTTTGCTGTTGGGTGAGTATGGTGAGGACTCAGTCCCTGCTCAATGGCCAGGCTGGCTCATCTCTCTTTGATTATTCTAGTTTTATCCAAAACAAGGCTGTGTCACCTTCATGGGTAGAATTCATTCCCTTTGTTCTAAGACTCTGCTGCCCTGTCCTTGGGAGCAGGGACAGTGTGGTGCTAGCCTGAGATGTGTGATTGCCTGGACAGTCTATCAGTGCTATCTGGGCAGCCCCTTTTCCCAGTAGAGCAGGACTTTGTGAGGTATCTCAGGCCGTACCTATCTTGAGTACTATCCCCAGGGGCCATATTTGCCAGTGTCTGTGTATCTCTTACCTCTGTGCTTTTGCTGTCTCCCCTACCCCCACCCCTGCCGCTGATATCCTGCAAATAGGTCCTGTATCTACTTGCTAGGGATTGCGAAGTTGTCCATGATAGGATGCCTGTGCTAGGCCTGCGGAGCTGGCTTACATCTGTTGGGGTGATGGGTAGGAGCCACTGGCTTGAGCACTCATAGCATAGGCCACCAATTCCTGCCTGCCACAGGAGAGTCTATACCTCGGCCCCAAGATAGATGTTCTCAGTCCTTTCAAGAAAGCAGCTCCTTGCCTGCCCGTCTCTGCAGTGGGAATGTGCCTTTGTTTCTTGCCCTGGGCATGCTCGCTCTTGCTCACTCGCTCGCTCTCACTCTCTCTTTCTCTCTTGCCCTCTCTCTGTGTGTATGTGTATGTTCACGTGTGTGTTTGTGTGTGCACGTGCAGGGATGTTGGCTATCTTCCTCTATCACTCTCAGCCTTATTTTTTGAGATCATGTGTCTCACTGGACCTGGAATTCACCAATGTGGCTAGACTGGGTGGCCAGCAAGCCCCATCGATCCTCCTGTCTCTGCCTCTGTAGTGCTGAGATTACAGGCTTTTTTTTTGTTTGTTTGTTTGTTTGTTTGTTTATTAGAAGAAGCATTTCATTACAACAGCATTAACCTATTCAATAACATTTTTCTGAGCTAGGGTACATCTCTTTCAAAATTGGCTGTATATTTTTAGGTTTACAGATGAATTATTACACTTGTACAATCTTTTATTCATTATAAACTCTATAAGACATAAAATTAAATGAGTCTTTAACGTTTAAGAAAGATCTCCAATTCGTTGTTAAAATACAGTTTCATACAGAAAAAATCATTTTAAGGCAATTGACATTGAGACGTTTTCACATGCATTTCTAATCTCTATATATATGACTATTACTGGTCACAGTCACTTACTTTCTGAGTTCCGTGGCATCTGAGTATGAATATAAACTCGTCAGATAAACAGCCTTCTTCTCCCTCTAGAGCCTCCATACTCTGTCATCCCTGCCAATGTCCACTGTGTTGTCAGGACCCCCATCTATTGCCCCCATCTGTCCTTCTGATAAATCTAGTCAGCCAGAGGTCCCTGTTCCAGGAGGATCAGCTGTTCCTCATCTACAGCAATCCATTGTCAGTATTCCTTTGGATAGAATTGGGG
>NW_008345972.1:634172-749512 GCF_000622305.1 Nannospalax galili
CTTTCTTTTACCAGTTCCATCTATGTGAAGATAAGTCAAAGGTCCTGCTCGACCATTGTTGGCTTCTCAGTTCCTAGGGAGACATGAACAAACATCTACTCACCCCAGATAGGGAACCAATGACAGGCCAAAGAAAGGATAGCACTGAAGTCCAGCATAGTAGACCAATGAGTTCTGTTGTGGTTACTTATAGGAATATGGGTGAGGGATTACTTACAGGAGCAGAAATGCATCAAAGATAGCTGCTTTTCCAAATTCCTCTCCAGCTTGGGTGACAGCTCAGGAAGGATGGAAACCTGGAGCACACTGTACAGCCTGCAGGCAGCTCGGCAGGTTGGAGAGTGTCTTTCCCAGGCAGCTCAGCTGGTCTCTGCTTCTAAGCAACTCAGCTTGTCAGAAAATGTCTCTTAAGGCTTATATATTCTTGGGGTGCAAGAGCTAGTGAATCTGATGAGTTTCAGGGGCTTCCTGAAGCTATTGAATTGTTTACTTCCTGAGTTTAAGGGACTTCCCTGCTGGATGGAATGTTTCATCTTCTTTTTAACATCCTGCCACCTGACAAGCTTCCTTCTAAGGTGGAAGATTTTATGTAGGAAGAAATAGCTGCACAGCAGGTGGATGCTGAGGATCTGAACTTAGGTCTTGATGCTTTACTGACAGCCATCCCTCCGGCCCCTTGCACCAGGCTCTTGATAGTGTTTGAGAGCTCTGGGTTCTCAGGGCTTCCTGAGTTCTGTTACCACAGAGTCCTCAGCCTGTGAAATGAATGCTTCCTCATCGGAAAAAACAAAGATGGGAATGGGCTGTCTGTGGCTGGACTGGGACAGGGCTGGCTAGTTCCATAGGGCAGGTGACAGTGGGTGCTGAGGCTATGTCAGGCACCTCCTGGTAGTCATTCCTCTTGGGACTTTGCTGCCATTCTCTCGGGCTTGTGAAGCTGCTGGGATGAATCCATTTCACAATGTGAGATGTGAAAAGTGACTGTCTTACTGGTGTCCTGTCCTGTTAGCATCCCAGTGTGATGACTGTGGCTAGTAAGAGGGACAGATGGTCCTATTCAACCCCAACTCCTATTGCTTTTCTTGCCTCCTGCCTGAAGTGGGTGGTGAGGTACCCTGGATGCTCCATAGCTCAGTGCTCCCTTTCCCCTCTTCCCTGGAAGCAGACTCAATTGCATCCCTAAGGAGCATTTCCCAGTGCCCAGTGTGGATGCCCAGTGAGTCCTCCCCACCTCTCCCTGACATCTTTCTATGTAAAGTGTCCCCCCCCACCCCCCATGAAAAAATAAAAGAACAACACTAGTGCATAGAGGTATAGTTGTAAAAAACAAATGCATACCCACCTCACTGTCGGGCGGTTTAAGGGACGTGACTGACTTTGTCATAAAAAGTCCAGTTTGAGCAGCTGCCGCGGCACTTCTGAGAGCTGTGGACAAGGACGAGCCCTCTGATTGCTGCTTAGCTCTCAGCCAGGTGATAGATCAAGCCCAACCTCCGACAGTCACTTGGCCTTTAAAGTTCCCGCTGTCACCAAGTTCTATGTGCCCAGCCACAGTCTGCCTTTGTGTTTGGCCTTCAGGCAACGTGGATCCAGGAGAGCACGTGACTCTTCTAAGAGGTTTAAAAAGGAACCTTTCTTTCTGCTCTGACCATCTGGTCTTTGACTCAGGCTTTCTGTACTTATTGTTTTAAATTTTTTGATTAATTTATTGAGGAGCCCTCTCCAATTCTGTTTGGAATAGAGCAGAGGTAAGGGAAAGAGGAGAGAGTGAAGGAAGCTGGGTGGGAGGCAGGAAGAGGAAGGTGGGCACCAAGCTCTGCTAGGTCTAGGCTAGACAGGTGAGTTCTAGAGACTTCCAACAGGTTTGTGTCCAGGTGACTCCTGTTTCTGCACTCGGGGAGGGCAGGGCCCCTGGAGGCCTGGTGTCAGTGGCTCTGCAGAAAGACAGTGGTTAGGCTTTTTGAGGCTGTCACAGAGCAGTTCACAGAGTGACAGGTGGCTCCACTTCCTGGTCGACTGGCCCTCCCTGGTCAGCGCTGCCCTTATTCCACAGGCCTTTAGCAGGCTGGCCCACAGCCTCAGGCTCACAGCGCCCTTGCCAGTACGAGCTTGCGTGCTCACCTCACACACCTGCTCACAGCTCCTGGCTGAGGCTCTGAAGCCTCCCACACTCGCAGGGCCCTCCTGCCTGCTGGCTGCTCTGGTTGTTGCCCCTAGGCCCAGGGCAGAGACTTTAGTGGGAAGAAGCATACTGAAAGAGTAGCAGGAGGAGCATGGAGTGATGCCATTGGAACAGCTGCATCAGGAAGGAGAGGCAGCCCTGTGGCCCCACAACTGAGCACAGTAAGTCTGGGTTGCCAGCTGCCCCTGCACTGCCAGGTACTAGCCCCCAGCCTCAGGCTATTCTGTGCGAGAAAGCAGACCACCACATTGTGTGTGCTCCCATTTCTGTGCCCTGGCCAGTGCTGGCCTCTGCCATGCTTGTCAGCCTTCCCCAGCGCCCGCCTTCCATATGGCTGTAGAGCAGCCGGGCCTCCTGGCAGTGGGCAGTGCTTGGGAATAGTGGGCTATAGATGATCATAAATGTAACCTCAGCAAGGTGTTTCTTGGAGTGAAAGGCAAAGCTGTGCTTTTGAATTGGGTGTATTTTATTTGGTGCTTTCTACCATCGCTGCTCATGTTTAAGAATACTAAGGAGGAAAAATAAATTGAGATGGGCTATTCTGGCAATTCCTTTCATGTATTCCCATCCTGGAAGTGAAGAGTTTCCCTGACTGTGGGACAGGACAGCCAATAGTCTCAAAGTCACTCACCGTCTCTGAGCTTTACTCCTTCCTCGGAGGCAGATCCTGCAGTCTTGGCTGCTCTGTAGCAGCTGACGAACCTGCAGCAGACCACCAGACCTAATGCAAGGGAAGTTCTTCCAGGAGCCTCACACCTGCTGGATACAGAAATAAAATGATTTGGTCTGTAGCTGGTGCTTAATAATGAGCTGTGCTAATGAGCGGTACTCTGTACTTAGTACCTGCTGGCTGATGTTTTCATTCCTTTTTATGTTTCTTTATTTCGTTTTGCCATACAGGCTTCTCCTCTCCGTGACAGATAAGGGAATTGAGTTCACCCGGAGGGAATTACTTTCACAAAGCTGGGCAGCTAGTTTAGAGCAGAGCTGGCTTCAAATAGGCCTTTGGCTTCCACAGCCTGCCTGTGTATCCTCTGTGTCTTGCATTCGTGGAGGCAGGAGGTGGGTGGCAGGCAGGGTGTCTCTAAGTCTTTCTACTTTGTGTAGCTGGGGCTTTGGAGAAAGCTGTCTATGGTTCCTGCCCTTGCCGGGGAGGCAGAGCGGCTGTGGTGAGGTGTCTTGGCCCAGCCTGTGATGGCTGCATTCCCCCAGGTCCAGCGCTGCGGTCTGTGCTCCGTCGCTAGCTTGCAGTAGGCTTCCTTGTGCGTTTGGCCATCACCATTGTTCATTTCCACAGAGCTGTGCATACTGCCAGTTTCTGTCCTGGGGACAGTGCAGAGATCAGGTGACAACAAGATGTGGCGTTTGCTGCACGCTCGGGCCTGGCCCAGATGTCCTTCCATGGCATCAAGCTGAGGACTTTTTGTCTTCTTCCAAAGATGTGGGGAAGAGGCAGCAGGTTCCCAGCCTTCACTGGCCCTGGGAGAGCAGCTGCCATATATGGGGCTTGGTTGGTGACTCTTTGGCCAGTATAGCAGAGACGGGCCAAGGCCTCCTACACACCTGTGCTGTGTAGTGTGTAGGAAGGTGGTCGCTGGGGAGGATGGCCACTAATCTCGAGACTGTCCTGGGGGTCCTGCAGAAGCACCTGCCAAGCTGGGTGGGCTTAGCCCTGCTGAGCCAGCCCGACGTCCAGAACTGAAATGTAAAAGCAGTCCTAGTATGCACATAGGAATTCACACAGTAGGACCAAGAGCATGTGTCTAGCAAATGCTTAATATGTGTGAGGCTCTGGGTTCCACCCCCAGACAGACACACTCACATACACAAATACACAGTCACATAGTTATTTCCATGTAGTGCAGTATGAAAAACTAAAGTAAATAGCAATATAAAAGGAGAGCCCTGACTTGGCAGGACAGGGAGACCAGGCACCCCTTTGTTGGGGAGATCGTGTTTGGCTGATGGGCTGAGACTTCAAGGAATCATTGGGGTTACCAGTGAAACTTGGATTTGTGAGTTCAAACCATGCTAGGCTGTGTATGGCATGTGCAAAGGCCCTGGGGCAGGGGAAGCAAAAGTACTGAAGCAGGAGCACAGAATGACTGAGGCATACCATGAGAGCAGCTCGCTCTGGGGCCTTTCGGGCCATGCTGAGTACCCACTCTATACTCTGTAGTACCAGGACACCTGTGAAGAATGTTTTGTTAGAAATGTGCACTGTCATTGACTGGAACACATCTTTAACTGACCAGTGCACACTGTGTACTGCAGGTAAGCTGCTTCCATCTATGGATTGCATGCCATCCAGACCTCTGTGTGGCCCTTGCTGTCACTCCTGTGGGATGGTTGGCACAGCCCATGGCTTTCCCCTCTCAGGGGAATGCCTGCCTACTGGACCTTCCTCTTTATTCCTTCTCTTTCTCTGGGACAGTGTATGACACAGTCTCAGAAAACGGCTTGCTGGGGATAACAGTGATGCATTTATTTATTCTGTGCCAGGACCCAGTGAGAGGGTACTGCAGACCACACAGCTTTCATAATGAACTTACTGAAAGGATTGACATTATTAAGTTGCCCATTTTATGGGCAGAGAGCTGGAGGCACAGAGACAGTGAGGTGTCTGCCCTAGGTCACGTGGCTCATGAGGGGTAAGCCCCGGTTCCAGTCTCTGACCCTGCGGCAGCTCCATGGATGCACTTGTCACACTTGTCCTGGTGGCTCCTCTCTCTGTGCCAGGGTCCCAGGGCCCTGGGCCAGGGATTGATGTGGTGCTTGTTCCTGGGGCAGCTGTTATAGCTGGGGCCATTAGGAATTAAAGGTGTCCTGGATGACACTGCATTGATGTTCCCCCAGGGTTGGTCCGAACTTGGTGACCCACCAGGGGGTGGCACTGGTGAACAGCATGGTGGGACCAGTCTAGCCTACAGCTCACCTGCTGTGAGACCAAGCCCATTCGATGCCTGCCTTTGTCACATGGGCCCCTAGGCTCTGCTGCAGCCTGTGGCTACAGGGACTTGACAGCTGTCACTATGGTGATAGATTTTCTTGAAGCACCACTTTACAGAAGCCCTTAGGACACTGGGAATGGGCTGCTCAGGGAAGCAGATTGGAGCATCCAGGGAGATGCAGCTTGCCTGAGAGCCACTTCCCTGCCTCCTGGATGCTGGCACCTTAGATATGGTGATGACATTATGGCCTCAAAGTCACTGAGGTGGTCTCTCCCACCAAGGATGTGTCCCAAGACTTTCCATGATGCCCAGAATTGCAGAAAGCACTAAATAGTGAGTGTACTGTTTTCTTCTTATGTGAAACTTATGAAATTTACACAATGATTTACGGTAATTAGTAATAAAATAGAGCAATAACAACAGCATATGGTAATAATTATGTGAATATAGGGTCTCTTTCAAAATACCTTAGTGTGTGGCACTGACCTTTTTTCATGGTGGGAACCTTGGCTGCTGACTTGTGCTGTGTGACTGGACCCCTGGCCTATATGTCTGGTGAATAGATAGCTGTTGGAGTCCTCCTGGTACAGGGTCCCTGGCTGTGAGCTGTACACAAGCATGGACCTTCACTCTGAACTTGGTTTTTGCATGTACTGAATGGTGGGAAGGGAGACCACAGCCTTTGCATGGGTATATCCCAATACAGCATGCAACTGGGGGATGTGGGGGGGCAGGGAAGTACAGAGCTGCATAATCACACCCAGGGCTGCCTGGTGCCAGTTCTGCCACTGTCCCATGATTCTGATTTAACAAAACACTGACGTACATGAAGACAAAGACAAATCCTGTGGGAGTCAGGTGAGTGTCCTTGATTGCAAACTTGCCTTTGGAACGTGATGTGTACAGAGCCCCCACACCTCACATTCAGGAACGACCACTGGTGAGCTGGGTCAGCCTGCCCTGGAGAGTGGGAAGCCCTAGGAGGCTTTGGGTTTCACTTCTGAGTGATTCAGGCCCTGAAGCTCCTCATTCTGGGTCAGTGGAGGCCACTGGATATTGGGTGAGTGTGTGTGCACCCTGTGTACGTCTTTGTGTTTAGCTGTTGGCTGGGATGGTGTTTATGGTGTTCAACAAGCAGCTCTGGTAAAGATGGTTCTGGAAACATTGTGACCACAGTTCCCTGGGGCCTTTCCGTGGCCTTTTCATGCCCAGCAGTGCCACCCTTCCTGCTGGGACCTTGTGGGCTTGCTGCCCTCCCCTCCCTATGTGGCTATGGGAGGCTCTCCTCAGGCCTGCTGATGTGAGACATGTGAACCCAACCTCCTTCCTCCTGAGAAAAGAGCTGTCACAGGAGCTCACTGTGTACAACACTGCTCCACTGTGTCACACAGTGGTAACATGGCCCACTTGCTAGCCTTGCATATGGGTTGCAGCAGGGTAGGGCCTGAAGAATGCATGGTGTAGAAGTGTGGCAGTTACAGATAAGGACAGCCCTGCGGGGCATCACAATGTAGCATGGTATGATGGCCAGTGCACTGCACAGTCACTCTGAGAATAGCTGGTTTTCCCCCAGGCTGTGAGTGGATTCCTAAGCCCAAACGAGACAGGAACATAGCATGGCTTTTGAAGGGTGACAACAGTGTGGCCAGAGGGATGTCCCCAGCAGCATGGGTCTCATGTGGAGCCCATGTCCTTGAACGTGGGCTGGTCTAGTTTTTCCCATCTCAGATGTATTCACTCTGCACTTCTAGCCTGTGTTTCCCCATCCTACAGGACACTGGTAAAGTCACACAACATCCTGTGGCATATGTGACCTACAGGGTCACTCTCCTCTCTTGAGATATGGTCACCTAGGTTTATAGCCACTGTTGAAAAGTTGCTGTTGCTACGTTTGTTTAAAATGATATAAAGTATCATCCTTAGGAAAAGAAATGAGTTTGAATTACTTAAAAAATTTTAGATTTATTTTTATCCATTTTAAAATTGTGTGTGTGTGTGTGTGTGTGTGTGTGTGTGTGGTGTGTACATCCATGTCACAGTGTACATGTGGAGGTCGGAAGACAACCTCAGATTTGGGTCTTTGCATTCTATCTTGCATGTGTGTGTGTGCCATGTGTGTGTGCACAGGTGCCCTCAGAGGCCAGAAGGGGGTGTTGGGTCCCCTGGAGCTGTAGTTACAGGCAGTTGTAAGCTGCTCAATGTGGGAACTAAACTTGGGTCCTCTACAAGAGCAGGAAGTGCTCTTAACCATTGAGCCATCTCTCCCTAAAATATGATTAATTTTCAGATTTAATTCTGTCTCAATACTTTTCTTTGCATCCTATTTGTGGATTTCTGCGCTAGCCCAGCCCCCAAATGCTTCCCCTATAGATGTTGTTTTATCAGAAGAGGGTGGTGACCATGGTGGTTGGGGACCTTCAGCACACAGGGCCACCTGGTCACAGGTAAGCACCGAGGCCCTCGGTGGAGACTGTGGTAAAGGAAGCATCTGGAACAAGGCGACCTTGGCAAGGGTGCCTGTCTAGTTTTGACCTTCACCAGGAGTCCTGCCTTGCCCACCCCCCACTCTTCTCTCTGCATCTGTGGACATCGAAGGCTGTATGATAGGTACCCTGCAACAAGGTGAGAGGTGTGGGCCACAGACACTGGCAGGATTGCAGCCTGTAGTCTCCACCCTGATTCAGGAAGCCCTGTGCCCTGCTCTTGTGGGAGTTCTGGTAACCACTAGCATGGGGAAGGTCAACCTTCCCTAGGAAGTTTCTGGGAACTAAGTAGCAGCCAGAGAAAATGATCTCACTGTGCACATTTGTAGACAACTGTATCTAGGGCTGCTCCTGCCGCTTCCCTGTGCAGTTCTAGGCAGAGAACCCTCACATACTGACACATGGGACATGAGGCTGGTGGCATCTTTGCCACAGGATTTGGCCTGGACCCAGGGAGCTGCTGAGCACTGCACACACCTTGTAGGCAGCCAGGTCTGGGCTGTGCTTCCATCAGGAGACAAGCAGCTAGCACATGTGGGACTGGGGCTTGGGATATGCAAGGGGGTGGAGTGCTCTGTGACCTCAGAGGATGGCCCAGAAGTATGTTGGGACTAGGTTGAAGTTGGGTGGAGGCCTGCTGAAGGAGCTGGCTACAGGTGTGTGGATCTGGCCTGAGCCCCTTTCCTACTGTATTCCCCCAGGCAGACATGAAGGAAAGTGCTCCTTTGTGCACTGTGGTGATTCCTGGTAGGAGACACCTCACGCGGAGCCTGAGTTGCTGAACATTTTAGGTAGTCAGCCACTGTGTAGCTTAGGTCTGACATGGGTGGGGCCACCCTTGAGGATGGGGCAGCAAGTAGTTTCTTCTTGTTGGCTGTGACTTTGGAATTATATAGTTCCTGATTTAAAAAAAACTTGGCAGTGGTTGTAGTGTGCAGGATTTCAGGTTGAGCAGTTACTGGATCAAGGTGTTAGGCGCCATGCTGGATTCAGAGGTACAGGAATAGGACAGTCTGTCTCTGCCAGTCTTCCTCGCTCTGATTGGGAGCAGGCCCTAGGTCCTCAGGGACACCCACTCAAAGGGAGACCCTCCAGCCTTCCTGTTCAAGGGACGGTTGACAGTTTTGACACATGTCATGTGGGTGCCTGTATTGTTTTCTGGGGTAGGGTCCTCATTATGTAGTTCTGGTTGGCCTGAAACTCACTCTGTAGCCCAGGCTGGTCTCAAATTTTGTGAAATCCTGCTGCAGCCTCTCAAGTGCTTGGATTTCAAGCCTTCCCACCATGCCTGGCTCTGGTGCCAGCATCTTAACAGTTACACATTCTCTGTGTGGGTATAATCTTGAAGTGAGGTACAGCAGGAGAACTAAGTGGTTTGGCCAGTGAATCTCAGTGTGTTTTTTTGATAAGTTACAAGACGATGACTCATGGTGAAAGTATAAGCAGGATTTGAATTGTGAAACTGCAGGATGCTTGAAGAAATTGGGTAAGTAGGTGTCTCAATCTGCTTTTTGTTGCTATTTATGACCGAATACCACAGACTAGGTCATTTATATAACAAACGTTTGCTTAGCTCATGGTTCTGGGGGCCCAGAGGTCCAAGGCAAAGGGCTCTGTCTAGTCAGAGACTTCTTTTGAAAGGTTCCATTGAGATGCTGCCTGGAACTCAGATTGCTGGGTTTACAGTCTAGAGTGCTAACCATTACTCTGTGGGATTCACGAGACCTTCTTGCTGGCAGGGTCTCGAAGTGGCACAGGGTGCCACATGGCAAGAGGAGTACCTCAAGAGATGGAGACAAAGCATTGCTTTTATGGCAGACCTGCTTAAAATGACCTGTTAGCCCATTAATCTATGAATGGGTCAGTTACACAGGAGGGTAAAGTAAATGTCCACTCTGACCAATCTGAAACAAAGTTTTAAATCTCAGCCTGAGTCTTGGTGGGGTTGAGCCATATTCAGACCATATCCTGGCTTCCAGCATGACACTGCTAAATGCATTAGTGGACTGGGGATGTATGTGTAGTCCAATCAGGTGTAGAGGCCCCTTTCCCCTGAGAGGCCTGTGGAATGTTCGACGGAACATTTTTTGCTGTAAACACATCTTTTTGAGATGAGTTTGGGGACTAATTGTGTCAGGATCATATCTGACGGGCTGTAATTGTGATCTTACTCAGAGAGTATATGTTAACCTAACTAGACTTCTGTGTTATTTTCCTGCCTTCCTGGGGAGCTCACCGTGCTGCATCCAGTTTGATCTTGTGACTGCTGTATCACAAACAAACAAAAAATCCAATGCATGCTTTGTTTTTGTTTGTTTTTTTTTTGGTCTTTTTGAGACAGGGTCTCCCTGTAGCCCCAGCTGTCCTGGAATTCACTATGTAGACTAGGCTGGCCTTGAACTCACAGAGATCCACCTGTCTCTGCCCCCCTAGTGCTGGGATTAAAGGCGTGTGCCACCAATGCATGTTTTAAGCAAAATACTTGGTCTTTTTATGGCTGAGGCCTTGCAAATGGCCATGTGTGGGTGAATGGAGCAGAGCTTTCAAACCTGCCCATGTTACAGACCAAGGCACCGATGTTTAGGGCAGTGGCTCAGCCCAGGCTCAGCGCAGCTCCAGAACCCGAGTCCTGCTGTTCTTCCTTCACTCATTCATTTGCCATTAGGAAGTGATGCCCCTAAGCCTGGGGATCACCTGTCCTCCAGCAGAGTAATGGTTGTAATCAAGTTAGCTGGAAACTTGACAAGACCCTGTCTCCATGTTAGGGGTTTGCATGACCCACTGGGGTTAGTATGGCCCAATGGGAGATACAGTCATTTCAGGAAGTAGCCTGTTGGGGTGGAGCTAGATTTGGAAGGGAGTGAGGGTGATGGGGCCTCTATACCCACCCAGTACCAGCTTTGCATGTGAGCAACTGTTGTTTGGTGGGTCCTTCCTCCAGTTTCAAAAGCCTCAGATACACCTTTGCTGGTTCCTTTCATGGTTTGCCTTGCCTGATATAATCTCGTTTGGGACAAAAGGCAGGGAGCACTCCCTTGGGAAGTGGGGAGAC
This sequence comes from Nannospalax galili, assembly GCF_000622305.1. Classification (NCBI taxonomy): domain Eukaryota; kingdom Metazoa; phylum Chordata; class Mammalia; order Rodentia; family Spalacidae; genus Nannospalax; species Nannospalax galili. Next base: position 644,841 of record NW_008345972.1, read on the forward strand.
ACCTCACACTGGAAGCTGACAGTGCCTCCAAGCTCGCTGTATGCACAGTGGTGCCTACATTCAGGTGTCATGTGTGTTCTTAGTAGAAAAAGAAAAATGCCTACAGAAATAGAAGAAGGAAGTGATGCAGGAGTACATTCTAGAAAGAAACTACTCCTGTCTCAGCCTGCATTCGGGCCCTGCATCTGCTTGTGTGTGGATGTGACAAACGCACATGTCAGAGACTCAAACACAGACCTCATACACAGATGGTCTCTGACTTAAGATGGTTGAACTTGTGCCTTTTTTCTCCCCTTAAGATGGTAGGAAAGTGATGGGCATTCAGTAGAAACTGTACTTGAATTTTGAACTTGGCTCTTTTCCTGGACTAGTGTGTGGTGTGATCTTATCTCCAGTATAAGGCAGTGGTAGCCAGTTCTGCTCTGGTCAGGCAAGTGGCTGCAAGGGGACACAGCTGACCTCTCTGGTGTTTCTGCCAGGTTGTTTTCCAGGTTAGGTATATTAAGCTCATTTAAAAATAATTTATGGGTCTAGAGAGATGATTCAGAGGTTAAGAGCCCTGGCCGCTCTTGTAAAGGTTTGATTCCCAGCACCCATATAGCAGTTACCAACCATCTGTAACTCCAGTTGCAGGGGAATTTGATGCCCTCTTCTGACCTCCACAGGCATTGCATGACATGGATGTACTTGCATACATGCAGGCAATATACTCATACACATAAAAAATAAATAAAATATTAAAAATAAAATAATGTTTCATATATTTACTTTTCATTTGTGTGTCTGTGTGAGTGTATGCCATGTGTGTGCAGGTACCCATGGAGGCCAGAGAGGGTGTCAGATCCTTGGGAGCTAGATTATAGGTGATCATGAGGTGCCCAACGTGGAAGCACTCTTAACTACTGAGCCACCTTTCCAGGGTCCAACTCTGTTTTTGATTCATGGCATTTTCCACTTTAGATGGGTTCCTCAGGGATGTGCCCCATTGTAAGTGGAGGGGCACCTGTATGCTTTGTGTGCTCGTGCTGTTGGGCAGCCTTGCTGGCCTTCACATTTCTAGGATGCATTTCTATGATACCACCTCCCAGGCATCTGCAGAGCTGTACACATCACTGAACTCTTACCTGGGTGTTTGCCAGTTCACAAATGCAAATGCTGTTGAGGGGCACCCTTGGCCACAGGTCCTGTGCCATATACTCTTGCTCATTCTCTTAGTGTCCCTCTCAAGTACTGATGGGTCACATATGTCAGGGCTCCTAAACGTTTGTCATATCTACTCTGTGTCCTCTGAAACCAGGACTTCGTTTTTGTTTCAATGATACTTGTACAAAACCTTTTTGGAAATTTCTATCTATGTGTTCTAATAGATAAATAAAAAAACATCTTGTTTAGAGTCTTCTAGTCTGAGTCCTGAGGGGTTTCCGGTTCTACTTTCTGAGGGTCATCAGGACCTCCCTGGAGTTTACAGATCCAGGGGTGGGTTGGGAAGGCAGGAGGGCAGGACCTGGAGGCAGAAGGACTTCCTCAGCTGGGAGTGTGCAGTTAAGGTAATGGTCATTTTGGGGTAGGTCACTTGGGTAGCTATGACAGGCAGCATGTCAGTGACTCCACAGGGCCCTTGGAGGGAGCCCTGGCTCTGTCATCTGGAAAAGGAGAGGAACAGCCTCCACTAGTCTAGGAAGAAGGAACTAGGGAGAGTGGCCACATGAACACCTTGGATATCTTGATGCCTAAAACTGTGGGTTCTGGCCTCTGCTTGAGAGGTAGGGGGATCCTGTTTGTGGTTTGGGGGTTCCTGGGAGGCTTTGAGTTGGGCTGAGTCTGGGAAAACAGCCATTTCGATCTTCTTGTACCATTTATTTTCTGTCCCTTCAGTCACACTGAGTGGGTGGCTGCAGGTGTAAGTTAAGGGGTGTATGAAGCTTCTAAATGTCAGTGGGGTACATGGTGGAAGTCCACAGGGCTCTGCTCCAAAGTAGACCGACTGTCTAGCCTCTTGGTGCATTGCCACCCTGTGTCACTTGATACTAGGCAGGAAGAACACTCCTGAATGCCATGGAGGGGAATGCCTGAGTGTCTCCTTCCTCTTCTGCTGCCTTGATGGGACCTGTCCCTTGTGAGCCCCAGCCTTACTTCTGAGATGGTAGAGTCATTTTACTCATAGTTTCTGGCTGTAGCTCCTGCAGTAGTGTGTGTGTGTGTGTGTGTGTGTGTGTGTGTGCGCGCGCGCGCGCACTCGTGCGTGTGTGTGTGTGTGTGTGTGTGTGTGTGCGTGTGTGTGTGTCCTTGGTGTTTAATAGCACCCTTGTACACCCACTGTGAACTGTAATTAGAACCCAGAGGCTTTTCTCTCTGTGGTAGGTGTTTAAAGAGAGTCGACACAGCCAAGAGTTGCTGCCACATTTCTGGTACCACAGCTAACACTGATGGGGTGCCTCCTCTGTCCCTTTTGTGTTGTGGAGTTTGTGGCTGTCTGGCCCAAGAAGGTGGTGGTCTCTCCATCCACTGGCTGCTGCTGTTTCACAGAATTGTCTCAGTGGGCAACCTGAAATACCCTGATATGGTACACATCTTTCCAGCTGATAAGGAGGGCCAGGAGTATCAGCGCTTGCTTACCATTGATGATCACGCTGTGAAGCACCTGTCATTGTTTCTCCTGGTGGTAGTGGTGATGGCACTGCCAGGTGGTGGAAGTGCCATGTGGGCTGGTATGGAAGGATACTTCAACATGATTTGTGTTTTGTTATGTGCAGGCTCCTGGGACTCCTAGACCATCTGCTTCTCTCTGCTGTGACAAGCCCTCAAGGTGAGTGTCCCTGTGAAAAACACATTCCTGTGTCTTTGACCAAGGGTTGGAACTGATCTCCAGAGAGGAGACCAGGGCATCCTGTTATTTATTTTGTAGCAATCATAATGCTTTTGGGGGCATGCTGGGGATTGTGCCCCTAGCCTGGCTCATGCTAGGCAGATGCTCTACTCTTCATCCCTAGTCCCCCCTCCCCTTTTCTACTTTAAGAATTAATAATCAACAGGAATATATATCAGGTTTGTATACATTTCTGAATTTGATTTTTGCCATCAGAAACTTGGGTTATGCAAATACATGTGGTCATCTTTCTGAAGATATGATATTGCTTAGGTCTGTTGTAAGATCTATGCTGTATGATTGCGTGATGCTAGTTGTGAAGGATGGGTTAGTATTCCTCAGAGGATGGTCCCTGTCAGCAGGGCCATGAAGGTGATCCTTAACCCAATCTGCATGCCAGAACATATGGGAGGTCCCTCTGTATGAACTATAGGTGAACACATTATTATTAATAATTATTTTAATTAGTGTTTGACCAGGTTTGTTTTTTAAAATAACCCAAACTTTCTTATGTCCGTGTCTGAAGGGTAATATGCAAAAGAAAAAAAAATCTTGAAACATGTTTAAACAAATCAACTGTAGCAAATGTTTAAACAAATCAACTGTAGAAAACAAATTTATGATATTGAACATTTAGTGTTTGTTATTTCTACTTTTTGGTTTAATAATGGCATTATAGATAATTTAACAAAACCTTCTAAAGAACAATACTACTGTTTTTGTTATTATTAATTATTATTGTTAGTATTAGTATTAATTATTGTTATTTTGAGACAGGTTCCAGCTTGCCTGGAATTCACTATTGTAGACCAGGTTGGTCTCCATTCCACCGAGTTTTGCCTGCCTCTGCCTCTTGAGTGCTGGGATTAAAGGCATGCTCCATCATACCCTATTGGCTACTACTGAGTGTTTAAAAATGAAAAATATCTAAGATTGCTCAAAGCAGTTGGAAGAGTAGAGGAGATTGCTGGTGCTGATAGGAGAAGCCAGCCAAGTGCTGGTGGAGACTGCTGGCCATTGGTGATTGTGAAGGGACAATGGGGACAAAACATGTCCAGTGCTGGTGATTTGAAGTGGTGGATGAATGCATGGAGGTTTGCGGAATCATTTTTTGTGTTTTGAATTTTTCTGAACATCAAAGAGAAATAGATTGAGGAACACATACACAGGAAGAAAAGCAAAGAAACCCAGACAAACCCAACACTGTAAGTGGTGTGGCCCCATCAGTGGATGGAGGACACCCTACTCTTGTTTCACTTACATTGCCACCTCTCGGATTTGGCCTGTGCCCTGTCTCTTGGACCCCTCATTCATCCTGAGTGCAGCTCACATAGGGCTTTGCTGGGGCCCAAATCGTGCCCACCCTACACCCTGCAGATCCTGTCTGATAGAGGAACCACCGATCTCATCGTGTGGCTGCTGTGCCTCCTCCTTAGCTCATCCACTATCTGGGGCTGGGTCCAGCCTAGTCTCTAGACTTCCTGTTCACTCTTCTCCCACTTGTTCTGTCTACCTCAACAACCCCTGAGCTGCTTACTGCTGTTGGCATCTGTGGTCCCTGCGAACACCACACCTTTTGTCTGTGACGTGCTTTGTCCAGCTGTCACCTGTTGACCCTGATGCCCTAGAATCAGGATCGAAGCTCCTTCTTCAAGAAGCCAGTCTTTGGGCAAGCTCTGTGGAGCCTGCCATGCCTCCCTGTGTGCCCGCATGTGTTCTCTCCAGGTCTCTGCTCCATTGTTCTGAGCATTTTCTCTGCTTCTTCTTAGTAGCTAGGGGCTTGTATTGTCCTTCATGGTCTGCTTTAGAGCCTATGCCCTCCATTGAGTGGAGAATGGTACCATAATGAGTTTCCTAAGGAATAGCTGCTCTAGCCTCCACCTGGAAACCCTGGAGAGAGCGTTCATCATCCTTTTTCTTGCTTCCCCTTTGCCAACCACCTCCTCCTCTCTTGCAGGGCCCTGGTCTTGAGCCCAGCCATGGAAGACAGCCATGAACTGGACCTCACCTATGTCACGGAGCGCATCATCGCAGTGTCCTTCCCCGCTGGCTGCTCAGAGGAGTCCTACCTGCATAGCCTGCAGGAGGTCACACGCATGCTCAAGTCCAAGCATGGGGACAACTACCTGGTGAGTGGGCAGGGCTCCAGCCTCCACAGTGTGGCTGAGGGGCTCTAGGCAGGACTCCTTCAGGAGACACTTGTGAGGGTAGGCATGTGTACATCCTTTGCTTACAAATGAGGAGCAGGCTCGGGTTTGTACCCCTACACATGAATGTGCATGTTGTATGTGGGGGATAGGCCCTGTATGCTGCCCTTCAGCTACTCACTTTGAAGGAGAGAGGTATGTACTCCCACAGGCTGTGCCATGTACCGACAGTTGACTTCTGGGGTGTCTGCAACACTGTCCAACACGAGCGAGGTGTCTTGTCAATGAGGTTGGCTCCTGGCACTACAAGCATTCCTAGTCAACTACCCCCAGCTAATACCAGGTGGTAGCCCTGGCATAGAAGGCAGCCCTGTCTCCTCCTGCTGTCCCATGCATTGGAAAGGCAAGAGGATGGGTAGCTAGGAACCAGGGCCTGCCGTGGGGGTGAGTACTTAGCCTGATTTCAGAGCACATGTGTACCCTCAGATGAAGGAGCCCACATTTGGGTAAAAGCAGAAGCCTGGCCCCTTACCCTTCTCTCTCTCTCTCTGATTGGCTCTGTTCTTTTCCCAGGGCTGCTAGCCCCATGGAGCTCTTTCCTGCTGTTGTAATCACTACTTAGATTACAGTACAGCTTCTTAGCACCTTCTCTCTTCCTGCCCTTATCTAGGGAGAGCTAATCTTACAGAGCCAACAAGGAGGTAATTGTCACCCTTATCAGTCTTCTCCCATGACCAGACTTGAACTCAGTGGGGACCTATATGGCAGAGCGGGACATAGCTAGCCTCTGTTCACTTTTGGAACAGCCAGGCCCAGCCACCTGGGGCTTCCAGAACAGTCTCTTCTACAGGAGGTCTCAAAATACCTGGACTCCCGGAGGCCCAGCCTGGTTGTGGGCAGAGAGTGGCATCCTAGTCTCCAAGATGGCCACACATTTCATGAGGCCCAGAACTGCCTCTACTACCATGTGTGATCTCTTCAGGACCCGGGTTCCTTTCTGAGGAGACTGTGCCCAGGCTGGTCCCTTTCTCCTGCCCCTCCCAAAGAGAATGCTAAGGGCCATCTCGACCCCACAAACCAATTATGGAAAACACTCATGGTGATGCATCTGGTCAGTCCATGGTGTCCTGGACCCTCTGTGGAAGGACAGCTGAGTGCTGGTCATTCCAGCAGGGCAGGAACAGGGCTGACACAGAGGGCCCAGAAGGCAGCTCGGGCTAGGCTAGAAATGAACCATGAGTTGTACCAGGGCACAGGTGGTCTTTTGTTGGACTTGATTCCACAGGCAGCTGTGGTTTGTTGTGACCTTGGGTGGGGAAGGCTCTGTATAGGTCACGAATGTAGCCCTTTCAATACCTGGTCTACCACATGAAGGAGCAGTATCTGACCCCAGGATATCCTTTCTCCTGAGCAAGACCAGTAAGAGCCATGCTACAGACGTGTGTGTGCATGCATGCGCGCACACAAGCAGATCTCGTGCATTAGAATGTCTGTAGCCATTAAATGAAAGAAAAGGTAAAAGGGGCCTTGTCCATTTTGGTTCCCATTAACAAAAATAGAATACAGAATGTAGAAGTTTCAGGGGGCCATCCCTATTTTAATTTTATCCTGTGGCTACACACACAGTTCAGTCTTTCAGTCCTTGATTCCCGAGACCGCTTTGTGAAATGCAGTTGTGTGTTCTTCGTCCTAGCTGGGATCCATGACTTGTCTAAAATCCTTTTTTCTCCTTTGTAGGTATTAAACCTTTCAGAGAAGAGATATGATCTTACAAAGCTTAATCCAAAGGTATGGAGTTTATTTCTTTATATTCTGATTTTGGAAAGTGTGAGGAGTGCTTGTTCACTCTGTGCAGAAGTAACTTTTCAGGGGCCTTTGTGGGATGTGTTTTCATAAGGGATATTAAAGATTATTAATTTCCTTTGGTTACTTTTAATTTAAAATTTAAATTTTTTAAATAATAGATTCATAGTAAGCCAGGTGTGGTGGCACATGCCTTTGGTCCCAGCACTCAGGAGACAGAGGCAGGCAGATCTTTGTGAGTTCAAGGCCTGCCTGGTTTACATAGTGAGTTCCTGGTCAGCTGGGGATACAGAGAGACCCTGTCTCAAAACAAACAAACAAAAAACAAAAAATGGATTCATAGGAAATTGGACATATACTCTAGAGAGGTCTTACATATCCCTAACCCCCTCTTTCTCAGGGGCAGCAGCTTATAAAACTAATACAGGTCCAGCAACCCTAACCCAAAAATCTGAAGTCCAAAATGCTCAAAGCTATAATAGGCTTAAAAGATGATTCACTGGTTAAGAGTGTACACTGTTCTTGCAGAGGACCTGAATTTGGTTCCCAGCACCCACATTGGACAGCTCACATCCACCTGTAACTTGAGCTTCAAGGTGATGCAACACCTCTAACCTTTGGCTTCCACACTCAACTGTGCTCACACAGTCATTCTCCTCCACCATACACATCAAAAAATAAAATTAATCTTAAAAAGAAAAGCTAAAACTTTTTGAGTGTCAACATGACACCATGAAGGAAAAATTCCATGCCTTGGAAACTTCGTTTTATATACAAATATTGATAATGTTATGTAAAATTACCTTTAGGCTCTATGCATAGGGTACATATGAAACAAATGGATTTTGTAATCAGATTTGGGTCTCATTTCCAAGATATCCTGGAAGTACAAATATTCTAGAGTAAAAATGGACAAAATCTAAAACCTGCCTGGCTTGGAGAAGAGACACTCACTTGCCAGGAGAGCAGCATCCCTGCAGCCCACAGATCTCATTTACGGTTCACATGTGCGTGTGCACTTCTCTGCCACTTCTGCATGTGTATAGATTTGTGCAGCCATCACTACCAAAGTACAAGAGCCTTTCCATTCCAATGAAGATGTCTCTTCTAAGACCTCCTTTTAAAAAAAAACAAAAAACTCTTTTGATGTATTTATTTTTATTTTATGTGTATGAGTTTTTTGCCTGCATATAAGTATAGCTCCTGCACATGCAATGCACACAGAGGTCAGAAGAAGGCATCAGCTCCCTTTGAGCTGGATTTGTGAACAGGTGTGAGCTGCCATGTGGATGCTGGGAACTGAATTCGGGTCCTCTGCAAGAGCAGCTGGTGCTCTTAACCCCGGAGCCACCTCCAACCTTTCTGGGATCTCTTAATGAGCCACACCCATCCCTTCCATTTATTCTCAGCATCAAGTTTAGAGATAAAATTAAGACTGTGGTTGGGACTAAGAGATGGCTCAGCAGTTAAGAGCACTGGCTGCTCTTGCAGAAAACCCATGTTCAATTCCCAGCACCCATATGGTGGCTAACAACCATCCATAACTTCAGTTTGAGGCTATCTGACTCGACTCCCTCTTCTGAACTCCGAGGGCATTACAGGACACAGGTGCACTTACACACATGCAAACAGTACACTCATACATATAAAAATAATAGATAAAAATTTAAAAAAGAAAGTTTTTAAAAGACTGTGGGAGTATATATATTCTATATATTTTATATATTGGAAGGCTTTGCAGCCATTAGAATAAGAAATCCAGGCTGAACATGCCCAGCCAAAGATACAAAATGCTCTAAAATTCAAAACTTTTACATCATGTTTAAAAAGTTTTCAGATTTGGCGCATTTCTCATTTCAGGATTTGAGATTTTGGTTGTTCAACTGGTAAAGTCTGCAAATGCTAAATATCAGAAAAACTGAAGTGATTCTGGTCCCTAGCATTTTCAGTAAGGGATCCTCAGTCTACCCATAGTACAGCATAGAATTTGGCGTCTCAGTTATGCTGGGGGCACAGAGAAAAGACCCAGAGATTCATGAAGCTGTCATGCTGGCTGCTTTTGCATGGTATGAAATTTCCATTGCTTTTATACCATAGAAAAACTGCCTACCTTCCCCTTAAGAACTGAAGAGAGGAAAACCAGTACTCCCCTGTGACCTCCTGGGGTTATGGCCTGAGCAAAGCTGACTGCTGAAGCCTTCTCAGTGGTATTCTTTGTCAGGTACCAAACTAGAATGAAGGCTTGAAGGCCAGTCCTTGTCCTTTGCAGGAGTCTGTCTCAGAGGTGTGGGCGGTATGGCCTGTGAGGAGTTAGGCTCACTATATCCAGACTCCTTTTTATAGCTGGAGTGGAAGGCATTTGGCAGCAGCTTGGGCCACAGACAGCTGTTTTAGATCTTGATGGTTCTGGGTTCCTCTTAAATCAATCCTGAACCATTAACACCTCTGAAAGGCCTCTCTAGAATTGTCACCCAGCTACAAAGAGCATGCCGGCCCACGAGCATGCGGCCTGTGGGTAGCATGAAACCCTGTGCTCTTTTCAGTAAAGGAGCCTGGCCACAATGCTCACTGCCTTTCAGAAGAGGCCTACACAGCATCTTCCATGATACCAAAGGGAATTATACATCACTATGAGGTTACTACAGAAATGTTCAAAAGGCAGAAACTGAGGCAGCTCTTCTCTCTCCTTGCAGATCATGGATGTAGGCTGGCCAGAGCTGCATGCACCACCTCTTGATAAGATGTGCACCATTTGCAAGGCCCAGGAGTCCTGGCTGAACAGCGACCCCCAGCACGTGGTTGTCATCCACTGCAGAGTGAGTGTCCTTGCTTGCACATGCTTTGGGGGTCCAGCTGGGCTTCCAGCGTTAGAGGAGCCAGATGGCAAAAATCAGTGCTGGTCACAGGCCCCAGCTGATACACCGTGTTTCCAGGCTGACTGTTAGCTCGTGTGACATGTTGTTTTCCTCTTCATCCTCATAAAAACAATAACAGAGAATCCCCAAGCCTTCAACATTTGGATTTAGAGTTCACAGGACTGATGTATCTGGTGTTGCTGGACTTTTTAAAGCAGTTTGCTGTTCATTCTACTTGCTTGCTTTGAATTTTAATGAATTGAAAAGATTTGTAACATGATTTAAAACATATGGGTTCCCAAAGGCGGAATCATCACCTCGAGGTTTTCACCCTCTTCGCCCTTCCCTGAACTATTCTGGGCTCTCTGTTCATGGACCATTAGGAGCTCATTTCGAAATACTCCCCAAATGTGCAATGAGAGATAAGCTGTCTTTTAATTTGAAATTGTGGATCCGAGCTTATTCAAAGTTCACCATTACCATGACTGCAGGGTGAGAACTGGAGCCATTGGCAGTCATCTGCTTGCTTTGCACAATGAGAGTTTCCTTTCACACATGTGGGGGATGACTAACAGACAGACCTGTCTCAGCTTGGGCAGGAACAGGGCAGGGCTGGGCTACTGAGCCCTTGTCCTGTTTGCTACAACGGGTTGTACTTTTGTGGTTTTTGTTCAATACCACCACATCTAGCTTCTTCCACAGGCCATTCCCCGTTGTTGGTTGAGTAGAAATAGACTGCACTTCTGGGTGAGTTCATCCACATCTACACCGTGTGTGGAGATCTGTGGTGAGGAACACTCCCAGAAAATGTTGTGGTCCGTGAGTCTATGACTTCTGTTACAGTCAGATTGGAACTGTGCAAGTCCAAAATGGACCGTGTTGTTGCCTATGCTAAAAGACCCTGGCTGTGCACGGATTCCACCTGCCAACTGTTTCCCTACAACCTGTGAGCTAAGAGCTGTTATGAAGATGCTACAGTGTTCACGCATGGTATTGATGGGAATGAGGCCATACCCATTTTCCTCCCACATCCATAGCTGCTCATACTTACACTGCACGTTGGAGAACTTGCACCAAGACCATGCTCTGTGAAGCCTAGAATGTTCTCCCAGTCTTCATATGAGGTCACTGCTGGCCTTGTAAGATGAGTTTGAAAGTGTCCCTCATCTTCAGATTTTTGGGGGCAAAAATTCTAGGATTGTCATAATTTCTTTAAATATTTGGTACAGTGCCCCATGGTGCCAAGTGGTACTGGGTTTTTTGAATGGAGATTTAGTACTGACTGGATAGCCTTTGTTCAGGTTTTCTGTTTGAGAGTCAGTTTGGGCAGGTTGTATGTTTTGAGGGTTTGCCCGTTTGGTCTGTGTGTCCAATTTGTTGGGCTATAGTTAATTGTTCACAGCAGTCTTCCTGGAGTCTTAATGTTTCTGTGCCATGACTTGTGATGTCTCCCTGTCATTTCTGTCCTCAGTTTTCGAGTCTTCTTTCCTTCTGTCTTAGTCCACCGAAGGGCTGGCTGATTTTGTTACCCTTTGAAAACCTCTCAGTTTTGTTGATCTTCCTACTTTTGGAATCTGTTCATTCTGCTGTGATCTTCGCTATTTTTTTCCTTCTTAACTTTGGGCCTAGTGTGGTCTTTTTTTTAGTTACTTGAGGTAGAAAGTGAAGTTTTTTATTTGAGACCTTTCTGTAGATGTGCCATTTATTGCTATAAATTTTCCCTTTAGAACTGCTTTTGCTGCGCCAGATACATTCTAGGGAGTTGTGTTTTCTTTTTTATTTGTTTCACTGTATTCCTGAATTTCCCTCTTGACTCCTTGTTTGACTGAAGTGCTCTACAGGAGCATGTTGTTTACCTCCTACATATCTGGGAACTTTCCAGGTCTCCCTTTGTTTCTGATTCATGATTTCACACCATGGCAATCAGGAAAGATACTTGATAGGATTTCATTCTTAAATTTGTTGAGGCTTGCTTTGTGTCCTCATGAACTACCCAGAGGCTGTTCCATGTGCCCTGAAGCAAGCATGTTCTGCTGCCATTAGAGGAATGCTCTATCCATGTCTAATAGATTCATTTGGTCCAAAGTGTAGTTTGGGACTGAATTTCCTTAGCAATTTCCTGTCTAGTTGATTTGTCAGTTGTTGAAATGGGGTACAGAGGTCCCTGCTATTGCTGTAATGCTCTCTCTCTCTCTCTCTCTCTCTCTCTCTCTCATTACCTTTTAATATTACTTTTGTACCCATAACAGGTGCAACAAAAATGACTGCCAGTCAGCCACAGTAAAGGCTTCTGAGTGGAGGCCTGTTTTTGACTGGGGTGATGTTTCCTTATACATGAATTTCTGTTCTTAAGACAAATAGATACAAATATTTTATGTAAGAAACACATTAGTTATAGTTAATAACTGCAAGAATCAGGGTCCCACTGCCAAGAATTTACCAAGTGTCTGTGTTGGTGTATGCAAACATGCCCTGTTTGCTGACAGTCACATGATGATTGGTTTATGAAAGCTCTGAGTTTGTCATTCAGTTATTTTTAAGAATAGAGCTGGGGGCGGGGGATGTTGCTAAGTAGTAGAGTGCCTACTTTGTATGCAAAAGGCCTGATCCTCAATACTGGAAAGGAGAGAGAGAGAGAGAGAGAGAGAGAGAGAGAGAGAGAGAGAGAGAGGCAGACAGAGACAGAGACACAGAGAGACAGAGAGATAGAGAGAATATAGAATATAGAGTTAGGGAGCTAAAAATTAGTGGCTCTGCCAGTTTGGTTTGTGTGATTTGGGATAAAGGTTTTGCAAACTTTTTTAAAAAATATTTTATTTATTATTTTCATTCTGTGTATATATGAGTGTATTGCCTGAATGTAGGTAAGTGCACCTGTGTCATTTGGTGCCCACGGAGGACAGAAGAGGCCATCGGATCCCCTGGGACTGGAGTTACAGACAGTTGTTAGCTGCCATGTGGGTGCTGGGATTCGAACCCAGGTCTTCTGCAAGAACAACCAGTGTTCTTAACCGCTGAGCCACCTCTCCAGCCCAAACAAACTTTTATTGAAAGAGCTAAGTAGCGTTTTAGACTTCTCAGGCCATGTGGTCCTGCAGGGTGGGTGGGAGCTACTATAGTGGAGCAACTAGGTTCCAGGCAGACTTGATGACAACATTCAAGCTTCATGTGGCCTTCATATGCCTCACAATCCAATTCTATTTTGATTATTTTTATAGTGCTCTAAAAATGAAAGAATATTTCTTGGCTCATAGACTGTAGGAAAAGAGGTGGTGGACAGAACTGACTTGTGGGTTATGATTTGCAGACCCCTGTTGGTGGGTTGCAACAATATATTCTAGAAGTCAGTCTAGTCTGTGGTTCTAGGTGGGGATGGCCTGTCATTAGAGCTTCCACTTCTACTGTTGATGATGTTGGCCATGAATGCCTGTGATTGTGGAGAGGACAAGTTCCATAGCACGTGCCTGGGACCTGGTCCCCCGTGTGTAGAGCTGGGTGAGGGAAAAGCAGAGTTTGGTGGTGTTGGGCACTCACTGGTGTAATGATGCCACCAGCTCACTAGGATCTGAGGTCCTCTTCCTCTGCGCTGTGCACACAGCCGTGTTGCTGTGAGCCCCTGGGCAGGCATTCACTCTGTTACACCTGGGTAATTAAGTCATGCTAATTGGTGCAGTTCCTGGCACAGTTTCTACCTGCCTAATTGGGAGGTGGTGAATGACTGCCTGCCGCCGTGTGGATATGCCCTCCAGGGCATCTACAGATACCCAGTTAGCATCTGCTCTTGCTATGGGCCCCTGTGTGAAGGTTCCCTGTCAAGGAGACTGTGCTGTGTTGGGCACTAGTGCTCTAGCAGCAGGGAGGCAGAGGGGTAAATACACATTCTCTGTCATTCTGATAGTGACTGAGTGTGCTCCTGTCTCATTTCATCTCTATATGGGATTCTAGAGAACACTGATTCCTCTGTGGTCTCCTGCAGGGCGGGAAAGGACGCATTGGAGTGGTCATATCATCCTACATGCATTTCACCAATGTCTCGGCCAGGTAGGATGGAGATGGGGGCCTGCTGCTATGGGGTATTGGGAGCTGGGATTGCTTGATGTGGGCGACGTTTTTCCTGGGGATCCTTCTGATCCTACTTCTGTCACTTAGTACCAGAATGTTCTGTGTTGAAGCCCAGTGAGGGTGACAATGATGTTCTCCTGTTCCTTGGCTTCTCCCATGTAACCCACGGGGCAGCGGGCGACGTTTTTCCTGGGGATCCTTCTGATCCTGCTTCTGTCACTTAGTACCAGAATGTTCTGTGTCTGAAGCCCAGTGAGGGAGACAATGATGTTCTCCTGTTCCTTGGCTTCTCCCATGTAACCCACGGGGCAGTTCTTATTCCTGTTGCACAGATGAGGAAACTGAAGCCCAGAAATGTTGAACAGTAATTGTGGGGACTCTGAGGGGCCACCTCGATTCTTTCAGAGGGGTGTGACAGACACTGTAAGGCCACAAGCACCTTGGCCTTGGTCTAGCCGTCCAGGCACTGGACAGTCGGGGTGTCCTGATGTGCTTTCAGAGGCACAGATCTCTACCAAGGCTGAGATTCAGTATAGAAAATGTCACTGATGGAGTATAGCTCAGTTTTGTACACTTGCTTGGTGTATGCAAGACCTCAGATTCCTCCCCAGTACTGTGTAAGAAAAGAAAATACCGTTGCTAGTAGCTTTTGCCTGGTCTTCTCAATGGCAGCCTTGTGAGCCCAAATCACTCCATACCAAGGAAATAGAAGCCTGCTTGTGTCACCTGTGAACCTTTTCCTTTGCAGTGCAAAGGAGTGAAATTTGACTTTTGGAATTTTTTCTCTGGAAACAAATCAGGAGGCTACTGCCTATCAGGGAGGAAATCCTACCCCAGGCTGAAAACCAGAACCTCTCCGGGTGAGAATAAGCATCATGTGTGTGCCAGAAACATCCAGATTCCTGGTCACACTGACCCCTCAGTTATGCCAGAGGAATTTGGTTGGAGACTGCCCTTGGCTCAGGTGGTTCTCGGCACAGACCACCCGAGCAAGTGTATCTATCCCTCACAGCTCAGTTCTGCTTAAAGTTCCCCAAATTTCAGATACTGTTGTGTCTGAGGAACCCAAGAACAAGCGCCTTGCTCCTTCAAAAGCATAACACTGTAAGACCCTGCATTCCCTGGTAGTTAGTATATCACATACAAGTGTCAGGACACTTGCATGAGTCTCCCTGGGCCCCAGAGTCCTGTCTTTACCTGGGCATAGTAGTTGAACCTTTGCAGGTGTCGTGAGCATTCTGTATGTCTGTAGAGTGCTTAGAATAGTGTTGTACACAGATATGAATAGCCCTCGATGCTGCTGTTCAGCAGGAGTCACTGTCTTAAGTATTATCCAATTAAGTGGACTGATATCACTGTACTTTTTGTCACTTGCTCTTCTAAATTTGCAACACATCCTAGGTACCTGCTCTGGCACTGCTCTAGAGGCTGCCCAGCTCTGCGTTTCATAGATATAGTACTGCATATTTAAGCATTTGCTGGATTTTTGCCTACCCAGGTTGCTTTCTTTTTTCTTTAAAATGTAGCTTGCTTCTGCAGAGCTTGCTGTGGTAAGCACACTCTTATACAAGTGTCTGATAACACCTCCCCCCACCTCTTAGGTTGTATTGTAGACATTACAAGGGACACACACTTGGTTAAGGCTTTTGCACAAACTACAAGTAGCAGTAAACAGAGACTTCCAGTCATAAAGTGAGAACATTCTTGTTATCAGTACTCTGAAAAAGGAAGAGTTCAAAAGTCAGAACGAGAACTAATGATACTAAAACCAAAGATACTCTGAATACCGAGCATCAACATTGGCCTTGTATTCCCAGCATTTAATTGAATAAATGGATTCCAAAAAAGAAAATGCTTAAAAGTCAAAGACTGGCTGAGGTCTTAGAAGACATATCCACTTTCTGTGTGGAATGTTCTGGGCTCAGATGGACCCCTCGGTCTGTGACAAGCCCCTTGTGAGTTAGCCATTGTTTAGTATTCAGTGAAAGTCAACTAACCATATTAAACTTGATTTTGAATGTTTTCCTTTGTCCTTTTTCTCATTTCTGCTTATTTTTTTGAGACTCTGTCATGTTCGCAATCCTGAATGTGCCATTTTTCTGTGGAGAAGGCTCATGTGCCTATCAGATTTTTTTTTTTTTTTTTGGTCTTTTTTAAGGAAGCTTTTGGTTCAATACATCTCCATTAAGAATCATTGCAGTTTTCTTCCATAATTTATGCTTAAGTCACGTCAGAAAACCTAAGAATGACCCAGTGAGGTTTCCAGAAGGTTCTATAAGTGGAGGAGAAGGTGGAGGTCAGATAAGCTGCTGGAAGGTGGGTTCACTTTCTGTAGCGTTACCTTAGAAACAGGTACGCGGCCCTGAAGCCTTGCACATCTTCCCAGCCACCAAGGCTGCCTTGTCCTCAGCTTTCTTTAGTCTGTCCCTACAGTCACTCACTGAGTACCCCAAACTCACTTTCGGAACTTCTCAGAGTGTGTACTGTGCATACATTCTAGGCTTGTTCCTCACATCCTCATGGTCTAGACGCTGGGCCACCTGCTGTCTGAGAACCCTCAGTCAGTTCCTTTACCTGCCAGACAGCGGCACATCTAAGTATCACACCCTTAGATAAGGGGCCGGTGCTGTGGACAGGAGTTCAGACCTATAGGTGTGGCTCCTGCTTTGAACTGACCGCACTCCGGCAGAGAAATGCTGGGCTGTGGCGTGGACACGTGAGGCTCCTGTCCTAACAAACAGGATGTGCATCCCAGCCATTCAGCATTGCGGTGATGGGGGCGCTGCTGACTTGACATTTTCATTCATTCTCCCTCTTGCTCTGTTTCCCCAGTGCTGACCAGGCCCTGGATAGATTTGCAATGAAGAAGTTTTATGATGACAAAGTTTCAGCTTTAATGCAGCCTTCCCAGAAGCGGTATGTATCTATTCTTGCCCTAGAAAGCAAAGTGAATGAGATTTTTCTTTTCTAACTTCCAAAAAAATTAAGACAGAGGAGGCATGTCCTCTGACCTCTCCTCTGCATTGCTTAGGGTCTTGCCTAAGAATAGGAGGGAGGGACTCACTGCTGCCAGAGGTGGGGATGTGAGCCGTCATAGGTGTCTAGTAAGAGCCTTGTGTCGTGTGACAGTCTCCACACTGTAACTCATTCCCAGAGAGGAAGACCCAGAGCATCCTCTCATTTCAGCCGTGGGGGAACCTTTGTGTCTTGCAGAGATTGGGCTTTGATTTCCATGCTCTTGTTGGAACTTACTTCTGTCTGCTAGCCAGGAATCAGTAAACTTGACCTAGAGGCCGGAGGCTGGATGTTTCAGGCTCTGTGGTTTTACTCAGCAGTGTTCTAACACAGAAGCAACCATATGCAGTATGGAAATGAGTGATTCTGATGGAGTCTAATAAAAGTTTACTAGCACAGATGGAATTGCAGATCACCACAGGCTAACTCCTACTATACAGCATCAGCTTCCTGAATTCAGAAAGAACAGCTCTTTTATGTTTCTTGCCACCCCCTGTCCTGTTGCCCCAGGTGGTAGGCCCTGGAAATGTTGAGGGGCAGATATGGGGGAGCAGAACTTTGTTTTTTTTTTTGCCTCCTGGTCTGCTTCTCTGAGGTCAAGAGGAACCTGAGTGGGGTGGGGTGAGAGACAGTGAGAGAGACCTTGCTCCTTCCAGCTGCCCTTCCTCTACAGATGGTGGCACCAAGCACATAGGATGGTGGCCTGTGGAGTCAAGCACATAGCTTCATTGCATTTTTATCTTAAGCCAAACATCAGAATTTGTCCAAGAATTGCCAGGGCAGTTGCAAAATGCTTTCCATTTTGGAGACAGTACCTTTAGCCTTTTGTATGTGAGTCTTGATCCTCTACATCTGTTTTCTCTAGATCAACTGCAGGCTGGGCCAGCAGACAGTGACATTTTTGCTATGGGTGTTTCTAGTGGTCTGTGTCTACTCATACAAGCCTGGGATTGGAGGAATGTGGGCTGCATTGTGGGACCATGGGTTGGAGCTGGGCTGTGTCCTCTTCTAAGCAACAGGCCCCACAGGGAAGTCACTTGTGCAAACCGCAGTATATCATGAGCAGTCTACTTAAACAGCCCTTGTTCTGTTTTGAGCCCATGAAGTGTTATTTTTACACTGAGCAATTTCCTAAAAGACAGCATTTATACAAGCTGCTCAGAAGATGAGGTACAAACACGGTACAGGCCCCACAAAGTGCCTGAACCCAGCAGGCAAACAAGACTGCCAGCATTTTAGATTAAAAGAGTGTGTAGGAGAAACAGGAAAAAAAACCATCTCATTTTAATGTGCTTATAAGGGCTGGAGAGATGGCTCAGCAGTTAAGAGCACTGACTGCTCTTGAAGAGAACCAGGGTTCAGTTCCCAGCACATACATGGTAGCTAACAGCCATCCATAACTCCAGTTCCAGGGGATCTAATGCCCTTTTCTGACCTCCATGGGCATTGTACAACATGGGTGCACTTACATACATGCAAGCAAAACACTTATATACATAAAGTATAAATAAATAAATAAAAGTTTAAAGTCTAGTTTTCACATATCCTTCCTGCTTTTACACATTTTCTTCTGTAGTGCTTACATTTGACACTGATAGCAGGGTTGAATTTTACATTCCAGTGCTCTGTGCCCAAGATCAGGAGATGCCCTTCTTCCTGGCTCTTTGCCTGCTACTTGCACTAGAAGACACTAACCAAATAATCACCAAGTGGGTCAGCCACTGAATGCACACTGAGGATAAGCCTCGGGAAATGGTGAAGATCAGAACACATGAGCACTGCTGTCCTGGGGCTGTACGCCTCGCTGCTGTCGGAATGCCTGTGGACAGGGGCTGCTGCTCTGCAGGCTGTGTTAGGACCAAAGCCAAGAAACCGTTTCAAAGTCAGGATGACACTTATCTCTCTTGGGAATGATGGAGAAGCTTCAGATTTGTGGCTGAGACTCTCAACAATCTAAGCAGCCATTGACAGAGAAGGAGCCAGAGAAGAACCTTCCATGGGGGACTGAATCTAGAGCCTTTGTGAATACTAAAGTTTGAAGATGCCAAGATGTCCTTACATAAAATGGCCTGGCATTTGCATAGAGCCTATCTCTCTATCCTGTATACTCTATGCATTTAAAAATTTTCAATAGTGTACAAAATAATAGGTTTCATTACAGTTCGTATATATATGAAAATTACATTACATATATATGACACATACATAAAATCCAAGTTCAGCATGTGAGAGAACATGATATTTGTCTTTTTGACATCTTAACATGAAGAGCTGCAGTTCCATTTGTTTTCTCGTCACCAACATAATAACTTCATTATGATTATCTGTGCACTTTAAATCCTCTCTAGGTTGCATGTAACAATTCAATGTAAACATGGTATACCTAGTTGTTATGTTGTACTGCATAGGGAGTTATTTGAGGAGAAAAACCTGTACACGTTTAGTGGAGGTGCAGGCCCAGTATATTTGATTCCAAGCTGATTGAATCTGTGGATGCAGAACTTGTAAACACTAAGGCTGCTTTTTGGCTGGGTTTCACTGTGACTGAGCAGCCCCTAGTGGACAGCTGGGAAGTGGCGACCATCAAGAACAGGTTTCAGGGAGGAAAGGCTGGTTGAGTGCACAAATGTAAGCAGGCATCCTATCTACTGTAGTACCTGGGTGGGGCTGGAGCTTCTCCCCCTTCCTAACTAAACACCAGTGCACAGGTGGCCCTGGGCCTTGGCGTCCTCATCAGTCAGCTTGTGCAGAAGCAGAAATCTCCTATCATCTGCTGCTCCACAGTGGACAAAGTAGCTTTTTTTTTCTCTCTCTCTCTCTTTACTTTTTTTTTTGTGAGGGAGGGTATTTATTTTTGAGGCAGGGTCTCTTGTAGCCCAGGCTGACTTTGAACCTATGATTTTTCTGCTTCCTCCTCCTCATTCTGGGATTGCATGCATGTTGTCAATCCTGGTGAAAAAGTCACCTTTTACGTTGTCTGACACAAGAATAGCAATCTCAGCTGGGCTGCATCAGCTGACATGGAGACTCCCCTTCCACATGTGGAAAGGAGCTGATGGGAGGGAGAGGTCTTAGCTCCCTGAAGGATGGCTATTTTGTCTACATAGTGGGACTCACAAGTCATATCTTCGTGCTACAGAGCTACACAGCATTCCACATGTGTAGAAATGTAAACGGGCATCTTGTCCACTGTAGTACCTGGGTGGGGGTGCACATCAACACAAGAAGGTCCAGAGTATAGAGTGCCATCTCACTTGAGTGGTCACTGCACAGTCATCCATACCAGCTCCCAGGTTGCCACAGAGTTCAGGCTGGACTAGGCCCCATGCAGGAAGGGCAAACCAAGGACACAGATTTCTCACCCTCTAGGGCACTGGGAGGAGGGAAGAGCTGTCCCTAGACAAGATCTTGGGTACTGTATCATAAACCTCTGTGTCTGTTACCTTTGCTCAAGGCCACAGAGCCAAGGGTACTGATATGTTCTGCCATGACTAAGATGCAGGTGACTGACCAAAGATGCTTTTCCCTTCCTGTATCTGTACATGGCACATTAGGAAACCTTGCTGTCAGGGACAGCCCATAGAACAGTGTGGAGACTTGGTAATTCACTTGCTTGCCTGAATCTGCGGGACACCAGGCTTCTGCGACTTGTGAGGTTCTATCCTCTTCCTAACAAGAGTAGTCTGATGCTGGAAGAGCAAGACACTGACACCCTGTTTGTCATTATGAATTGTGCCTCCCATGAAGCAAATGCTTCTTATTATGCTAAAGTTTTCCTAGAGGGCAGACCTTAAGTATGAAAGTGACTCAAAATTTCCTATTGTTTGGTTTATTTTACCTCCAAATTCAGCTGCTGAACAAAGGGCTAGGTCTACATTCTAATGGGTATCACAAGTGTTTTCTTAGTACAAGGTGGGGCCTGATGGCTGTGTGTCCATCCTGGGCTCCCACAGGGACTTGGAAATGTGAGGACCCTGTATCGGTGATGGTCACTTCTTGCTTGGTACAGTTGTTGGCAGCAGAGACATGCACTGACCATTAGTTGGGTCCCATGTATGTTTGGGGTCTTGGGTTGTTTGGTTTCTTTCCCCTTGCAAACATTGCAGGACTTTGGTGGAGATAAACAAGAGAGCACATAAATTCCAAGAGACACAGTGGAACACCAAGAGAGGTGTTGCAGGCTATGGTGAAGGGTGTTTGAGTGCAGTGGGACCACTATGACGGACCTCGGGACAGTGACTGCCTCTGGGCTCTCAGGGGCACAGGAAGTAGGCACATCAGGCAAGGTACAGGGAGGGAAGGTGGAGGTTAAGGGAACACCAGAGTGTGACGAAGGTGTACCTCATATTCTGGTCCCTATTGCCATGTCATACCTCATGAGGACTCTGTGATCACGTCCTCCTAGAACACAAACTTCTCTCTTGACTGTCATGTGTGTGAAAGAGTGTGCATAGTCATCCTGGTTGCTTGAGGCCAGTGCCTGGAATTCATATGGCAAAAGTCACATCTTTAAGGTGTATGGGTGCCATGGGTGGCCTTGAGTTGGACCTTGACAAAGGAACTCAGGAGATGCATCGGACAGAGCAAAGGTTTGGGGCCATTGAGATCTGTGCTCCTCATGACTCCTGTGCAGGAATGGGGAACCTTAGGTGGAATGAGCTGCTGGGTCTGTGCCATGTGACTGTCACAGGTGCTGGCTTTACTGGTGAGGGGCTTGGGAACAGGTGAGGTGGCCTCCTAGGTCTGGGTGGCCATGTGCAAGAGTTGCTTAAGCCTCTGTATCATAGTGAAAGCAGTTGCCAGAGCTGTGGATGGTCCTCTCACTAGGCAGTAACATCCCCCAGGGTGTGGCTCAAGAGCCACTTAAAATATTTTTTGATTCATTTTTATTGTATGTGTATGAGTGTTTTGCCTGCGTGTAAGTGCATCATATCCATGCGATGTCTGCAGAAGCCAGAAGAGGGTATTGATCCCCTGGAACTGGAATTATGGACAGTTGTAAGCTGCCGTGTGATCCTCTGCAAGAATAGACAGTGCTTTTAACTACTGAGTCATCTCTTCAGCCCCCCAAGAGCCACTTTTTAAAAAAGACAGGGTCTCCCTATAGCCCCACCTGGCCTGGAATTGGCTGCGTGGACCAGGCTGACCTCCATCTCTCAGAGGTCCACCTGCCTCTGCCTCCCAAGTGCTGGGATTGAAGGCGTGTGCCATCACGCCCAACTCAAGATCTACTTTTTGTGTGTAGTGGGACAGGGTATCCCCAGGGCTTCTAGATATGGTTCCCACCAGCTGCCCTCGACACTCAACAGGTGAGAGTCAGCTGCGCAGTCTTAGCCTCTGCCCCCTGCAGGTACGTGCAGTTCCTCAGTGGCTTGCTGTCCGGAGCCGTGAAGATGAATGCCTCACCCCTGTTCCTGCACTTCGTGATCCTGCATGGTGCCCCCAGCTTTGACACTGGAGGAGGTGAGTGACTTCTCAGCCTAGACTAAGACTCCTCAACAAACCTCCCCTTTCCTCCTCCGATATCCAGGATCTCTACCTAGGCTACCTGGGGGTGCACACAGTCCCAGCGTATGGTCAGCACTCCGGCTTTGTGAGATGGGGCCAAGCAATGGATCATAGGAGGGCCAGACAGTCCGAAAGCGATCGTGACTAGCCCTGTAACCTGGGTACAGAGACTTTGGCAGGCCAGGCTCTTTCCAAGTCAGTTGTATACTTGGCCTCAGGGTTCATACAACTTTGAGAGAACCAGAATGAGAGAGCATACCTTGACTCAGGGTCTCATAGTCTTCCCTCATAGCACATGACTAGGGACTCTGTCCCCTCCCTACCTCACACAGCTGCTCATATGACCAGGAGCCCTGTCCCCTCTCTATCACATGCAGATGCTCACAGCCTAGCACGTGACTGGAGTCAGGACCTTTTCTCTCTGTCCTGTGCAGGTGTTCATAACACATGGCTGGAGGCAGGATCTGTCTCCTACTGCCTAGTTACACGTGGGTAGACACTCACTCTACAGTTCTTTTGTTTCAAAGTATCTGTGACTTCTAGTCCTCTTTGTCATCAGGAGTAAGGTGACTTTACTAAGCTACGGATACCTGTGAGGCCTCCTGGCCCCATTGTTTAGAGCCCCTGTCTCCCTCTGGTCCAGCTGTGTTCCTTTGTTAGCTGGACACGTGTGTTTGGCACTGATCCTTCCTTCCTTGACACGTGCCTCTCTTTCAGCGTGCCGACCCTTTCTGAAGCTCTACCAAGCCATGCAGCCTGTGTACACGTCTGGGATCTAGTAAGTACCTGGCTTATGTGGGAGTATTTGGGGTGGCTCAAGAGACAGTCATGAAGCATGCTGTCTCTCTCATGGGAAAGAGTGAAACAGTGGGGCCAATAATGCCAAGGGGCTCAAGGAAGTGCCCAAACTGCTACTCTGAGCAGATGTCTGGTCCCTGCTACTCCAGTTGGCTCCATCAGGAGCCTGGACAGTAGAGCCTCCAGGGCAGAGTGAACCAATGCTGTGTGGAAGTGGGTATACTGGAGAGCTAGAACAAGGTCTTCATATAGTTTTTCTTTCTCTTTTTGATTTTAGACATCCTCAGAGTTTGTATAGCTTTCTGAGTTCTGTTTGTAGTGTGTGGGGGTAGTATTTTGCTTGCATTAATGAAAAAGGAAAAGAGAACGAGCGTTCTAGCACTCAGAGTTGTCATCCCCTTTCTGGGTTTACGACGGCCCCTCCACACGTGGATGACGCTGTGGAGTTATGTCCTCAGCTTGTCACATAAGTGGGGCCTGTCCTTGCCTTGACCCTTATCTCCTGACTGAGACAGCCTTTGCTGAGCATGGCCTCTCCAGTCTGGGGCCGTGATAATGCCAGGAGAATGCACCCTGGTCTGGAGCTTTCTTGAACCTTTGACTCATTTCCATAGGTAGAGTCTCAAGACTTGAATTCTGGGCTAATTGGAACATTTCATGCCAATTCTGAGTTTTCAGCTTATATGGTTCTGTACTGTGGTCATGAAATCATGGCTTTGCATAATGATCTACCTTCTTGTATATCCGAAGCAATGTTGGTCCAGAAAACCCCAGCAAGATCTGCATTGCCATAGAGCCGGCCCAGCTGCTGAAGGGGGACATCATGGTGAGTGTCGTGTGCTGTATCCATTGCCCCTGCCCACCCAGGATAGTGACACAGAAGGAAAATTAATTCTGTCTTAAAACAAAACCACCCTGTTTCCAATGCCCTTCTAAAAGAAAAGAAAATAATACCTACAGGAGAATGAAAAACAACCTTTACTCTAAGGCCTTTGTTTAATTTGTGAACAAATTATTTATATGAAAGCTACCGATGTTTGTGTCTTTGATGGTCTCTTATCTCACATGGTGGCTTACAGTCACCTGTAATTCCAGTTCTGAGGATTTGACAACACCCTCTTCTGGCCTCCATGGGCATTGCATGACATAGGTACACTTATAAACATGTAGGCAAAATACTCATGCATAAAATAAAACTAAATAAATTCTTTTAAAAAAGTAAAATACGGCCAAGTGTAAAATACAGCTGGTAGTGTTGCAGCTTGGTTAGTGATTAAAATGGAGATTTCTCCAGATTGATTTTGTTTCTTGGGCGTGTTGGTTCTTGGAGGAGATTAAATGTTACCTTTTCGTCAGTTGCCTATCTAGAATACAAAAGAATCTGTTCATGTAAAATAATTTTAGGAAATATTTTGTCTGAAATAAGGATAAACCTGCAAGGCATGTGTATGTACAGCTTCCAGCCTGTGTAGAGTAATTTAGATAGGATCGTGTCCTTGACAAACCTGCCTGGTTGAGATAGTAGAGTGATTTAAGAGCTTGCTTTGCATTTTATAGCTTTAGAGTTCTTGAAAATACTCATTAATTTACTCTGAAAATTTGAATTTAAAAATCCTCTCTTCGTGAATGGGGAAATCCCCATTCATTAAAACAAAACCAGGACTTAGGAGTAAAACTCAGTGGTCATGTGTACTTAGCGTTCATGAGGCCCTGGATTTCATCCCCAGCAACACGCACATACACGCCACAAGTTCACGAGCCTGTTGAGATGGAGACCCCAGCGACACGTCATACTACTGAGACCTCTTTGTGCTGTCTCTCAGGGTCTTGCCCACTTCGGAGAGTAGATTCTGTAGGTTGAGATGGTGCCTGGGAGAAAAGAGATCAGTGGGAGCAGCGGCCATGTGTCTAATTCTGGGCCTGCTAGATGTTGTACACTGTACAGACAGTCTTCCATTCAGGTGGCAGCCTGTGGGTACAGGAACACATTCTCAGTTCCCAGGCAGAAGGCTGAGCTTCGGTCCTGATAATCATCTGTCTCCTTTAAGTGCTCTGACAACATACAGGGCCTGCAAAGCAGCAACAGTGTGACTCCCAGTTGAGTGAGAGGTGGGCAAAAAGAGAGACCTATTTTTACTGCCTCTTGTCTTCTAACCAGGCATGCAGCTATGAACTGTGTCTAGAGCCTTCTGGGGTTTTCTGTCAAAATGCTGAGTCCTTAACTGAGCATCTGATGGGCCAGTATCGGCCAAAGCTTTACACAGCTGTGGCTTTGAACACCACCTTCTCCAAAATAGGGTTAGGTGTCCAACTTTAACAGAGGTCAGGAGGGCTGGTGGCACTCTTTCTTCTTGTCCTGTCATAGCTTCTCTGTCAGAGTTGGCCTCTCCAGAGTGGGTGGCTCCTTGTTTTCAAGGACAGGTATAGTGACACCCGTGTCTCTGTATAGTGAACCACAGAGTGTGGTGGAAAAATTGAGATGTGGAGGGTGACTGGAGGCTCCCTGTCTCCTTCATTTCCCAGAAGAGAAAGGCTAAGCCACCACCCAATCTGCCGTGGACTGGTGGCTGCTGAGTTCTCTGAGACCAGAGAGTGGAGGCAATCCGAAAGCTAGGTCCCCTGGAAAGGGCCAGCTGTCCTACCTGTCTCCTCTAGCTGTCTCCCTCCCTCTACCTGCTCATCTTTTGGTCTTTTTTCCCTCCTTCCCTCCCTCCTTTCCTTTCTTTCTCTTTCCCTCCTTCCTCCCTCCCTCCCTCCCTCCCTCCCTCCCTTCCTCCTTATCAATTTTTACCCAGTTATCCTTTTATCCTGAATATTTGCGACTCTTCTGAGTTTCTACTCTTGGCCCTGGGCGCAGGAAGGATGGAGGTGCCGAGTGACTTCTTCACCTTGAAAGTTCCTCCTGAGGATGTGGGCTGTTTTGCAGGAGGGGACTGGCAGATGCTGTGTAGGCCAGAGGGGCCTCAGGTTAGACATGCCTGTGACTCAGGCACTAAGATGCCAGGCTGGGAGGGCGTAGTTCAGGAAGGCCGTGATATCTTAGTCTGTTACTCCTTGGGAACACCTTCCTTACCATGCCTGTCTATGTGAGGATACCTGTCATGTTGGAAAGGGGTATACTTGATTACTTTTCTATGACCTGTGCCTAATGAGGACCATACTTGGGTTTTGTGAGGATGAAAGGAATGAACTTCCCATCAGTCTCCTAGGACAATACCTTACAGGGAAGGCCATGACGTGTCATCTCAAAGCATTTCAAGCCCTTGTCACTACCAGAGAGGCCATGGCTCAACCTTGGGTGGTCACCCTATCCTCTCTCTGGGTGAGTTCCTAGCTGGGCACCTCTTACCACACTCCTCCCATTGAACAACCCTGAGTGTGTCCTGCCCCATAGTGGGCACCACAGTCAGAACATGGGGTCCCAGTAAACACTATGTGTGTTGTGGCCACTGGAAAGTGGCTCTGAATAGGAGATGTAGGACTGTTTGGAGGGTCCGGGGTTAGAAAATAGCAGTTGGCACTGGGTCACTGAGGTGAGTCAGGAAGAAATCCCTGGGTGACACAGGGAGGGAAAGGAGCCCTGTGTGGGCGAGGGAGGTGTTTAGTGGTGGGCATGCCTGGACTTGGCTTGTACCTAGCTCTATGTACCCTGATAGCTTGAGAAGCTGGCTGCCACTTATGCTGAGGAAAACAGTCCTGTGGATTATTCCTACTTATCAAGTGTTTGGGTGAAAGATGATGCCAACCGGGCATCCAGAGGTCACATGGAGGCAACATGTCTATGACCCATGGCTCTTCAGTCATGTTCCTAAGTAGCCTTTTTTATGGGACCGTTCACTGCAGGGTCTGCACTGGTCTTGTCCCAGCATAGACAGGGCCAGAGGTGAGGGCCAGAGGTGAGGTGCCATCCTCTCCTGGCCCTCATTGGAACTGTAGTGAGAGAGTGTGAGGGAACTGCTAGAACGATATTGGAGCCTTCCCGAAAACTTTATTTCTGACTTGAACATACAAATCCAGTCAGTGCAAGGAGAGAGGGACCCTCTAAGGTGGCAGTGGTTGGGGTGTGTCAGGGATGCAGTAAGTAAGGCATTGAGTCAGGGTGTACATTGAAGATAGCAATCAAGGCTGTGGTACCACTGAGGGCATCTCCACATCTCCTCTCTTTTTAGCCCTTGGGAATTGTGAGATCTAGGACTGGGTGCAAAGTTCTTGAGTTGCTATGTGTAATTTTCTATAGTCACTGAAGCAGAGGGAGCAGGGCAGGGACAGTAGTAGCTTCAGTTTGGGCAACGTGCCATGGAGAACAGTGCTGGCCTTAGTACCAGAAGCAGCTAAATGAATGTGGAACGGTTTAGGGAGCAGGAGTAGGGGTTCAGATGATCCCAGAAACCAGTGGGCCTATTCTGGGTGGGGTCTGCTGACCATGAAGCATAGACAGGGCCAGAGGTGAGGCACCAACCTCTCCTGACCGTCATTGGAGCTGCAGTGAGAGACTGTGAGGGAACTGCCAGAACTGAGAGACCCAGGCCCATGTCGGGTACGGACTTGTTTTAAAGTGTGCCACAGTTAAATTTGATTGTAAGTCTTGTGTTGACTTTGCATCAGGAAGACAGGCTATGTTGGTTGAAGGTGGTTGGTAAGCAAGGGCCCCTCCTTCTTGATGGTCTCCCTGACTAACTTCACCTATTTGGGCTGGCACTGCTGCACTTAGGGTGTGAACACTGGGATGTTTGCAGACCATAAGAGCTTATTTCTCCTGGTTCTGCAGACTGGCAGTTTCTGTATCTGGTGGGGACCTGGTTTCTAGTTCATTAGGGCACCTTCTTCCTATGTGTCCACCAGAGGAAAGGGGTCTGGAATGTCTCCTAAGGTACTCATGACATTCACAAAGCTTCTGCTTCCTGACCTCATCACGTATCAGAGCTCCCACATTCTCATAGTGTCACTTGGGGTGACGGGGACACAAACAACCCACAGCACAGATCAGCATCTCCTCTCTTGTCCTGGGTGCTGCCTGACTGGTCTCCGCTCTCTCTGGAGTTTCTCCGTCCTCCCTTGCTAGTTTCCTCAGCTCCTCTCTGGTGACCAAATCTCCCTGTCGCCCTTCTCTCTAACCCAGACTTAGAAAAGGCCAACATGAGCCCAGACTCTTTACTTCTCAGCTTAATGATGGTGTCCTTTCCTTCTCTCCATGATAGCTCTGATGCTGTGTCTGTGTGCTTGATCAATGAGCCCTGCCCTCTCTAATGGCATATTCTCTTTCCCTGGTCTCAGGACTGAAGTCCCACTGGAGCAGAGCTTTCCCCAGCTGCCTGGCAGCTGCTTTTGAGCTCCTGTCTGCCAGGCTCTCCTCCCTCGTACTTCTTAGCCTGGCTTTCATCTTCTCCTGATGTTTGCTGATTCGAACTCCTATGTCCTTAACCCAGTATGATCCCCTGACTATCTTGGGCTGCCTTTGGTTGACACCGTCACTCTTACTAGGCTCTGCTGGTGTCTGGGACTCCACACTTACCACAACCCTAAACTGTACACTTGAACTTCATCTCTGGCCACCTTCCCCAGCCTAGATCTTGTCAGCTGTGCATGTCTGACTGTCTAAGAGTCCTGTCTCTGGTTACCAATGTGATGCCCTGCCCCAGAAAGCTCAGCACCTAGATGTAGAGCTTTTTCCATCCTTGTCTTTGTGGACTTCCTTCTTGTCTTCATGGGCCTTATCAGTCACTGTCATTCTACATTATAGACTCAGGACTCAGGCTGAGACAGACATTGTCTAATCAGGGCCATATCTTGCAAATCAGCCAAGCCAGGCTGTCCAAAGACCATTCAGCTAGTCAGCTGTGTTCCCAGAGAGCTGCATGCAGACCTAGGGTGCAGGGCTGGCTGTTTCATGGGTGTGTAGACATGATATGACAGTGGCATATCTGGGGTATGCCCTATGAAAATAGAAGTCAGACATGCTGGAGAACTGGGCGTGGGTATGTGGGAGGTGTAGGATTCAGGGTTGAGGGCTCTGGAGGCGAATTTCATGCCACATGAATGACTCATTTCCATTAGAAACACTGGCACACAGGAGGTTCTAGATCTTTCCACCAGAGATACTTGCTTTTGATAAGACAACTTCCTTCCTGTGCTGTTTTTCATTCCTGACGTGGAATATTTTTAGGGCTGCATTATGGTTGAATTTGTGCTTCCTGTGTTTACGATTCTTTTTTGTATACTCTGTGCTTATTTTCTGCAGTGTTATCAGATGGGAAGAGGGAGACATGACAGCTGATGAGGGTATTTTTCCATCACAGAGTATAATTTTTCCTTGTACAGTTCATAAAAATGACTGCTAAGAAGTTGTCTTGCTGTCTGTCAGAAACCTGAAAGCACTTTTAGCCCATTGTATTATGTCAGACCTGCCTGGATGAAGGGACGCTCACTGTAGATGGCATGGTTTAAACAAGAATTTCTTTTTTCTCTGTTTTGGAGGTTGGGAGTCCAAGGTCAGGGTATCAGCAGGGTTGTTCTTTGCCGAGGCCTGGCCTGGCTTGTTGATCATGCTTCTGTATCTGAGTCCTAACCTCTTTTTAACAATGACACCAGTTAGAGTTCAGTAGGACTGAGCCTGATGGCCTTATTTCAATTAAATAACCTTTATAAAAACCTAGTCTCAACTAGAGTCACATTCTGAGGTCCTGAGGCCTTTGGTCCACAAATACAGAAGGGCATAGCTTAGCCGACAGCATCTCCACCCACTAGCAGAGCCTGTTCTAGAATGTTTAGTATGATTGAAGGTGAGATCCAATGCCGTTGGTGACTGGACATCTTGAGGTTTGTCACTAGCATTCACTGATGAGTAAGTACCCACAGGATGCTGTATTAGACACCTATAGACAGGCACAGGTCCTATTTCTAGGGTTTAGTTTCCAAGTCTCTCTAGCCAAGCAGACAGATAACAGATAACTAACACAGGCTGATATGTGTACAGAGATGAGCTGAAGTCCAATTAGGGTAGAAAAGACGCTTTCCACTAGTCAGGTAGAAGTGGCTTTGTGGCAGAGCTGGTGACTGTGATCAGCCTAGATGGTGGAACCCCAGGTGTCCCAGTCAGTGCTCATATCATAGTCTATGGAGTCTACCTTATGCTGGAGCTCAAAAATCGCATGCTGCTGGTCCCACCTGAATAGGAACTCAGGGACGAAATGATGCTGCAACATGTTCTGCACTGGCACTGCTCCCAAAAGAGTGAGCCATACCATTGCCACCGTCCATCTGATGTCCTGAGGTTTAACAACTCAGGACTTACCCCTGATTCCTCCTTTGCAGCCCTGTCCATCTCCAGATGAACCAAGCAGACATTCAAAGCACAGGCAGCCTCTTTGGCTCTCACTCTGGTGCTATCCTTCACTTCCAGCCTGATACTATCTGACATGTACCCAGGTGTAGTGTGCAAACTTGAAGGCTGCATGTGGGGAAATGGGTTATGGTGTTAAGCTCAGGTATGCAGGTAGTTTCATTTCTCACAAGCAATCTGACAGCTGCTGTGACTTGGAAAGGACCCCAAGGAGCAGATTAGACTTACCCCTCAGAGTCTGCAGATGTCACCTGCTCTGTCTGTGTGCAGGTGTTCTATCTAGTAAGCAGAATCTCTGATCTAACAGTGTAATGTTGCTTCCCAGATCATCCTTTATCCTCCTATTCCAAGAGGCGTGTTGTCCTCTTAAGAATCCTCCTTGATTTCAGTGAATGTTTGCCTTGTATGCAGTTATGTTTGCCTGTCTTTCCTGCACTGAGGCAGGTTGGCAAACATAGTAGGGGTCAAGTTCAAAAGATGAATGACCAGAATCAGCTCTAGCAGGTTGGGAAAATCCCTTGGGAAAGCAGAGCTCTATTATTCTTTTGACTTTGGAGTCCAAGCAGGTGGTGCTGATATTGGTGACAGAAAAGCTGACATTAATTTTCTGTCTGCTTTGGTCCATCTCAGTGGCACAATCAACCCCTCATGTCTTAATAAGGTACTTTTCATGAAAGGTCAGATTTTGTGATCCTGCCCACCAAGTGTGCTGTGGTCAGGTGTAAGGCCCTCTCTGCCTTGGAGAGGTTGCCTGTAGCTTATGCAACCTGCTTAGGAATTCACGCGGCAGCAGGCCCGCCAGGAACCTGGCAGGGATCCTGGGGCTTGAGCCAGCTTGCCCCCTCCCCATCTCAGCACTTGGTCCAGGGCTTGTAAACATGTTTCTGTCTGGCATGCTCCATCTTGCTGACCTGCCTGGGCAAACCACAGGCACTTGTATTTTTGCCTTTATGGTTGTTGGCTCTTTGACCAGTGACTGGGCTTGTAAACACAGGTGAAGCCTCCTCAAGAGGTTGCACAAGTAGCACTGTTGTTTGTCGTTTCTTACAGTGGGCACTTGTTTATACCCAGGAAAGTGGAGGTGTCCCTCTTAGGCTGTCCCAGTAGAGGACCAGTGGGCAGATCTCTGTTGAATCTACCACTGTGTTGTTTTGTGATTTTTCTCCTTATTATGCTGTGGGTCTAGAACTGGGTCAAATCTTGGTTCATGCTGTAGCTCAGCATCATGGACTCAGTTGTGTTTTCCTTTGCGACCAATATCTTCTCACCTTTCATTGCGTTTGGTTCAAGACTTAATACCTGCCATCATGTTCGCTTCTAGGGAGATTATGCCCACTGTCTTTGACCTTCACCCTAGATAATCTCACCATGCAGAGTTGGACCAAAGTGGGACTTTGATTGCTGTTAGGGACGTTTTTGTACTCTGATTCTTTTGCTTAGAGAATTTAAGGGGAAGTTGGATCTGATCTGGCGATGCCTGGCACATGAGGAGGAGGATGGAAACTATACTTGAGAGTTGACTCGTCCAGTTTGGGCAGGTATTCCTGGGATTGCTGCCGTAGTCCTGACACTCTTGATCCTAGGTATTATTCCTCCTGCTTTTGGAGAGTATAAATAACAGCATATCCCTGTAGGGACTGGAGAGATGACTCAGCAGTTACGAGTACTTGCTGCTTTTCCAGAGGACCTGTTTGGTTCCTATCACGCACGTTGGGTGGCTCACAGCTGTCTATAACTCCAGCACCAGTGGATCCAGTGTCCTCTTCTGGCCTCCTTGAGCACCCACACATTCGCACACAGAGTCATACACATATACACATAAATAAAAGTTAAATAGAATGTTTTAAAATATTATATACATGTATATGTATGTATCCCTGTGGCCTAAGAATTAAGCAAGTCATTTAGCATATTGGTTGTCTTTAAGCACTAGAGGGATTGATTCCTTTATTGCATGAGATTTCCATGTGCCTTTTTTTTTTTTTTTTTTTGAGACAGGGTCTCTCTATAGCCCCAGCTAGCGTGGAACTCGCTATGTAGACCAGACTGGCCTCAAACTTACAGAGATCCACCTGCCTCTGCCTCCCAAGTGCTGGGATTAAAGGCACATGCCACCATGCCAAGCGCTCATGTACTGCCTTTTTATTTATTTTTAAGATAAGTTCTTGCTGTGTAGACCACCCTCTGGCCTTGAATTCATAGTTCTTCTGCCTTGGCCTCCCACGTCCTAGAATTGCAAGTGTGTAGTGCACACTTGACTCAGGTACCTGTCTTTAGACTTGGTGGAGTCGGCTTTTTGCCTGGTCCTGGGTGCCATCATCATAGTATTCAGGTGAGGGTACAGGTGTGTCTTCATGCATCTGTAAGAAAATAATATTAAGCCAAAGTTTCCAACTTGTTTATTCAGACAAAAAGCAGGCAAGGCACACACAGACCTTCCCATGGACATCATCACTTAACAATGGGTTTGAGTGCCAAGAATCTCCTTCTAAAAACCTATACCTTTTAAATATTATAACTTACCTGGTTGTTTTTCGGTGCCTCTGTATGATTAGTTCCAGGACTCAGACGAATAATGGACATCTGAGGATGATCAAACCCCCATAAAATAGCCAAGTGTTTGCATATAACCTATGTACATTCTCACGTTTTAAGCAATCTCCAGATTATTTCTAATACCTGCTAATTCAGTGTATGTGTTACATAAATAGTATTCTACCTTGTTTAAGAATAGCTGCAAGAGAAAAGTCTATGTGTGTTTAGTAGGGATGTGGCGTTTTCTTAACTGTTTTCTAACAGGTTGGTCCAATCTATAGGTATGTAGTCTACAGTTAGGGAGGGAATGGGTGTGTTTATAAACATGGCAGATATCACTGAGAGCTGAATTGGCAAGCTGTCTTTGCATAAAACCAGGAGGCCAGTGCTCTGCAACCCATCTTACAGTTAGAGAATGAAAAGTTCTAAGAGGTTGACCATCCCTGAGTAGAGCACTTCAGTGGGGACACCTGCATGCTCCCAACGGTCACAGTCTATGACAGACTCTCCCTGAAATTCAGCACAGTGCTTGCCACAAACTTGTAATCACCACACTGAATTGTTTCAAATGCAAATATTCTAAAATCTGGAGACAGAGGCTCAACATATTCTATAACCATTTTGAGGTGACTCAAGTGTTAAAGCGAGAGGACAAAGGGAGATTTCAGACCTCTGTTCCTCCCACCAAGCTTTAGAAGATGTTTTCTGTCTTAAAGGGTGGCCACTAGGGCCCCATGTCAAACAGTGTGCAGTGGCCCTTTAAGTGTGCAGAGCACAGTTCTGATCTTTGACCATTGATGCTACAAAGATTAATTGATGTTGATAAAGGGTCATTATTGAACCCTCTTGAGGGCACTGGAGGTCATCAAAGCAGAGTTCTGGTTAATTGAGGGGAGCTCTCAAAAGCAGATCTGTTATGTTGGTCAGGGCTAAGGGGAATCTGGGGAAAGAGGGATCCTGTGGTTTCTCCAGTTTTTCCTGAGTTGGTGAGGACTGGAGGGGGTGGTGTTGCCTCCCCTGGTCCATGGGGAGGAAGTTCATTGAGAAGCAGCTAATGTGTGTGATGGAGACATTGTCAGAATATGAACAGGAGAAGTCACAGCAGTCACAGGGATACAGGACAGCAGTTGCTCAATGTGAGGACAGATCACTCTTGTTGCCGATCCCTTGTATTATGACAAACAAGAAGTTGCAAACAGGAGATCATGTTCGACCCAAGAGGTACCTTCTCCAAGGTGCCTGAGAGCTGCCCAACTTGTGGACAGCAGATTCTTATCCCCTGGCCTCCCTCATCCCCAAATGGACAAGAGCCAACCTCTTCCTCCCCTGCCTGGCATGGACAGAGTTGGGATACCTGGGGTGTGAGTCACAGTGTTTGTTTGTAGCTGCTGAGATAGAGTAGTAAGTATACTCCGGATACCTCCAGAAAAGGTCTGGAGAGGAGGGAAGGACTAGAGAGGTTGGCCACAGGGTAAGGATGCCAGTAACTTGAGCCGGTGGAAGGGGAGCAGTACCCATTAAAAACTGGAAACAAGCTGTAGCTGGGGGCATTCCCCTGTGCATGGGTGCAATCCCCTGATGCCTCTGCATTCTCCCAGCTCTGCCCACAGCCATCTTCTCCTAGTAGTCCTCCCTGACTGTCATCACAGTGCTTCTGTAGGCCTGGCTAGATCTGTGTTCCTTGTCTGCCCTCACTTCTTCAGATCTTGTTCTTCAAATCTTTTTTCTCCTGGGTATGTATAAAATGGAGAGCAGGACTGGCTTGATGCTGACCTGGCTTTTCCTCTCCCACGCTCATATCCCATTGTTACTTCTCACTTCCAAGGCAGCTAGGGGGCAGCAGGCCAGGGTCAGGGAGGGGAGGTCAGATCCTCATTGGAGGGATACGTGGATTCACCCCTGGCTGGGCGGACTGAAGCATTTAATGGGTAGTTGGTGTAATGGGTATGAGGCGTGAGGTTCAGAGGGGGTTATGACTGTGCTTAGAATATTCTGGAAGGATGTCTTTGATTGCAAGGACCATTTTTGAATTGAGTCTTGCTTAAGAGTCAGACTCCCCAACAAGGAGTTGGGTCCTTGGCTATTGGTCAATAAGCAAGGTTCTTGGCCATCCCTCCTGATTCATGTTAATGGCTGCAAAGTTGCTGAGTGGAGACCGCTGGAGGTAGGTCCTTGTCTGCAGCAGAGTGTTTACAGCAACCCCAGAGTGTGTGTGTGTGTCGGAGGGGGAGTGGAAAGTTGGGGGTTTGAATGGGAGAGTGGTGCCTGAGCGCAGTGAATGCTCAGCTCATGTTTGTCAACAAGGAGCATCCTGCACAGGCTTATTTATACCTTTTCATTTGTTTATCTGACCATTTCCTAGTAGATAGCACAATGCAAACAAGTTCTAGGTCTGTCCATGGGTTGCTGCTCCCAGCCTTCCTGCCCGGGCTTTTTGTCCTTCTCTTTTCTTTAGTTCTGTGCGATGCTTTCTCTGGTCAGAGGATGACTGAGCCATGACTTGCACATTCTCCTGCCTGACTCTTCCTTTAGATCTGTGAAGCCTGTGATGTTTTAAAGCCATCCTTCACTGGAAGAGTCTCCCTTAGGGAAAGTGGCTGTCCTGGAGGGAAGTCTGCCCACCACAGTCTCCCATGCCATGATGTGCCTGCCATGTGTAATGTGTGGTCTCAGAGCTGAGTCCAGCTCAGTCTGCCTTGGACCCCTAGGACCCTGGCTGCTCTGTGGTCCTTCCCCTGCCACCTTAGCAAGGTCCCCCTCTTCCAGCATACCTTCTTTCTACTGTGGCCTGATGCAGGGAGGCATTTAGTATCAAAATGGGACAGGGCACACCAGGCTTCTGCTCTGACCCCCATCTACCTACAGCTTCTCCATCCTGCTTGTCAATACAGCCACCTAGGGTGGCTTGTTGTACATTCCAGAGACCTAGTGAACCGTCAGCCCCAAGGAAGGATATTGCAACTTGCATTCAAGTCACAGAGGTGATTCTGAAGGCCTTTGTTGAAATGCTACCTCCAGGATACCCAGGCATTGTAAACTAAACACCATTGCATCTCCATTGGTCTGTCTGTCTTTCTGTTTGTGGTTCCCCCCCCCCCCCATTTCTCTATTACCATCTCTAGCTTTCCCTCAGATCTAGCCTACGCACAACATGCAAAGAGAAAGCAGTCACCAGTATTTCCATTGTGTGAAAACAGAGAGGCATTAAGTTGATACTTGGAGATTTTAGATGAAAGGAAAAAGTCATCACAATCAACTGTTAAAATCTGTAGATGAAAGCGAGCCCAGAAGCCTTTTAACAAGGCCTCAAGCGTGCGGCCCATTCTAGGACAAAGGGCTGCGGTCTTTCAGAATGTTACTCCTGCTGAGATGACATGAGGCCCACAGGAGATGTCAGTGATGTGCTGCCCCCATGGCACCTTCAGATGCCATACTCTGGGTCATTTCCGCTGTGCACTCCTGCCCACAGCCGTTCAGGGGGCATGCCATCCACACCTCTACAGGCTGCATCCATGTTTAATGAGTGCTCCCTCTCAGCTGTTGCCTATTTTCCCTTTCCCTCAACCAGGTGAAATGCTACCATAAAAAGTTCCGCTCGGCCACCCGCGATGTCATTTTCCGCCTGCAGTTCCACACAGGTGCTGTGCAGGGCTACGGGCTCCTGTTTGGGAAAGAAGAGCTGGACAATGCCTGCAAAGGTGAGTGGATGAAGCCCTTGGGGACATCGGAGTGTTATGTCCTTCCTGGTTCTCTCCCCCAAATGGAGCATATTGACTAAGTTATTCGTAATATAAGAAAAATTGAATTGATCTGTGGAAGAAAAACTCAGAGAAACTGGGGAACTTTCTGTGTTAGGAGTTCTGTTGCAGCTTGGGACGGGCCTGACACCAGCTGGGCTGGAAAGATAGAGTCTTCAGTTCAGGACATGGTGTGATATGGTTCTTTTTTTCAGATGACCGTTTTCCTGACTATGGCAAGATCGAGTTGGTCTTCTCTGCTACTCCTGAGAAGCTTCAAGGTGGGTGACTGGCAGGACAGTAGCGGCAGGACACTGACACAGGCTGGAGAGACCCTGAGAGTTGGGAGCCCTGGGATTGTACTGACTCCTGTCTTTGCACATACTTAGAAAATCTGAACTTTGTTTTAATTTTATTTTTGTGATGAAGATGGAGCCTAGGGCCTTTTGCATTCCAGGAACGTGCCCTAAATACTAAGCTACATCCTTAGCTCTTGAATTAAACTTTAAAAGAAAAATAGCATATTGGATAGTCAGAGGGAGGTGGTTTAGAGAAAGTAACACTCACTTGGAGAAGATCCAGAGATAGTGTAGCATGCCCAAGGTGACTCCGCGAGGGAGCCTTTGCAGTCTGGGGTTCCCACTGGTGTTCCTGAGAGTTTACCCACCATCTGTGAAGTTGTGCCAAATACTTGCTTCGCCACAGGAAAGGGGCTTTAGAAAGATGACCAGTACAGCACACTGTGACTATATGTGTATTTCAGAAAACACATTTAATTAGAAATCATTCTTTACCCCTAGAGTGAGCCTCCTACATATGACAGTTTCAATTTTAACTTTCTTCTTCTTATTATTATTATTTTGGGACAGAATTCACTTGGTAATCTAGGCTGTCCTCAAACCCCTAATCTTCCTGCCTCAGCCTTCCAAATATTGGATCACAAGTGTATATTACCATGCCTTGCTACATGGTAATTTTTTTTTTTTTTTTGGTCTTTTTGAGACAGGGTCTCCCTGTCACCCTAGTTAGCCTGGAACTCGCTATGTAAACCAGGCTGGCCTCAAACTCACAGAGATCCTCCTGCTTCTGCCTCCCAAGTGCTGGGATTAAAGGAGTGTGCCACCACGCCAGGCTTTAATAATATTTTTAACAGCATGGAAAGGTATCACTCTTTTGCTAGGCCCATTGTCATAGATTTAGGTAGGAGCCATTCAGTGCAAGACTTGCATGTTAAAATTCCCTGTGGCATTCTTAGAATGGCCAAAGGCAGGAGCACGGAGATGAGAATAGGAGCATTTGGAGACTGACACTTGGAAGCATGTCTGTGGCCTCATCTGCAATCTGTTCCAAAGGCCCTAGTAGGCCTCAGAGACTGGTTTCTGACACCATCTCAAATGATCAGTGTTTGGTTTGTCTTTCTTCCAAGCGTCTTTGTAAATTTGTCAAAAATCATATCCAGTCTCTGGTTAGTGCTATGACTTGTGGGAAGAGAGGTGGCAAATGGAGGGGCTTCACTTCTGCATTGAATTTTGGCATCTCAGTGCCCTAATCTCCTCAGGTCAGGTGGACAGAGGTGCTGGGCTTTGCTAGGACTAACACATCTGCTGTGGCCCCACAGGATCAGAGCATCTTTACAGTGACCAGGGAGTGATTGTGGACTACAACACAGCAGACCCGCTGATCCGCTGGGACTCTTATGAGAACCTGAGTGCAGATGGAGAAGGTATGTGCCACAGGGAGGCACAGGGGAAGTAGCTCATTCACAGGAGCATCAGCAAAGCCCTGTAGCCTGCCCACAAGGTGAAGCCACCCTGCATTCCTGCAACCCAGAAGCCGCATGTGTGTGACACTTTTCTAGGTTTTAAGGCACTCATGAAGATTGGGCTTGGCCAGTTAGGTCAGGTCTTTTTTAAAACTATAGTGTATGGAGGACTGGTCAGGAGCCTCCTTACTAAAGCTCTGTGTGTGTGTGTAAAACTGAGGATGCTTTTCAGGAAGGGGCAGCAAAGCTTCTTTGGTCTTTTCTCTCTCTTGATTTTCAATTTTTAAAGTTACTTTATTTATTTATGTATTTATATAAAAAAAAAACTACTGACATGGAAAGACTTCTGTCACTGATAATTTTCTAGTTGTTTTGCATTGCTCGTGAGCTGCTTTCCAAATTTAATGTTTTTATTCAAATACTCTTATTTTACATTTATTTATTTATTTATTTATTATTTATTTATTCATTTATTTAGTATATAGGGAGGGAGCATTAGCGTGTCATGTAGCATGTGTGGAGGTCAGTCTACAACTTTTGGAAATTGATTCTCAGCTGTTTCCTAGGGATTGAACTCTCGTCATTAGGCTTGGTGTCAGGTGCCTTTACCCACCAGGCCAGCTCATTGACCTGATCTTTTACCTTTTAAACGACTGACTAAGACTCAGACCTGCTTTGAGAAAGAAAACTAAAGTCATTTTTGACAAGCTGCTTTCATCCAGATGTAACACATCAAGAGCCAGTGTCTGCAATCATCTGCAATGTTACCTCTTTGTCAGTCACCAACCTTCTGGTGATTCAGGAAGGCAGCATCTGTGGCCAGTGCTGGGGACACCCATTGTGTGTACCTCTGTTTGTGTTGGGGAAATTGTGCACCTTCTTGGGCTGTGCGGGACGAAATTTCAACAGAAGGAATTACTAGAATTCCAAATCCATCAGGACCTGAAGTGGTGCCAGAGGTCGAGTGTGATGATGCTCTGGGCATTAAAATGCTGGTGAAATTTGGGGGTGAGCAAAGGCAAGCTTTTCCAAATCTCCTCCCAATATGAATCATTCAGAAACTTTTAAGGCGCCCACACAGTAAAACAATTGTAGTTGAACACTTTCAGAAAAGCTTTGCACCGCCTCTCAAGGATGCGTAATGTACATAGGAATTCTAAGAGTTCGATGTCAACTTTATTTGTACAGGATCATCAGTCTTGACCCCAGAGGCCTTTCTTAGTGGCATCTGATAATGTGTGACATAGGTCTGTCCTGTCAGTCCTGCTGTTGCTGCCACCACTGGAGGAGTGACGAGTGGCTAACGCAGAAGTGCGTAAATAGTTCAAGGCTGGAAGATTAAGGGGCACTTTGGAGAGTGAGATAGGGACACTGATCAGAGTCTTAGATGCTGGGGCTGGGATGGGGCAGGGATACTGATCAGGGAAACCGTGTGCTAGATTTGAACCAGAGAGCCATGCCATGAAGTGACCAATAAGTGGCCATGTAGAGAGGCCACCAAAGACCAGGCTGGGTGGTTAAGAACTCCTCCTACTGGAGTTGTGGTGGGGGGTCCAGTTAGTTACATCCAGATGTAAGGCTCCTAGAACCAGTGTCTGGAGGCTCAAGTTAAAGGGCTCATGGTATCAGGACTTTAGTCCATGGTTAGCTTACTGCATTGCTGTGGGCTCATAACAAAGTGGATCATTAGAGGGAAGACAGGAGGCTCTTCGCCTCCTGATGGGAAGCGGAGAGATGAGATGGGAAAGGACAAAGGACATGGCACATCCTTTCAAGGCCTCCAGTGACTGCTTCTTCCAGCCAGGCCCTTCTCTCCACAGTTCCACTACTAAGTGTTAATTCACATTTTGAATCTGTCAGTGGGTTACTCCAGACAAAGAGGACACTCTCATGATCCAGTGACTTCCCCAAAGCTCCATCTCTAAACTCTGCTTGGTAGTGCTTACATCAGAGTTTAAGACTTTAATATGTGAGCTTTTATGGAGAACATGTCATAGACCAATCTCACTAGAGGACATTGTGTTCCAGACCCACACTAACACATGCATACGTTTCACCATGCTGTCATAACTATCTACAGTAGTCAGAGACTAGAGAGAGCAGTTCCATAGTTCAGTGCCACAAACTTTGGCCCCAAGCATCTTCCTGGGGTAGCTGTCTCTTGCTACTGTTTGTCTGTTAGATGTGGTAACAGAATGCCACAGCTTTGGTGACCAAAACAGTTCTGGGAACTGGAAGTACAAGATCAGGGTGCAGGGTAGTATTCTGCTGAGGTCTGGTTGCATAACCTACCTCCATGGCAGAAAGATGGTGAGAGAGCTCCCTGGGGCCCCTTTTGTAAGGGCATTAACCCCATTATGAGGATTCCCCTTCTACATTTAATCACCTGGTAATACCGTCCCATTGGATGTTCGAATTTAATGTATGGATTTTGGAGGGACACAGGCATTTAAGCCATAGTAGATATTTGGTATGTTTGCTAAATGAATAATCAGAGAAATTAATATATGGATATTGGAGGGACACAGGCATTTAAGCCATAGTAGATAGTTGGTGTGTTTGCTAAATGAATAATCAGAGAAATTATTTAATCTTCAGACATTTAGGACTAGCCTTATGGCAATTCCCCTTGGGGTGATTTTTCACTTTGTGTCTCCTGAGCTGAGCAGCATGAGTAGGAGGGAGACCTATGCTACATACAGGCTGTGTGGCTGGACATGCTAGGGTCCTGTAGGCAGATGGTCCAGCTGGTAGGTAGTGAATGAAGATCTTTGGGCAGCCAGGGGTTGATTCTGGGACTGAGCAAGGAAGGGGCTGGACTACCTATGTACACACAGTTAGTCGTTGGCCAGATTACTGTTGTGTAGCACCTGACTGTAGTCTGCTCTGGCTGTTGAAGGATGGTGCATGCTCTATAAATTGTCTTGCTTTGTGTCTCCCAGGTGCTCTTGGGCCAGAGTTGCACAGGGAGCAGGGCTGAGCCCCTGGACTGTGTTAAAAGTTGGCTATACCAATGCAAACATTAGCTTTATGAAATTGGCTTGGGGAGGACAAGATGGGGAAGAAAGGATTTCAGTGGAGTTCTTGTAAATCAATTCATGTTTCTAGCAGTAATTTTTTGAATATGCAAACTACCATAAAAAAGAAGTTATTACCATTTTAGGCAGAGTTAGAGTGCTTGCCATTGGTGCACTTTAGGCCTGGTTTCTAAATGGTGTACAAGTGGTTCTAATGAGACCAGCCCTAGCACTGTTCCATAGCCCCACCTGCCTGAGCATCTGTGTGCATCTGTAAACAGTTTCTCCTGAGCCTTGTTGTCTGTGTTCTGTTCCATTAGAGTAGCCACCACGTGCGTTTGATCCTATTGCTGCCATTGTGTGGGGCTTCTGCGTTTCCATTGTTAACACCCACGACCAAGGCCAATGCAGAACAGAAAGAACCATCCGGATGGATGGCAAGGGAGTCCTTTCTGCCTCTTCTCCCTTTCCCAGTGAGCCACTCCTCCTCAGCACCTCTCTAACAGTGAAGCTGGCCCTCTGTGGCTGACTCTAGGCAGCCCTTGGCTCTTGCGGAGTTCTGCAATCCCTGGCTTGCGTCCCTGGACAAAGCCACTGCCCTGGCAGGCAGAAGTGAAATCTCAGCTACATTTCTTGCCAGGGTCTAAGCCCCAAGCAGCATTAGTCCTGACAGCTGTCTGGAGCTATGAGGAGTTAAGGGAGGTTTGGCAGCCTCTGAAACGTTTTCTTTTTAGCTAGAAAATGATGTATTACAATTCTCTTTTCTACTCCTAGCCCTGCCTCTAGTTTCTACTCATTAAAAAAAGTCAAAATATTGACTTAAGTTGCATTTATCTCTAGAAACCCTTGCTGCCCTGGAATGGGCCCTCCACAGCTGCCTTCAGTCACGGCTTGTGTTAGGAAAGTGCTGCCTTTTATGTCTGAGCCTGACGCCACGCTTTCCGTACTAAGAAAGGCTGGCCTCGAATCTGCTCCAGAGCAAGTGGGAGAGTACAGATGTCCCGTTTCTAGTGTGGCGATGGCCTTTCTTGTCCTGGTGGGTCTATAGTCCTGGTAGGCAGTGGCCTTCTATGCTTGCAAGCCATGGGATCATCTCAGCCTCTCCTGAGCACTCTCCCCAGGATAGGAATAGCTCTGTCATGATGTGGGTGGGTATGGTTGCCTGCAGCAAGCTTGGCTGTGTTATCTGATCTTCCAAAGAACCTATGAGCTATTTTAAATAGAAAGGGAAGAGTTCCCAAGGAAAGTGAGATGCTGAAAGCCATAAGGGCCCCAGGAGCCACCTGAATTTTACTATTGGCAATGACAGATACAGCTGGGTGAGTTGTGTTATGTTTAGGATCACCTGGGATAGAGCTCTGCCTGTGCCTTTCTTCATGTGGGACCATTGTGCTGGTCATCATTAGAGATAC
Organism: Nannospalax galili; assembly: GCF_000622305.1. Lineage (NCBI taxonomy): Eukaryota > Metazoa > Chordata > Mammalia > Rodentia > Spalacidae > Nannospalax > Nannospalax galili. Next base: position 687,697 of record NW_008345972.1, read on the forward strand.
CACTTTCTTCTTTCCAGAGCAGGTGGAGGACCTGGCAGGGATGCAGGATCAGATTTGCTATGATGGGCTGAGGAAAGGCCTTCTAGCAGCTCATGGCCTCTGCACTAGAATGTAACCACCAGGCAGATAGTAGACAGGCTGAATCACCCACCATGGGCACAGGGATACACATACACACACACACACACACACACACACACACACACACACACACACACCTTTTCCCACTGATGGCCCAGTATAGGAATGCTCATAGTCCCATCCTGTCCTTCCCTGGCATGCGTGGTGTGCTGTTGGGAGCACTGTCCCCACAGTTCTCTGTCTTTCTTGCACCTTTCACCTGTTCTTTTCTTATACACGTAGTATGGCCTTGCTTTCTCTTTATTTCCATCTTTGGTCTTCAAGCCCTCATACACTGCCATGCATACGACTCTCTATCAGACCAGCACATCTCCCACTGAAGTCTCCCTGGCATCAACACCACTAGTCACACTCCATTTGGGAGATGTGTGTGTTTGCTCAGATAAAGCATGCTTTCATTTGGTTTCCACATCTGTAAAGTAGCCTTGGCCATCCTAAACATATCCTCCTCCAAATCTGTGAGGTGTTTATTACTTTATATGCAATTTAGCTTTTTATGCATCCAGGTCACCACACATCACATGTACACTCCTTCAGTATTGACAGGGAACAGGTTTCAGGACTAGGCCTTGGACACCAAAATGCATGGGTGTTCAAGTCCCTTATACAAAATGAGGTGGTATTGTATATAATCTACCTACATCCATCCATAAGCTTTAACTCATCCCAGAATTTTTTAGGATACTTAACATAACATAAACAGTATGTGAATAGTTGTTAATCTTTCATCATTTGGGGAAAGACACAAAGAAAAAAGAATCTTTGTGTTCAATACAGATGCGATTATTTTTAGTATTTTTGATTTATGGTTGGTTGATTCCTTGATTTCAGAACCTGCAGACATGGTGGACTGACTGTACATCACACACATATCAGGAGTGTACAGTGTTGTACCATGAAGTGGAATTTGGAGTGCCAAGACTTAGGAAGGAAAGAAAGAGAGCAGCTACTCCACTAGGTGGGGCCTGCAGGGCATCTCTACTGGGCAGGAGTGTGTGAGGTCCAGCTGGAGCCTGGCATGTGCTGGAGGAAGCTGTAGGACTAGTAACAGGACATAAGGCTCGTCTGTAAGTGCCACCCTACTGAGACTATCTTCTTTGCTGTTTGACATGAGGCTGGCAGAGCCACAAGACTTGAGAGGCCAGGATAACACAGAGCCTGAGGATTTCTCCCAGGCTTCAGAGTCTACAGGGTAGGGAGGGTAGAGGAGGAGTTTATGGAGCTCCTAGACTTGGACTGGGTGGCAGCTGTGGGCATGGAGCATGGGGACATCAGCTCTGCAGAGGTGGATGAATAAGAGTACTGCATGTTAGTTAAGGGCCAGGGGAGAGGAAACTTCAGGGGCAGCTAGGGATTAAACATGAGGTTTGCTAGGCAACTTGGAAGCCCTCCATTCCTTATGTTGACCTAGGACTTTCTGATGATAGCCCTTGCCAGTCCAAGGGTGAGCAGTCCGAGGGGCATCTGCAGGTTTGGGCTCTGTCACTTTAAGTGGATACCTTTCAAGCATTCTGGGTTTTAGGCTTGGCTTCCCAGACGACCACAATTGTTTCAGAGCTCACACCGCAGGCTGCGGAGCAGACAGTCTGAAGGGGATTCAGATTCCTCCACTCCTTTCCAGTAACATGCAGACCTAAAAATGGCTGTATCTATGCTCAGAATGTTTCTCCAAGCTCCCAGTGATGGGCTGTTGATTAGGACAAGTTGGGTCAAGAAGTGCTGGCCATGGTATACACAGAGTGGCTGTGGACATGCTGTGTCAAGTTGCATCCACTCAGCTTTGGGCATTTGAAGATGGATTTGGGTATTAAGACTGGGAAAAGCAAAGCAAGTTTTGGCAACTGCTGGAAAGAGGGGGCCACTGGAGTCTGACAGACAAGCTTCACATCCTGGCTGTCTTTTCTACCAACAGCTTGGTCTTGCTGAGTCCCTCCTGGGAAGTGCCTCATTGGAAGGATGGGATGCTGTTGCCAAGCATCCAGAGATCTGTGTCTTCCTTACATGGTTTGGCTACTGTGGCAATTTGGTGTCAACTCTATCAGACAAAGGGAAATTTTTCTAGATATGGCTTCTATTGACAAAAATATGTCACAAAGAGATTCATCAAAGGTGATGATGCCTGCTTGGAAAAAGTGTTGCACTGGGAGAATTATGTATGCCATAATAAACCATGAGTGTGTTTGAAGAGGTTGAGGCAGAGAAGGTTTTTAAAAGCAAATGAGGATGACACAGTGTATTTCAGAGCACTGATCTTTTGCCACAGTGGTTGATAGCAAGGGTGATGCCAGTCTGAAGTTGAACAGGCAGTTGCTTGGCAGATGTCCCTGCAGAATGACTTTGCAAACTTTGTTAGTTATTTTTCTCATCCCCGTGACAAATACTCAGAACAAGCAAAGGTTTGTTTTAGCTCACAATTTCAGAGGGATTTCATTCCACAGAGAGGATATGGTGATGGAGGCTTGCACTGGGCTGTTCCGTGCCATCAGACAAGAAGCAGAAAAACTATGAATGGGAACCAGGGGCAGTCTAACCTTCAAAGACCTACCCCAGAAGTGACCTACTTCCGTCCTGCTGACCCCACCCTGCATAGGCTCCACAGCCTTCGAAAGAGTGATATGAGCTACGGACTGAGGGGTCAATATGAGCTGATGGAAACACTTCAGATCCTAGTGCATGGTGACAGGGTTCCTGTGCCCCATTGCGCCCCGCAGTTTTCTGTGTTAGAATCCTGTGAGAGTTCTACCCTCAAAACCTATTTATTTTGGTTATAATTGACACAAGTGACTCTGATTCTGGCAGCTTTCTTATTCCAAACACAGCCCTTCCAGGTGCTGCCTACTTCTCAGGTTAAGTCGAAAGCAGCTCATAGCATACCTTATCTCCTAGTAGAGAATGATGGGCCAAATGAATGCTCAGCTCCACAATGGACCTCAAAGAGCTCCTTCCCTTTCTCTCTTGACTGTAAGTCAAGACTATGCACTTCTGTTACCTCCTCCTTCCATTAACCCCCATGACCCAAGCAGCAACACCCAAGTGGGATTTCAGGCATGGTACAGTGTGGCAGATCAGACAGAGGGCACTGGCTCCTCCTGTCTGAACCCTGAGAGGTCCCTGCTCCGTGTTGAGAGCCATAATCCAGTCATGGTCTGTTGATTTCTGAAAATGGACGAGACCTCTAGAAGAGGAAATGTGGTGTTAGGGCTTCAAAGGGGACATGCCAAGCCCTGGGCTGCCATCCTGTTAAGGATACCTTATGTGTTTTTGCCTGAGTGATTCTAGAAAAATTGGCTCAAAATGTATGTCATCCTGTCATCCTGTACTGTTGTATAAAGAGATGGGCCAGGGGTTAAGTACCGTCTCCAGGATGAATGGTGGCACTGAAATTTGTATGGATTTGACCCTTGTTCTTGGTCCTTGGTCCCCACCTTGTGCACTAGCCTTGGGACTCTCCTTCCTCCAGGAGGAAGCATGGGAACCTTTCCTGAGAGCCTCCTCAGGTATCCACCCCACCCCACCCTGGATACAGTGTCTTGTATGTTTGGCAGGTGATGGAGGGTGACTGACTTGTCTGGGCAACTGCAGTCACTGTGTCTTGTAGTGTCCAGGAGAGTCATGTGTTTTGGCCCACTTTCCTCTCATGGGCATTGTCTCCAGTGTTCTATGATGACCTCGCCCTCTTAACCAACATATGCAGGGTGACTCAGCCTTTGCCCCACATTCTATCCTTAGAGCTGGGGACCTTTGGACTCTAATCCCACCTGTGAGACCAGCAACTTAGCTTGGTTCTCTTGGTGTCTTTCCTGAGATGTGAACCTGGACATGACTCCCATCACACAGCCTCTTCCCTACCCCAGGATCCCCGAGTCTTTCAGTTTCACATTCCGTGAGAGTGACAGTGTGTGGAAACTGTGTTGTGGAGGTTTGCTATTGGGCATCCTGCCACCGTTCTCTGCTGTGGGCAGGTGCAAAAGGCTGCACGATGACTTAGTTCCAGTTACACCTGCCCAGCTCCCTTCCATGCCCTCTGGGGGCGGGAGGGTCACCTTCCCTCTCAATGTCAGGAAGAGGCCGGGTTGCAGCTTTATTTCTGCAGAGCCTGAGATTGTGTCTCTCACTTCTGCCAAATCCAGGAAAGAATATGACCTCGGTATTAGCTGCATGGAACGTGAAACAGGAGAGATAAGAGCTGTGATTAGAGAATAGCCAGTGCCCTTTTCCCCATGGGATAAGCACTTGTGCTCCTACCCCCTCGAGCATCTACCATCCTCTTCCACCTGGGGCTACAAGGTGAAGACTCATGCATACCCCTTTTCTCTTCAGAACATTCTGGGCAGGCCTTGCAGATCCTGTTTGTGGGACTGTGTCCTACACTGCTTTCTTTGAAAAATGCTACAGAGAGGAGTCAGGAGTCCTGGGGGAGAGAAAGCTTATGTGTGGGTGCCTTTTAAAGGCAAAGGGTGGTGCTTGTGGGGAAAAAACGAAATGCATCTGGAACAATCTCTTGAAATAGGTCCTCTGTTTAGTACCAGCATTCCTTGCCCCACTTTGCTCTCTAACACCATATCTCCAGCCCACTGCAGCCTAAACTGGGGCAAACTCCAGCCATGCCCTCTAAGGCTCTGTCTCCAGCCCACTGCAGTCTGGACTGGGGAGACTCCACCCACATGCATATCCACTTTAAGATGTTCTCCTGTCATATATGGTGGTGCTGTCTTGGAATAGTGACATTTCTGGGGCCAATATCTTTCTGACTATATTTCTGAAGCTTCAGGATCCTAAGTTGGTACTTAAGGAGCATCCTTGTCTATCCACCTTCCTGGCCAAACCCTCCTCAGACACTGCTCTCACCTTTTCTTATTCTTCATATTAGGGCCTTATGTAGAGCTTATTTGGAGGTCAGGCTCAGTCACTGACATATGGAAACCAGTACCCTATGTGCCTGTTCCTGATGCCGTAGAAAGTTAGACCTTTGGTGTTAGACAATTTAAACAGTCTTGTCATCTCTCTGTAGGTCCCAGGACAGAGAGACCAGGAATAGTTTCATTCTTAGATCTTGTGAAGGGCAGGACATGAGAGGAGAAGACAGAGAGCAAGACAGTCGGGGACTGTGTTCCTCACTTGAATTAACAAATTTAGCCTGAATTGTAAATAAGCCACATTTTTTTTTGTGAAGCAGCAGCTATTCTTTGAAAATCAGGGCTGTCTTAATAGCAGCATGTGATGTTATGTAAAGTGTCAAGGGATCCTCAGTCCTACTTGGTGTCCTGTGTCAATTGGAGCGACTTTGGCCGCCTTCGTGGATAAAGGTATATTTATCTACAATGTTCCTTTCTCTTGTGGGTGCTGGCTGCATGGAGGATACTCTTTGGACAGATTGGAGTCCTGAGACCACTTGGCATATGGCTTCAGCATACTGATGAACCTAAGGCAGTCTGACTCCTTTGCCTCCAGGGAGAAATGGTTTGGAGGCCTATTGGCCGGAAATGAGCCTCTTGGCTCTGTAAACCAAGGGTGGTCAGAGCAAATGAGAGAGAACTGATGTCAAGGCCAGAAGAGAGTGAGTGTCTGGTGATAGAGTCAGGCTAATGTCGTGTCTGGGATTGGGTGGCTTCAGTGATGAAAGCCTGAGAGGTGGACTGGGAGCACAGAGAAAGCTGTTGGCTTCAGGCGCTAGATAAACAGATCCTATAAACAGGGGAGGAGGCCTTAAGAAATAACTTTTACCTGTTCTGCCCGCTGCTTGGCTTTTGCTGGTGACTACAGACCTCCATCATTTGGCAGATCTTAGATGGAGTGGCCAATTGTCAACAGGAAGTTATTTCCACATCCTAAGAGCCCAAATGAGCCTGATTTTCTTGATACACACAGTATAATACATTGTTAGCAACACAGTACGCCTAGTGACATCACAGTCTTTGGACTTCATTATAGAAAGCTGAAATAATGAAATAATAATTCATGGTGGTAACATCCTATGGAAAATTAGACTAGGAAAACTCATGTTCCAGTTTGATTTCTATTGCTGGGATAAACACCATGAAAGCAACTTGGAGAGGAAAGGGTTTATTTTAGCTTATATGTTATGGACCATTGCTGAGGGAAGCCAAGGCAGGTACCCAAGGCAGGATCTTAAAGTAGAAACCACAAAGGAAGACTGCTTACTGGCTTGCTCCCAAGTTCATGTTCAGCTACCTTTCATATCCAACCACTTTTTGACTATTATGAACAGCTTTGTTATGAACGTTCTGTATGTGTTGACCTTAAGATATCATTACATCTGCTATTAACCACTTCTTTGAAATGTTCACATCTTTACTGAGTGGATTTTCTGATTGGCTTATCTTTGTGAATGTCTTCTTTTTCTGGAATCCCACACAGGAATCATACTATATGTTCTGCAAGTCTCCTGCCCACTTGGCAGTCACTTTCAGAAACATTTGAGAAATCCATTCCAGTCTCTGCTTCATTAGATATATGATTCCATGCAGAATTGCAGCTTTCAAGGGTTAGAAAGTTTGGTGCCTTTAAAAATCCTCTGTGCTTCAGAGCTGCCTCTGACCAGACTTCAGCAGAACTTCAAAAGACCATGTTGTTTCATGAGCAGTTAACGCTAACAACCTAAGTAGGCCCATGTAATCAAAACTCACTGATGGGGATTATATGGAAAACGAGAGCCCTTTGACGTATCTACCCGGTGGCCACAGCAATATAAACAGCAGGACTGAAGGCCCACATGGGTACTGGCTGCCACACACACTTGTAGACTTAGAGCTGTTCATGTGTAATAGTGTCGTCAGCATGAAGAAAGCTCACTATCTGCCACTAAAGATTTAAGACAAACCTGAACCCAGAGCCACTTAAAGGAGATGCCCTCTTTGAACACATACGAATTCTACAACATCTTGCTATGAAAAGTGGAGAAAAGAGACCGTTTGCCAGCATATGTATATTTTTAAAATGTTCTCTTCCTTATTAGTACCCTAGCCACTTTTTTTTTTTTTTTCTCCTTGCACGGGCTTGGGATACAAAGAAAAAAAAAATCTATGTTCAATGTCTTTGTGCTTGGGAAAGCTGGGCTCCAGCCATGGCTGGACATAGTTAGCCATAATTCAAGGAGGCCCCAGATGCTCTGGAGGGACCCAGAGATTCATTTCAATCCTCAAACCAGGTTGTTCAGATATCTACTTCTAATCTTTTTTCTTTTGATGTGAATTCTTTGAAGGGGAAACAGGTTGTGATAAGTTTGTCCCTGCCTTTATTGCAGTGCCCTTGCTTGCAGAATGGGAACAGTAACCTCACCTCCCTTGATAGGAAGGTGGGTGACTCAATCCCTTCTACTAAGTTCTAAATTTAATAGAACTTCTTGCACAAGAAGTGCATTATGTCCTGCCATAAAAGAGATCCTTTCTCCTGAGGGTGAGTGGAGTGTATCTTGACATCTTGTAAGCAGCATGTGCTTCTGTGGTGGTTTTAGGTGATTTGTTGAAGATAAGTGTTGCCCTCTGCTTGTACTTACAGCCCAAGCCTGTTTCCACTTCTTGTTGCAGGAGTGATGACATTTGTAAGGGCTCTCATTGTGCTGGGGGAATCCCGTGGCATCACAGGGGCTTTGTTTGTTTGTTGTGGTGCCTCTGTTCTTACTACTTCCTAGAGGCCTGTGGTTGTGCTATGACTGAAGTTCAGCTAGAGAAAGAGCATTGGCTGAAGCCTACCTTTGTTAACTATAATGCGGCCACAGATGAAAAGATCTGCTACAGAAGCCGCAAAAATATGCTGTGCCACAGTTAATGCTGACTGTAGCTCTGCCGCACGGATCGCTGGGGATTGAAACAGCTCCTACAAAGAGATGTACCGCAAAGGTTTTCTGTCTGGATCTTTAAAAGAAAACAAATACAAGGGTAAAACTGGTTTGTAAACTGCTCAGGCAAGCTATGGTGGCTCCTTTGCTCTGAGCGAAGGCCACTGGATCCGCCCCTTAGCCTCCAGAGTTCAAATTTCACTTAACCTGATTGCACTAAACCCCACCCTCATGTTTACATTGCACCAGCCCTCTTGGGCAAAATCAAAGTCCCCATACAGCCAAGGGATCTTTACTTTCTGCAGTAGCTGGGAGATAGGCGGCGTTCTGGGATGCTGCTAAAGACTTTTCTTACTGGACCGAGGATCATAGTCCAGACTGAAAGATCTTCTGGGGAGTTAGAAGGAAGGTAAGCACCCAGCGTGTATGTGTGTGCTTGTGTGCCCGTGTGTGGTTTCTGTGAGCCTTGTGTTCTCTTGAGACGTGCCAGCACACTCTTGGAGAGAGAGATGGTGCTGGCCAGAGCTGGGGGGATCAAGCAACGGAACCGGGAGAGGATCTAAAACATTAACTTGGCATGCCCTGTAATACTGGTCATTATCTGCTGGAGGAGTGTGACATACCTGCTTCTTTTGGGGACTAGCTCAGGGCTGTCTGATGTGGAGGGTATGTTCAGCTGTTCTGGCCAGTTCTGTGCTGGCCTCTTTCACCTGTGTTTTCCGGTTAAGTGTTTGCAAGGAGCTGGGCTACAGGGTTGAAGGTGCCAGGATGAGTGCTGTAACTCTGTGGTCACTTAAGGACTTGAAGGGTGTGCCTTGATGTGAGTGCAGCTGGGGAGCACCCAGGTCATGTTTTGGAGCTGCCTGCTGTCAAAACCCCCTGGGATCCATAGCCCTCCTTTATGGCCACATTCCGGAGCCTCACCCTGGGAGATTCCGGGTGGCTTAAATTCCAGGCGCCCCAGCCACTCCTGACTGAAGTGAGATGTGGAGCTCCTTCCCTTTCTGCAAGGTGGCTTGTGACTGGCCTGGCATGTCAGTGTGGATGCCGGCTCCTGTTCTTTCTTTCACTATGTATTTTCCTGCTCTGTATTTGTACAAGATTGCATAGGCTGCCTGGCTTGCACCAGCGTAAGTGCTGAGCTCGGCTGTGCTCTCTCAAGAAGCTTGTTGTCCAGTGGCAGGACAGTTAATGCAGGTGTCCTGTCGCTGCCTACTGCTGGTCTCCTTCTGGCCCCTCAGCCTTCCCACCTTGCCGCTCAGACTGTTGGTTTATGTTTGGGGGTAAGAACTTAGAAGCGAGTTTTTTCTGGAACTCTGCCTGTGGAGAGAAATAGAGGCAGCCTTCTACAATGCACAAGTTAATTACGGCTTTGGTATTAAAAAAGTTAGAGGAAAAGGGCACATTTCACCCAATAATATATCCATGCTGCAGATTAGAGGTCATATTCTTAAAGGCCCAAGCATAGGCATATTGCTTAGTTCCTGGTGTTCTCTCTCTTAGAAAATGATTTGATTTTAACCAGGAAATAGTTAGCACAGCAGCAGAACCCTATTGTAAGGAATAAAAGCCAACTTTGTTTTAGTGAGAGGCTAGCCATGCTCTAATTACAAGTGTCTACATGGGAAGGAAACAGCAGCTTCTGTATGTGTGATCATTGAGGTGACATCAGGAACTGTCCTGGCCCAGCCTCTCTTGATGGTGGAGGGCTAGTCCTATGGCACCTGACTCCCAGTCTGATCCCAAGAGAACAAGGTACCTTTGGGACTAGATTTCAGGCAACTTGGCTGGGTGATAGGCTCTCTCATGCCCAGAGATTGAACTCAGGCCCCTCATCAGTGCAGATCCTGACCAGCACTGCAGACATCTCTGTGCTGTGGTTCAGACCTATCAGCCGTGCTGTCTACTGAGAAATGCTGTCCATTCATTATACCTACTACAGCCTAACTGTCAGTGAACTTGACGACTCAGGAAGAAACATCTGGAATTCTGAAGAGATGCAGCCAAGGGTCCTGGGTGTTATCACAAGGTCTACTGTGCCACCCTGCCCCTGCTTTTGGAGAGTCAGGCATGGCCTATCCCTCTCAGCCTCATGACCTCACAGGGTCAACAGAGGTGAATCCTGGGCCCCTTGGAGGCTGGATGGGAGCCTCACAGGAGGCAGCACTGTGAAGTACTCCATATAGTGGCTGTCCATGACTATCTCTATGTTTTTGTCACCGAGGAGACAGAAAACTGTGTTTGACCAGAACACAATGTCTGGCTGTAAAGACTCCAGCAGGTCAGCTTGACTTAGAGCCGTGCTGAGGTCACATGCCAATGACTTAGGAAACTTTAAGGTAAATTGGAGGATAATTCCTTGTTTTTAATAGATGTATTTTAAGCAGTGACTGTCAGTGTAATCCCCTTTACTTAGGTCCTGTGGAGCACTCTGCTCTCCCGGCTCTGGGCTTGGAGGGGACACAGACACGAAACCTTACGTGAGCTCTGGCGATTCTTAACTCCAGAGCAAGGAGAAGGATGTTCTCCAGTGCTTTCTGTCCTTCTGCATTGGTCTCTTTGAATCCAGCACCTCCTTCTCCAGGTTCCTTGCTTACAAGACGAGGAAAAGGAGGCACAGAGAGATTGAGTGATTCACCTGAGGTCACACAGCTATGGTTAGTGCAGACTTAAGTCCAGATGGATGATGGCGGAAGATGGAGAGGGAGTGAAGACACATACAAATCACACCAATGTAAACCCGCAATGGAGTCACAGGGACCATACTGACCGTCCCAGCAAGGACATTCCTACCCTCTCAGGAATGGGGGAAAAAGAAAGGAAGAGGAGAAGAGGAGAAAGGGGAAGGGGCTGGAGGGGTAGAAGAGAGGGTGCACAGTGGGGTGGGGCGCATTCCCCTGAGTGGTCTTAATGGGAGGAAACTGTTGAGTGTACAGTTGTCAGGAACATTCTATAGTGATGCTAACGCCACAATCAAGGCAGAAATGTTCATGGACCAAAACATCCCCATAACCCTTTGCAGCCTGCCCTCCTCGCCTCTGGCCATGCCCACCTGTTTTCTAGTCCCACACCCCCCCAGGTGTTACCCTCTTGGAGTCTCACAATTGCAGCCTTTGAGCTTGGCTGTGTTTACTCAGTGTAGTCATTGGAGGCCCATTCAGTAGGCTGCCAGTGGTCATTTGTCCTTATGAGATGTCGGACCTTCCTATACACCCTTCCTGGGAGGACTGCTGTTCTCAGGGTTGTGTGGTGGGGACCTGTGCCTGTCTCTGCTTAGCTTACCATTTTAATACTGAGTTAATTCAGCCAAGTGGCCCCCAGTGCATCATTCGATGGCAGCCTGGAGACAGGACTTAGTGTAGTCATTGGAGGCCCATTCAGTAGGCTGCCAGTGGCCATTTGTCCTTATGAGATGTCAGTCCTTCCTATACACCCTTCCTGGGAGGACTGCTGTTCTCAGGGTTGTGTGGTGGGGACCTGTGCCTGTCTCTGCTTAGCTTACCATTTTAATACTGAGTTAATTCAGCCAAGTGGCCCCCAGTGCATCATTCGATGGCAGCCTGGAGACAGGACTGGTGATAGCCACTTGTGCAGAAATTACCCATGTCTGTGGAGTCCAGGATTAGGTGACATCCTATGTTTCTAGGAAATATTGCTGGGGACTGAGGTGCCCATGCTAGGAACAGCACTCAAGTCCATTAACTGTGAGAACAGAAACATACCCACAGCTTCCTTCAGTTAGGAAGCTGAACACTAAACTGTGACCATCAGCATGAGTGCACTGGAAATGCTTTCTGTCCTGGAATGTTGAGCCATCTCAGGAATTAGGGAGGAAAACCCAGCTTGCTGAGTGGTCTCTGAGGATGGAGGATGAATGCAGCATAGTTTAGGTACTTTATCTGTGGAAGCTAGAGAAAACATTTAGGCGAATTCCTTTCTAAAATTAAATTGCTGATTTTGTAAGTGTGTGGTTAGGATTTGAATGCACCATTCTGAAGGAACCGTGAGACTAGACTTTCAAGTTCGTTGGTGGGTTTAAACTCTACGTGTACAAAATTGGCCATTTTAAATCCTTAAGCTGCCCTGTGTCTTTGTTTTCTCATCTGTAACAGTGACTTTCCATTCGGAGTTAATCGATGTCTGGGAATTGATCCTTGGAGTCACAGAGACAGCAGATTTGTTCTTCAGTATCAATTGGATTACAAGAGAGGGGTGTTGTGAGATTCCCTCAGTCCTCTGGTGGTAGAAATTCCTGCAGTCCCTGGTTCAATGAGAACAGTGTCAGGAGGATGTGTTTTCTTTATATCCCAATCCATCCTTCCCTCAATGGAACCTCCTGCATAAACTGCCTTCCCTCCATCCCGTTTCTTTCTGTTCGACAATGACCAGGTGGTTTCTGAGCTCAGAGTGGGGCTGTGCTGGGATTCCCACCATTTCTAATTTATACTGGCAGTCAGCACATGCTCAGTAAACACACATACACACACACACATGCACACACACACACACACACACACACACACACACACATGATGTGCGGGCGGGGGGACTTGTAAGAGGATGTTCTTAGCTCCTTTGAAATGTTTTTTAAGCAAATCTTTTACAAAAACAAGACATGAAATCCACAAATTTGATGCACAGTGGAAATAAAGACTGCAGGAAGCTTCTTTTATTATTATTTTTTTATTTTATGCTATGAGTGCGTGTATGTAAGTGCACCCATGTTGTGCAATGTCCGCAAAAGTCAGAAGAGGATGTCAGATCTCCTGGAACTGGAATTATAGATGGTTGTTAGCTGTCACGTGGGTGGTGGGACTCGGATCCAGGTCCTCTGCAAGGGCAGCCAGTGCTCTTAACCACTGAGCCATCTCTCTAGCCTTTCCAGGTAGCTTTTTAAACGTGTGCTATTTATGCTTCCCTGGTGCCAAATCAGCTTTCTGTTGAAGGCTGGGCCAGTGGCAGCTTGATGTATTACAAGTCTCTGGATACTTGATGTTAAAGTGAAGTCTGGAGTAGGCTCGTTTTTCTCTGCTGATTCTGCACACACCTGTGAGCACAGGTGGACATCTGCCAGTGTTTTTAACTAGGATGGAAAGGGATATTTTCATTTTTAAAGGTTTCTTTTTATTATTTTTAATTATGTATATGTGTTTGTGTCTGTGTATAGGTATGTGCATGTGAGTGCAGGTGCCCAAGGAGACCAGAAGCCCTGGATCCCTGGAGTTATTATAGATTTTTGTGAGCTACCCTATGGGTGCTGGGAACCAAACTTGGGTCCTCTCCAAGTGCAGTACACATACTTAACCACTGAGCCATCTCTCTAGCCCCTTCATTTGTGGTGGTTGTTGTTGGTGGACCTCCCTATTTGAAATATTTTATGAGTACCTCTTACCCTGGTTGTGGGAAAGCCACATTTTATAGATAAGGTTGGGGCTAGGTCTTGTGACTCAGGCCTGTCATTCCAGCTATGCAAGAGGCTGAGGCAGGAGGATTGCAAGTTCAGAGGCTGCCTGGGCTAGGTTCAAGGCCAGCCTGGGCAACTTAATGAGACCCTGCCTCAAAAAGAAAAGAGAAGGCTGGTATGCAGTTCAGGGTAGAATACTTCCATAGTATGCATAAGGTCCTGGACTCAAAACCTAGTACTATGAGAGAGAGAGAGAGAGAGAGAGAGAGAGAACACAGGTGAGGTGGTTGGGAGGAGCAGTCTGCTTCATGTGGAGGTGGAGGAACATCAGTGTGACAGGCACTGGGCGCTGTTCTCAAGGAGATGCTATATGTACTGTCTGTACTTATTTCCTTCTGGTTCTTTCCCAGGCCATACATCCCTGGTGCCATGCAGTGTAAGTCATTCAGCACTGTATTTAGGTGTGCTTTTTAACCAGTCCTGGTGACAGGGAAGTCATAGCCAGTTGGTGTACAAGCTACCTCTGAGAGGGAGGCCCTCATTAAGGTTGCCTGAGTATGGTGACAGTGCATAGGAAGAGGGTGCAGAATGGAAGGGCTAACTTGGATGGAGATGTGTTGAACTTTTTACTCTATATTTGAAAAATGGGTTCCTGGGCAAGTTCTTCATCACCTCTGGGAGGTTGTTCTCTGTCTGCAGAATGAGAGTGTTTTCAGGAGACCCCCAAACACCCTTTAAACTATGGGAAAAATTGAAAACCTGTTGTTTGAGCAGTCATCCATGGAGCTTCAGATTCTATATGTCCACAGATTCAACCAACGGAGGGTACAAAATATTCTTTAAAAATTAAGTCTATATTGGGAGCTGGAGAGATGGCTTAGCAGTTAAGAACACTGACTGTTCTTGCAGAAGACCTGGGTTCGAATCCCAGCAAACACATGGCAGCTAACAACTGTCTGAAACTCCAGTTCCAGGGCATCCGACAGCCTCTTATGCCCTCTGTGGGCATGGCACTACGTGGGTGCACTTACCTACGTGTAGTCAATACACGCATACACATAAAATAAAAACAATAATAAAAAAGTTAAGTCTGTATGTAAATAGACCTTTTCCCTTGTTTTTATTTCCCAAACAACATAATCACTATTTTCACAGCCTTTGAATTGAGATGCTTTGAAACACCCTAGAGAATGTGTATAGGTTATGCACAAATGGTGTCATTTTAAATGAGGCCTTTGAGTGCCCGTGATTACCAACAGATGACTAAGACAAAAGAGGCAAGGGGCTTGTGAGTGACTGAGCTCCACCTTCCGGAATCCCTACCCTACTGCTTCCCCAGCCTCAAGCACTGGCAGCTTAGGCAGCATACTAGTTTTTAAAGGTGGAGGGTGCTCGGAACCCTGCAGCCCTGCAGGAGTAGGGTGGGCCATGGTCAAACTCACCTCCTGCCCCTTGAGAGCATGGGGGTGCAGCAGGAACCCTAGCTCCTAGCAGTTCCTCAGGACCCAGATCAGGGTTTGAATGGCTTCGTTATTTCTTTGATCTGGATGACAAAAATGACCTTCTGCACCACTTTTCTGAACCAGAGCCACATCATAAGGGGCTGTTTACCATTAGAACAAGGGGTGGCCTTCAGTGCTTAGCCAGGGCTTCTGGAGGTTCCAGCAGTGGGATCTGGGCTTCTGTTTGATTTCGGTGGCAAGATTGTAACCGGCCATACGATGTCCTGTCCTGGTGCTCATAGTTAGGTTTCGTTTCTAGCTCGTGTGCTCTTTGTGTTGTTCTTGGCACAGGTTTCTTTTTGTTCCAGGTCTTAGACGCTTCAGCATTCAGGTGAGGTAGCCATCATTGCCCACATGACTTAGCAGCAGAAAGAACTGTACCCCAGCCCTACTGCTCATATGTGTGGGCCTCAGCAAGGAACATCCACCTCACAGGTGGCAAGAGGAAATGGCAGAGGGCATGGCGCTGTTTATTCTTCACGTACTGTCCTGCAGTCTGTCTTCTTCATCTCCTTCAACCTGATACAGAGCACGCTGGCCAGAGAGCCACCACACATCCACACATCCACATATCCTCACATCTTTGTCCACTGCCTCTTACTCTGTGGGCACATTGAACTAACCTTTAGGAACTTGGGTTTTCTTTAAAATTTTGGAGCTTCGAGATTGGGCGACTTCAGGTGCTTTTTCACTTTTGTTCTGTGTCATGTGAAGGTCAACCAAGAGTGAGGAGTGACTGACTACCAGCCCTGCTCCTGCCTTGCATGGACAGTCAGACCTGGTATGCTGCACGGAAGGGACTACTTGTCTAGAGTGTAGGGGACTGGGGCTACAGTTGGCCAAGGACTGCTGGGTACCTCTGCCTTCAGACCTTCCTTGGTTGTTAATGTATGGTGACTTAGGTCTTGTCATATGAGAATAAGCTGGGAACAGTTAATTTTTGCATTACTAATACCACTGGGTGCCAGGGCTGTTCTCTTGTGCCAGAGTACCAGCGTGAGCAAAACAGAGCAAACCCCCTGCCTCAGAGCTGAGCAGCACAGGATATGTGGGAAGCGTTGAAGTCTGCTGTGGGAAAAAACCCAGCCTGGAAGCCCATGATGAGAGGGCGGGGAGCCAGGAGGCGTGAGCAGTGGCAGCAAAGGCCCTCCTGCAGATGCGCCTCAGCAACAGGGAGCAGCAGGGTGAGCAGTGAGGAATCGGGGCTGGCCTGGAACTCCCTATGTAGACCAGTCTGGCCTTGAACTCACAGAAATTTGCCTGTCTTTGTCTCCTGAGTGCCAGAATCAAAGGTGTGTGCCACCACACCTGGCCCACTGCAGGACTTTTAATAGTGCTTACAGGTGCCCTTCTTAGGGCTCAGTGGACTGAATACTTGATGTACGTACTTTCTAGTTCTCATACCTTCACTGAGAGCTAGGAATGATTATTTTATCAGCGAAGAGCCAGCAACTGGAACAATCTGAATATCAAGACCAAAAATCCACAGAGGAATGGCAGAGTGGGGGTCGCATCTTCCAAGATGAAAGGGAAGCTTAGGCACCTCATGCATCTAGATCTGAGGTTCTGGTGTCTCCTCTTGCCAAGGGGAGTCCTTTGCCAGAAAACAGGATGGCAAGTGAGGACCAGAGCTGCTTCCACTCCTTCCTGAGGACCCTGTTGGTACAGTTGAGTGTCTGATGCCCTAGGGTAGCTTCTTCAGCCTTCCTGAGCTCTCGCATTCTCTAGCACCTCTGACAAGAGCATGCCAGCTTGGAAGGTCTCTCTTGGGACTTACCCTATTTACTTAGTGCATTTTTCCTATAGATTTCTTGGGCACTTGGTGATGTTGAAAGCTATCTATGCATGACACAAGAAGCTTAGGAAAGCCTAGCATGTCTTAGGGTCTTCACTGGGTTGGATGGCCCCTTTCTGCCCAGTATCTGGAGTCACCTGTGAGATGTAGTCCACAGTCAGCTGTCAGGATTTATGAAATCCTCTCAAGGACTCAGAATTGGACCAGGCTGAGATCAGGCTCATAGACAAGGTAGAAATGGTATGGTTTTCCTACATCTACTATCATTTTAAGATTTCTGTTACTGGGGGCTGGAGAGATGGCTCAGAGATTCAGAGCACATATTACTCTTGTAGTGGACCTGGATTTGGTTCTCAGCACTCACAACCCCCTGTAATGCTGGCTCCAGGGAATCTGACATCTTCTATTGGTCTCTGCACTCACATGCACCCTCCCCCCATACACATATACACATAACTAAAAATAAAATAGTTTCTGCTACTAATAAAAATAACAATAGGATGATTCATGGCTTCCAGCCAGAAGACTGTCTTGCTCTTACTATGGGTCCTTCTTTGTGCATTGGTTCTTAGCATGGCAACAGCCGGAGAATTGGCCCTAGAATTCCTTCACAAGCTCTTTTTGGCCACATTTCAGTTTAAATTAGAAAACTCAAAGAATATTTTTACAACTCATTCTCATGTTGCCTTTTCTTTTTAAGTTGTTGGGACATTTAATTTAGATTTAGGGGTAAGTCATGCTTCAGACTTTATGGAAGCTGTAAATATCATAGTGGTATAGCCTCTGCCCCTGTAATGAGCAGACACCTGCCCTTGGCTGTGCGAGCCAGTGATCTGTGTTCTGGCTGCCTGCCCAGCGCAGGGACTGGACTAACAACCATCCAGTGCTCTGTTACGTTGTGTGGGTGTGTCTCTATGATTTCATAGAGCAGAATCCTCCCATCGTGCCCGTCTCCTTACACTGTATGGATCAGGAGGAAGTGTACCAGGTCTCTATCACTGAGTTTCTTGCAACAGAGCATCTTGAAGAGATGCCAGATAGAACTGGTGTTTACACAGGGCCTATAAAGATGCTCGTGCAAGCACTGCCCTTAGCTCTTTGGTCAACTTCCACACAGAACTGTGTTCCCCCATTCCACGATTTATAGTTGGGAAGTTGAAGATCATGGTAAACTCACTGGTTGTTAGAGCCTGAGCTCGAGCTATGGACTGATGTGGGAGATTTTTCAAGGGCATTTCTTTTACACAACCCTAGTAATTCTGCACAAGGGTTGCATTGTACACCTTTGAACTCATGGAGATGCCATTTGCATGTGGCTTACTGTCTGATTTGCACAAAGTTGGATGTAGCATGTGTTTTCAGTCTATTTGTATCTGAAACCTGGCTTAGGATCACTTACTATGTGACTCCTTCTGGGCAGGGCCATCAAAGGAACCTCAAGTGTATATGCTCCTGCCTGTGTAGGTGAGTGGTGTCCGACAGCAGGTGCACCTGGGCTCTAGAGCCTGGATTCTAGGCCTGCCTTCCTCCTACTCCTAATAGCTGATTGACCTTGAGCAAGTTATTTACTCTCTTAGAACTTCTGCTCTTCCTAAGCAAGCAGTAACATCAAGGTCAACAGTTCTATCAGACTGTGAAGATTAGACAAATTGTGGCATCTTGCTGTCCTGTACTGGTGCTCAGTCATCAGCAGCTGTCGTTGGTGTCCCCACCTTAAACCATCTCCACACCTCAATGCAGCATCCATGCATGTCACCACTTGCCTTTTCTGTGAAGAACTGGTCTATTTACATCCTGTGTATATTATTTCTAGTCCTAACTCTTCCCTCCCCCAAGTCATCCTTTCAGATGCGGTTGGACTTTTCCACACTGTGCTGTACACCAGTGTTCCCCATCTCTATCCCCTATTCTCTGCATACCACC
Source organism: Nannospalax galili (assembly GCF_000622305.1). Taxonomy (NCBI): domain Eukaryota; kingdom Metazoa; phylum Chordata; class Mammalia; order Rodentia; family Spalacidae; genus Nannospalax; species Nannospalax galili. The sequence continues at coordinate 706,260 of NW_008345972.1, forward strand.
TCCAGAGCATATTTGACATGAGAAGGAAGCCCAGGCCAGGCATGTTCTCAGGGCTGTGTTCTCATGGCTGTGCAAGCTTTTGGCATGGCACTCCATACTTCTCAGGCCCATCCCACTCCTTCCAGAAAAGCCAGCAGCTGCTGAGTATGGCTTGGGTGTCCAGCTGTACCAGGGACTCTGAGGCATATGCTCAGGGAAATTCTCTCCAGAGCTGCTGCAGGAGCAGGCTCAGCCACCACCAGGCAGGCGATGGTGGCTTCTGTCTTGACTTCTAGGTATCTATACAGCATGGGTTTCCAGCCATCTGTAGCTCCTCTGCTGTGGAATGCCTGCAATTCTACACCCCAGAGAGTCCAGGAAGGTGGAGGAGGCCTGCAGGAGACATGTGCTGACTGTGAATTCCGGATTATTTCAGGAGGTTCTTGCTATGATGCACCCTGTGTGGCCAAGGCAATTAGAGCTGCCAGTCAGCAGATTGTGGCTCTGGAGTCTCTGAGTGCAGCCTCCGAGGCTCTAATTAATAACAGCAGCAGAGGGCCCAGCTCTTCCTGCCCACGTGGTTTTCCTGACATTCCATGCAAGTCAGCTCCCAGGTGCATGAGGCCCCCACAGACAGTCATCAGGCACCTGTGTTGCCTGAAGATGCTGTACTGTATTGGAAGGTCCCATTCCATCCCTGTACCATCCCTTTCCATTGAGCACCATCTTTAGATTTTAGCAGATCCTAGAATGTTAATAAGGCAGCAGGCTTACTAATGTGGTACTTAATTTAAGGACAGCTTGTTACCCTGAGTGCTCAACAAATGTTAGCTGTATGGTGGAAGTTCATTATTGTAGATGAACAGCTGATTCTTGCGGGATTGATGGGCTGAGCTGAGCTCCACTCAAAATAGGGACATTAATGAATCAAAGAGTGAAAAATTATAAAACTTCTACATAAAGGTGTGTGTGTGTGTGTGTGCATGCGTGTGTGTGTGTGTGTGTGTGTGTGTGTGTGTGTGTGTGGTGTGACCCCTACACAAGTAGGTGCACATGAAGCTGGGTGCTTAACATGTATGCAATCCTGGGTTCCAGCCTCAGCACCACAAACAAAGCAAAACAAATCAAGAAAGGCAGAAATGATTTTAATAGCTGAAGACGTTTGATTATATGAATCTTTTTCATTCACATTCACTCTGCAGAGGATATGTGGAACTCAGGGTCCTAGAGGGGTCTGCCCCTGTTTACTGTTGTTGCATTGTAAATTCATCCTTCTGTTTAAATAAGTGTGTGTATGCACTGTGGCAGGTGGTACCCCCTTTCCCTCATGGCTTATAGCCTATCTCCTGTTTTCCCTGCAGTGCTACACACACAGGGCCCAGTGGACGGCAGCCTTTATGCAAAGGTGAGGAAGAAGAGCTCCTCAGATCCTGGCATCCCTAGCAGTTCTCAGGGCATGCCAGCTACCAGCAGTCCAGACCACGGTGACCACACCCTGTCAGTCAGCAGCGACTCCGGTCACTCTACCGCCTCAGCCAGGACTGATAAAACAGAAGAGCGCCCAACCCCAGGAGTACACAGGGGCCTGAGCCCTCAGGAGAAGGCTGAATTGGATCAGCTGCTCAGTGGATTTGGCCTGGAAGATTCTGGGAGCTCCCACAAGGACATGACTGATGTACAGAGCAAGTACAGTGGGACGCGCCATGTGGTGCCAGCCCAGGTCCATGTGAATGGAGATGCTGCCCTAAAGGACCGGGAGACTGACATTCTGGATGATGAGATGCCTCACCATGACCTGCACAGCGTGGACAGCCTGGGCACGCTCTCCTCCTCTGAAGGGCCACAGTCAGCCCACCTGGGCCCCTTCATCTGCCACAAGAGCAGCCAGAACTCTCTCCTGTCTGACGGCTTTGGCAACAGTGTGGGTGACGATCCTCATAGTGCCCTTTCTCCGGACCTGGGCCTTGGTGTGGACTCTCTCTATGAGCGGGAGCGTGTGTGTGGAGGTCGTGAGCCAAAGCAGCCTCTGCTGAGGAAGCCCTCTGGGTCCACCCCCATGCAGGCCTATGGACAGAGCAGCTATTCCACTCAGACCTGGGTGCGACAGCAACAGATGGTGGCCGCTCACCAGTACAGCTTTGCCACAGATGGGGACACCAGGTTGGGTGGCCGCAGTGCAGTGGACAGTGCTGGCCTTGTCCAGCCCCAGCCTCAGCCCCGCATCCCAATCACTCCCACTCGTGGGACCAGCAGCAGAGTGGCTGTCCAGAGAGGTATCAGCAATGGGCCAAGTCCTGCTGACACACAGCAGCCATGTCCTGCTAAAGGACTCCAGCCCAGATTTCCAGATGACAAAGTCATGAATGGAGCCCATCTGGAGCTGAGCACCAGTCCCTCCCCAGGCTCCCCTACTTTGGATATTGACCAGTCCATCGAGCAACTTAACAGGCTGATCTTGGAGCTGGATCCCACCTTTGAGCCCATCCCCACGCACATGAACGCCCTGGGTGTCTTGGCCAATGGCCCGTTATGTCAAGATGGTATGGGAGGTGGGCTCCGGTCTGGTGGCAGGCTGGTTGACCCCACAGAGGTCCCTGGCAGGAGCCCTGGACGGCAAGGTGAGTGGATGGGATACTGATGTCAGGTAGGAAGTTAGCCAGCTGAGGGTTTAGATTAGATGAAACCCACAATGGAAGGTTTCTAATGTTATGTCCTGTGAGCTAGGATCCTAGTGGCACCTTGCCACTCTTGGAGCTTCATAGCAGATTTGGAGGGTGGAAAGATTGGGGTACAAAACTTGTCTGTATGGTTAACTGAGGGCAGGGATTGTACCCCCCGAAGGGAGGGACATGACCATGTCTTATTTCATACATTTATCACATCTGTTGGCAGGTTCAGCAGGCCATTTGAGAGCCCAGATGACCTTGATGTATGGTCTCTCTGCACCTGCCAGCTGTGTGATTCACCCATACATAAGTTCTCTGAGTCTCAGTTTTTTCATATGAAGAATATGCTTAGCAATGAAACCTTTCTCAGTTTAAGAATGTTCCTTCTGGAAGAGTGCCAGGCATCTGAAGAGGAATGGTTGGGCACTTGAGTCATTCTTGTGGGAACAGAGAGAGATCTGATGAAACAGTCGAGGTGTATAAACTGACCTATTTACAAATATATTGTCTAGTTACCGAGGCATTGTGTAGAGACTGTTCTTGGGTGGCAATAGTCAGAGGGATTCTTGCATTGGAGAGAAATTTGGTGCCGGAAGGCTGAGGGGGACATACTTGTGGGACAGAAGGTGGAGAGTATGGAAGGGCTCCAGAGAAGCTCACAGGAAGCAGATCCAGGTTCCTGGATGTTGAGAACTATTACCCAGAACCAAGGTCACAAGCCCAGGCCCAATGGGAGGGATAGGCCAGGTGTGAGGGCTATCTATGTGCATACCCTGAAGCATGTGGGTTGACCAACTACAGGAAGGAAGGTCTGTGTGTGCCTTTCTACTCTAAAACCAGGAGATAGGGAACCAGGGCAGGGCCTTCTTGCCTAGCTGCAAGGCCTGGGAAGGTTGGTGGCAGTGGACAGTGCCAGGTCTGTGGAGTGGTACCTGCCAGCTGCATCAATGTGATGGGCCTTGTTTTAAGATTAGGTTACTATCAGGTGCCCCCTGTGTTAGGGAGCCTGAAAGTCAAGGCGGCTTCAGAACTGGTGTCACTGCCTTTGAAAGAAGCTCAACAACCCCCAGGACACAGCACAGGGCAGGACATCTTGAGCAGGGGTCTGGAAGATGATAACCATGGGGACAAGGCTTGGTCTGAAATCTGCCCAGGAATATCCCTGGAGGAGACTGGCTTAGGTGAGGTATCTGTGCCAGGGTGATAAAGTGGTCATAGGAGGTGAAGGGTAGGATGGAGCCATGTTTGAGAGCATGCATCTACACGGCAGCAGCGGGCTCCTTTGAGGGACTGCCTCTGCCTCTATTAGTAGGATGAAAGCAATAATGCAAGAAAAAGGCCATCAGCATTTCCTCCTTCCTTCCCTGGGTGCTTTGCCATGCTCCTCAGTGACTCCATGAGCATCCCCTTAACCCATGTGCTAGTCATGCTGATAGCAGAAGCCACCATACGTGCTGGGCATTGCTCTGGGGTCCTGGCAAAATGACTCAATTCATCTTCTAAAGACCCTCGCTTCGGAGGCAGTCCCCACCTTACCGTCGTGTTTGTGGAGGCATCAGTTTGTGATGTCATCCTGACTTCATATGGACCCGTGGTAGGGACCTGTGGTCTTTGCCCTCTTTGGAAGAGTACAGCGTGGTTGAGGTCTGGCCCCCTCTCCTCCAGGCAGGAACTGGTCTTGCAGCGTGGATCCCAGACTATGTGAACTGTCAGCTGTCTGACATGCCATCAGTAAAGGACAGGGCTGCTGTGACTTTCTGTTCACGCCATCTGTGAACAGGTAGCTCTATCCTAGTGTCTGGTGATGGGAAGTAAGAAGGAAAGCCAGACCACAACACCTCTCCTGTGCTGGGGTCAGCAATGAGCAAAGGGCGTGATGCCTTAGCAGGCTGGAGTAGCCAGTAGCTGTGTGTCACAGCTGGGAGGTAGAAAGAGGGGAGCTGTCTCCCCAGTACAGTTCTCAGACTCTGTGATGTAGCTGCTAGTGCAACCCCAACCACAGTGACAGAAACATTAGTAATGACCAAGGATTCAATTCTGGCCAAAACTTGTAGACACATTAGCTTATTTAATTGAATGCTTTCAGTGAAACCTAAGTTTTCTCGGAGTTCAAGGCCAGCCTGGTCTACGTAGCAAGTTCCAGGCCAGCTGGGGCTACAGGGAAACCCTGACTCAAAAAGACCAAAAAAAATAGTTTGAATGGAAACAAAACACTTGACTTAGAGAATGTTTTTTAAAGCAGTTACTTGGAAAAATTAAATCAGAAATCTTTCTCTAGAATTAAAATCTTCCCTGAGATTTGGAAGATTTGGTGTCTGTGGACAAAGGACTCCAAGGCTCAGACGACTGTGTGCTTGAATCCCAGCACCCATATGGTAGATAACCCTCTGTAACTCCAGTTCCAGGGCACCCAACGCCCTCTCAGTCCTTATGAATCCCTGATTTCAGGTGCAGTAAAGTGGTGTACAGCCAGGGCTTGCAGAGGATTACTTTGTGGCTCCCACCTTCACACTGACTTATTAAATTACTAAAGAAATCCCTTACTTTAATAACAGAAAATTTTAATTTAATGGTAGATCATTCATTTCTTTTAATATAAAGTAATAGTCTTGAAATTAAAGGATTGTCTTATTTCAACAATAGACTAGTAAAATACATTGTATATTGCTTATAGACCATAAAAACTTAAAGAAGTACTTAATAGGCACTTTGGGCTATTTGTCAATCAGTCCTTTTAGAACTGTAATGATATCATAAAAACATACATAAACAATCTGGGTCATCTTGTAAGAATCTTTTTGAAATTCAGAAATGACCTTCTTTATGGATGCCTGCTGCAAATGAGATGCTGACCCTAAGTAGTGATATTGGACACAGGAGGGAGCCCAGCATCAGGACAGAGCTGAGCCAGGCACATCCTTCCTGCAAGCAGCTCTTCTTCTAAGACAAGTTTCCTGTTTTAGGTCAGCGCTCAGTTCCTACATGGAGCAGCCTGAGTCTTGCTTTTGGATCTTGTCTTGATAAAATCCCATCAAAAGAATGCTTATATCTGTACCCATTCCACCTTGGTGGGGAACATTCTTCCCTCTCAACCCCCCTTCTGGTAGGTAGAGAAAACACTAGAACACTGTTGATCTTAAAATGTGAAATTCAGGGGCTGGAGAGATGGTTCAGCAGTTAAGAGCACTGACTGTTCTTGTAGAAAACCACATGGCAGATAACAGCCCTCTGTAACTCCAGTTCCAGGGGACCCAGTGTCCTCTTCTGACCTTCATGGGCATTGCACAACACGGGTGCACTGACATACATGCAGACATTACACATACACATAAAATAAAAATAAACTTAAAAAAATTAAACTGTGAAATTCAGTGCACATATTCCCATCTCTGAAGTGGAAGTTTAACGCAATGAGCAATACAAAACAAAAATTCCTGACACGACTTGGGAAATTCAGAAAAGCACAGTGGTTTTGAGCCCGTGGAAGTTTGGGGATGACAGCAAGCCTGTGCTTTAAACATCCTCCAGGACCGCTGGTCCTTGCCTGTTTTCTTTGTCAGTTAGGCTGACAGGAAAGTGAAGGCTGCTGATCTGGGGTCCTCTGCTCGTGGCTCTCAGTTCCATTGTGATGAAAGAATGGGCTCAGTGAGGCTGAGAAGCTTCATGATATACTTAGGACATTACTGTGCATAAAGCTCAGCCCTGTTGTGGGTGTAGCATAACTGAATACTGTACACACACCTAAGAGTCTGGGCTGCAAAATTCTCAGAATGCTGTATCTTATCCATGAGCCCCTCCTCCCTGGCCCACCTTACCTCTTGGTCCTGGGTACCAACTTCTGCTTAGCTGTGGATTCAGGTTTACTATAGGATGCTGGGCTTTGGCATCCTCAGGTCAATAAAATCTCTCCCTTTCCAAATCATGTCTGGAATGCAAGAAAGACCACGGTGTGTGGTAGGGAGCCAAGAGCAGTACTGCCAGGGTTCCTCCTGGGGATTGCTGCATCCCGGCAGGGCTCTGTAGCCTAACTTCTCGCTAGCTCTGCAGGCACCCTCTGTGGGTCTGGTTATTCTGAAAAGAAACCAGTCTTGAAGGCTTAGCATGCCTGAGAATGCTAAGTGTTTCTGTCACACCAGCATAGTAGTAATGATGCTGCTGTGGCAGCAAAATGGTGGTGGAGGTGGGGATGGTGATGATGGTAAGCATAGTCATAGTTGTTTGGCTCTTACCATGTCTCCCAGGGGTTCATGTAGTAAGTACTTGTTCCCCAGAAGGTACCATTGAGACACAGTAAAAACTTAATAAAGGAGCCTACTGGGTCTTCAGGTGATTGGGGGTACACCTGTGAAGAAGGCAGTGGAACCCTGTCCCTTCTTTTTCTTTCCTTTGCTCTTTGGCTATGAGGTAGTGGTTTGATTTTGCCATACTGTCTCACCGTGATGACTGTGAAACCAAAACAATGGAGCCAGCCCTTTGTGAAAAATAAACCTTTTGCTCTCTAACTGGTTATTTCAGCTATTTATTGATGTATAGCTGACTAATGTGGCATTTTAATATTAATCAGAAACTTTTATTATGCTAGACTCACTTTTCTAGTAGTTTTTTCCTTTTTTTTCTGTAGATTCTGTGAGATTTCCTTTATAGAAATTCATGTCATTTGCATGAAGAGACAGTTGTATTTCTTCAGTTTCCATGAAATGGTGGTTGTAGTGATGATGATTGTAGTGGTGATAGTGACTGTGGTGGTAACGGTGATGGTGGTGGTGATGATGGTGACTATGGTGATGGTGATAGTGGTGATGGTTTGGGTTTGATGATGATGGTAACTATGGTGATGGTGGTGGTAATGGTGGTGATAGTAGTGATGATGATGTTGGTAGTGGTGGTGGTTAGTAGTGATCATTTTGACAATGAAGACAGTAAGAATTCATTCTGAGTACCGTCTCTGTCCTGATACTTTCTAGCCCACAGGATGTGGTAGACCTCCCGTTTTCAGTGTCCTTATTCTGCTGTAGTCACATCCTTTCACCAGAAGCCATTTTGAGGACAGCACCCTTGACTCCTTCTTTCTGTTTTCTGTCATGTGTTGAAAACTCGAGAGGTTATAAATAGCCTCTGGGCATGCAGCACTGCAGATCTCCCTCAGTCGCTTTGTTGGTTAGGCACTAAGGTGTGGTTTTTCATGGGATTTGTAAGGCAGCTCATGTGCACCTATTGGACAAGAGAGCAGCGGACCAGAGGTGAGGAGTCAGCCTGGGTGACTGAGTACTGTTTGTGCTGCTCAGTGCAGTGTTGTATCCATTGTAAAGTGGGGTTGAAGGCTGACAGTTTGTTTTGGGTATTTTGCTCCCTCAAAGCAGCACCACTTACCAATAAGAGCCACTCCCTCACCCTGGCATGATGCCCTCTGGCTATGGTATATGTGAGAGCCCCAGATACTGCTACACTGGTCAACCCCAGGCCCCTACTTCCCACCAGCTCTGCTTTAGCTTACACATAGTGGGTTTCTTGGATCACAGCCTTTAAGTGGCAGTAGTGGGCAAGAGGCAGGATTTCAGTTTATGATACCTGAGTAACCAGGGTAGTGACTCAACCTGTGAAACCCATCCTTCCAGGATTGGCAAAAAACTGGCTGCTTATTCCATACCTTGGGGGCTTCTTGCTTCATGTTGTTAGAATATTTCATTCTTGTTACATCAGTCTTAGTGCCAGGATGACAGGAACGTAGCAGATGCTTCCTCTTGCAGATAGCGTCTTGGCCTTCCTACCTGTGTTTTTAGCATTCCTTAGACGTGGGAGGAGTATGTGAAGCTCAGAATGCAGCTTGAGATACTGCCCTTGTGTGTTTGGATGGCAGGGGCCAGAGATACCCAGAAGAGACCTGAACACAATTCGGCGTGGCTAACACACCGGAGTAACCATCACCACTAGCAAGTCAAGGAAACTGGGGAGCCCTCCTTGGGAACCTTAGAGCCAGGTCTGGCTGGTGTAGGGCAGACAGATGCCTCAAGGGGTGTGGTATGTTGGGAGAGTTTAGCCTTGAACATCCAGTACCAGGCAGAGGCAGCAGGCACTGAGTCTAGAGAGAAAGGCAGGCCCCACCAGAGGCCTAGTCTTTGTCCAAGGAGCCCAGAGGGTGATTCATGGACCCTTGGGCAGACCAAGGCCGTGGTCTTATCTGCTTGATCACTGTCTTTTAAAAAAATTTTTTTTCTTTATTATTTTTTTGTGTATGAGTGTATTGCCTGCGTGTGTGTAAGTGCACCCATGTCATGCAATGCCTCTGGACATCAGAAGAGGGTGTCAGATCCCCTGGAATTGGAGTTACAGACAGTTGTTAGCTACCACATGGGTGCTGGGATTTGAAACCAGGACCTCTGCAAGAGCAGCCAGTGTTGTTAACCATTGAGTCATCTCTCCAGCCCCTTGATCACTGTCTTATTAATAGAGAAGCTGAATCTAACAGGGTGCATGTGTCGTGGGTGGGAGCTTTGTTATGGGTTTGTGGTCATGACCCAGAGACACTGGAAGGGTAAGATTGGTGCATGGGGACACCATGGGTTGTGTTTGCTTCCAGCTCTGTAGCAGAGTTTCAGGAGGGAGTGCTGGGCTGGGGCTGCATTTCAGTGGTGGAGCCATTGCTAGACATGCTCTGCCTAGGGTTTTACCCCAGGATTTTATCTCCGGCATAGGGCAGGGAGCTGCTAAGTCACATGCATTAAGAACATCCAAACTGCTGAGCAGCCACCACCACTGTGTGTTTCCAGAACTCTCCCCATCCCACAAGGATAGACCTTGCACACATTAGTAGTCACTCGCCATCCACCTAACCCTAGTTCCTGGCACACTAACCTACTTCCTGTCTCTGTAGTTTGGCTGTTCTGTATAAACTCTTCTTGTCCACTATTTCACCCTTCTTGACTGGTTTTGTTTTTGAATACAATGTTTTCAAACATTTTTGTGTGCCTGAGATTTATTCCTGTTTATGGCTAAATAATTGTCCATAGTTGTTCTGTTTATCTGTCAATGGACACTAGGGTTCCACCTGCCTTTCGGCTGTAGTGAATAATGCTGTTTTGAACAGGAGTGCACACAGACCTGTTTGAATGCCTGTTTGTGTACCTCCAGGAATAGAATTTAATGGGTCATAGGGAAACTCTTGCTGTGCTTTCTGGGGAATTGCCTATCCAATCTTAGAAAGTCTCTTTGGAGACTTCCCAGCCTCAAGCATGGACAATTTATCTCCAGAAACTCTGCCTTCTCAGTGTAGAAAAACAGGGTGGTACAGCCCCCTCCCACGCACTCCTGCCTCCATCAGGATGGAGAGGTCCTGACAGTTCCCAGGCTTGGTGATGTACACAGCATGGTTTCATTTCTGATCTTGCCCCTTGTCCTCTGTGTCATGGCTTAGGCCTTGACTGAGGGATGTGCCCTGCCCTTTGCAGACATAGTGGAGGAGGTTACACACGAACAGGGGGGAACTGAAGCCGGGTCCCGAGACCCTGCTGGTGAGGTTTCCAGATGAAGGAGGTGAGTGAAATGACCAACAGCTCCTTTTGCAGCCTGGAGCTCTTACAACTGTGTGTAGAGTTCATCCAGCAGCATGATTGATATTTGTCATGTGGGAAAGATGAGCTTTCTGGGTTTGGGAACACATCACCTCCCTTTTAAATATACTTTCACCTAACTAAGTAAGCACTTTCATGATTCCACGTGGACTGCATCTTCAATTCCGTTTCCTTCCTCTGCCACAGCTTTGCAGAAGTCCCCTTCCCCTGTTTTCTTAGGACCAGATTAGGGACAGAGAAGGAGCGGGGAAGGAGCAGATGGCTCTGCATGCACACAGAGGGCTTTTCTGCCATCCATTCTGATATGTCGCTCAGCTACCAGTGTCCTACCCATGTGCACTGTGGGGAAATGCATGCCACCCGCTCATGAGGAGCATGCCCATCAGGTGGCTGTTCAGCTTGCCAGAGGAGGGCTCTTCAGTCAATTTCTGGAAGCATTTGTGCTGAGGCACACCTATCCTGTCACCCTTTCTCCGTTTGCACTCTGTAGAGTTATGCCCATTGGACTGAGCTGGAATCAGGAGGCTCCCACCTAGCTACAAAGCTGCCTTTGCTCTATTTGTTTTCTCTCCAAGGAATGTGGGGGAGTTTTCAAAACCAACCCACTGCCTGGGTGGTGCCAAGCTTGTTTTGTTCTTACATGATCTTGCAAAGGCAAGTCAATCACTATGGGTGCTTTGCCTTCCAGGGGCCCACATTGAAAATAAGTATCATGTTTTACTTTATTTATTTGTTGATTTATTTATTGATTGATTTATTATTTTTTTATTTTTTTACATGAGTGTTTTGCCAGCATTATGTAAATGCACTCATGCATGTACTGCCCATGGAGGCCACAAGAGGGTGTTGGGTCCCCTGGAACTGGAGGTAGAAACAGTTAGTTGTTAGCCACCAAGTGGGTGCTGAACCCAGTCCTGGTCCTCTGTAAGAACTGCCAGTGCACTTAACTACTGAGTCATCTCTCCAGCCCCTAGAGATCATGTTGTAAAATGGGTTGTGCTCTAGAATCTGTTCCTTTTCTTCATCAGTTGTGTATGTTTGTTACTATGTGTATTTAAGATGGTCAGCACATTTTGATACACACACAATGAGACCCTCAGTGCAGTCAAGCAACTTAGCATGTCTCTATCATCACAAGCTTATGGGGAGTGGTGGTAAGAGATTATAAATCTACTTTGTTTTGTTTGTTTTTGAGATAGCATCTCCCAGTAGACCCAGCTAGCCTGGACTGCTATGTAGACCAGGGTGGCCTTGATTTCACAGAGATCTGCCTGACTCTGTGTCACCACACCCGGCTTCTAAATCTACTTTTGCTTGGATGCTGCACACTGATATCTAAAACCTAGATGCCATCCATTCTTTCTACCCCATACTGGAACCACCTGGGGAGCTTTCAGAATGCAGGTGCTAAGGAGATCCATACCTGTTTCTGTGCAGAGGGAGGCAGGCCCATCGGCCTGGTAGGAGCCTGGGTGTTAGAAATACTCTGGGCTCATACTGATTCCATCACAGCTCCAGTGTGACTCCACAGTCCAGACCTGCTGTGTGTGTAAGATGGAATTGTGGCAGCGGGTCCTGGCTCCAGGGAAGGTGGAGGCATAGAAGGTAAAAGGGTAAGGCCACCCTATAGGATCCTAGTCAGAAATTGCTGGACAGCATCTTTCAGAACCACATGTTTATAACTGTGTTTTGAACCTGGATGCATGTCCAATCACTTAGAAAGCTGACCCATGTCTCCTTGAGGTGGAGATATTCCCCAGGTCGAGTCCAATGGGACCACAATTTGAAACCTTGCTGTGCAGAATGTAGAGGGTGGTCAGGGGTCACGTATCACCCTATAAGGTGCCTCCCACTGGGAGTGGTAGTTTTACTTTAGCAGCAAAGTGGGCCTTGTGTCCCCACAGAGGAGAGAATTCTGTGTCCTGAAGTATTAGTGTGGTTGTCGTGGTGCTTACTGCTAGACACTCCTGCCTTCCTGAGAGGTCAGGCGTTAACAAGAAGCCTGCATGGCCCACGGCAGCCCGAGAGAGAAGGGCTTTTGTATCATTCCTGTAATTAGTTCAGTGCATTTGATCAGGTGCAGAATTGGCAAGGAACTCTGCACCAGTTTTCTTTTAAAATGCACTTTTCTAGCTAAGTGATCTAATGCCACCACCTCTCACACTTAGGGCTGCCCCATGGTAACAGTATCGGCCCTGGGCTGGCTGAGTTCAGCCCTGTGTGTAAGTGTGTAAAGCAGGATCTGACAGTCTTTACCTGGATCCAGTTGTTATGGGTTCTGTGGTTGATGCATCGCCTGCTCACAAGGCCTCCTGATGATGTCTCCAGATGCGGCACCACAGAACTTCCCTGGGATGACCTCCCCACTGCCCTGGTGGCCTTGGTGAAGGTGCCCCATAGCTTGAATGGCCTGTAGCCAAGGCTGCCATGTTCCCACACTGTCCACACAGTTGCTTGGCCTCAGAATACTATAGGGCTTTGTCCCTGTGTGTGTTCTGAGTAACTCAGTGTCAGCTTCCCACTCTCTCTGAGGTCCTCCAGAGACCCATGATGATCTCAGCTCCTGCTAGGATTGGTAAGGTCTGTAGTGGTACTAGCAGTGCTCAGAAGATGGCCTCATATATCAGTGGGTTGACTTGGGAGTGGCAGTGAGGAGATACAGGGACAAAGGTCCTGGCATAGCCCGAGTTCAGACAGATCTCTGAGTGGGTATCACACAGGGTCAAGTTGAGAGGACAGCTGAATGCTCTGAGGGACTGGCAGGGTCTGGGGGAGGACATCCAGCCATACTGCCACAGTGCAGCATGCCACCATATGAAATATTCATAGAGAAGGCACAGTTGTTGCTATCCCTCCCTCCATGAAGACCCCAGCTGTGTGGAGGGTTCCTGAAACAAGGCTCATTGGCAGAGTTGCAGGCCAGTATGGTCTGTGCTCACTGATGCCCAAGGTGACTTGTAAATTCTGCTCTGAGCTCTTAGGTCTTTGTGACACCAGGTCCCAGTTCAGGTTTCCTTTTGACAGGCTGGGAAGCAGGTGCTCTTTGTAACAGCTGGGACTCAGCAGGTGCATGTGGGAAGGGAGCCAGGTGGGCCCTGAGCAGTTGCAGGTGGCCTGCTGCAGCTGTGGGGAGAGAGCCTTTGTGTTGGATTTTATCCATTTTAATTCTTCTGTCCTCAGAACCTAGGAGATCCCGTGAGTGTGGGCGGCTCAGAGCCCTGTAGAGGTCCCCACAAGCTGACACAGCCTTCATAGTTTGCCTATCAGCCCAGCTTACCAGAGAGGTGATGACTACACTGTAGGGGGTCCAGTGTTCCCTGCTTCCATGAGCCCCCCCCTCCCCGCCTTGACTTCTTAATGGACGACAAAAACACATTGTTATGGCCACTTGCATGGCATGGATTTTTATGGTTCTGTTCAGAGATTAGGTTTTAAATCTTTTTGACTCATTAAGTATTTTGATATTCAGATTGCCCATTGAATCACAGTTCTGCACTGGAGGTCTGAAGTGAGCTTGGGGCCCATTTAATGTATGATTACCTCCAAACTCTGCTGTTTTTCCTCTTAAAGACGTGGAGAGCCAGGGGTAGAGGGAAACACGAGGCTTTGAGATAGCTCTTGAGTCCCCAGAGTCCTGCTGGAGCTGGAGGATAGAGCACTGTAGTGGGGAGGCCTCTGGTGGTCGCTCAAGACCCAGGCCTACTCTGAGAAGGTGGAGAGGGGAGCAGAGGGTGATGTGGGAAGGTAGCTGCTACATATGCAGGTGATTTCATGTTGGTGCAGAATGTAACTTATGAACCTTAGACTGGAAAAGAAACAAACGAGCTATGCATGTCTTCCTCCATATGGGACTGTTCTGAGTCCTTCCCTGCGCTCAGGTTCTAGGGAATTGATTTTCTTCTAGTGTTTTTATATATGCATAATATTAATTTTACAATCAGAAAGAAAGCACTAAAAACCTGTAGAAAAGTTACTATGGAAGAGAGGGCTGGGAGTGAATATGTTTGACTCTCAAGATAGAACTGAGGAGTCAGCCTTCAGCATAGGCTGCTGACCAGGTCACAGATCACCTGCTTGCCCTGCCCCCATTTTCTGCCTTCCCATAGCTCGCTAGATCACTCACTCAGTCACTCACTCAGTCACTCACTTGCTCACTCACTCAGTCACTCACTCACTCACTCAGTCACTCACTCAGTCACTCGCTCACTCACTCGCTCGCTCGCTCACTCACTCAATAAGTCAGTCGCTCACTCAGTCACTCACTCACTCAGTCACTCACTCGCTCGCTCACTCACTCACTCAATAAGTCAGTCAGTCACTCACTCAGTCACTCACTCGCTCACTCGCTCGCTCACTCAGTCACTCACTCACTCAGTCACTCAGTCACTCACTCGCTCACTCACTCAGTCACTCACTCGTCACTCACTCACTCAATCTGACCTGACTGAAGCAGCTTCCTCTGTATTGGTCGTCAAACAGGAAGCTAAGAGCCAAGAGAGGCGGCAGTGCAGAGATAAGGTGCTTACTGTTTCACAGTCTTTCTGAGGAGATGGGGACCTGAGGTAGTAAAAGAAACACCTAGAGAAATGTCTCCCCAGCAGCCAGCCTCCTTCCAGACCTTTAGCTAACCAGAGTGGGAGGCAAGTCTGTTTGCTTCTGTCTCTTCTCACCTGGGAACAGTGACTCTGAGAAGCCTGTGGTGAGAGGCTGTCAGGCTGAAGTGGCAGTGTCTGCACTTTTCTTTGGGAGGACCCAGGCCCCATTGTTCTGCTGAGGTCTCCTGTGGGCTCTGGTATCTGTGTGGGAGGCACGGGACCTCTGCATACTCACTGCTATGGGGCTGTTGCAGACTCTAGGGAGGGGGTGTTAGTACAGGGAGTTTAGCAGGCAAGGGCTGCCCCCAGCAAGAAGGAGTGTCTCGATGATCATGCATGCCTACATATATAGCCCTGGAAGTGGAGCTACTGAGGGTTCCTCATCCTGGAAGGAACCCAGTTGTAGGAATGCCCAGTACCTTACCTGATGGCAGCCCTCAAGTGGAGAGACCTTGTAGAATCCAGGAATGGGGGCCTGCAGAAGCTGAATGGGGGCTGAAGAAAAGAGTCTTCTCCAGTATTGAGAGCACAGAACTTGACCCTCATCTGTCAAGGATCATGTGCAGGCAGCTCACCCAGCTGGATGCTCTGTCAGCATGGAGGCCGACGTGTGAGTGTGGATGTGTGAGAGAGACTGTGAGAGTGTGGGAAGCTATGGGAGACTGCACATGCTGGAACTGTATGTCAGGGAATTGGGGCATGACTACGTGTGTGAGTGTGAGGTGTAAGAGTGTACATACATGTCTGAGAGAGCATATGTGAGAATGGGAGAGAGCATGTGTTGTTAGGAAATGTGCTGGTGAGAGACGGTGAGTGTGTAGTGTGTGTGGTGTGTAGTAAGACTCTGGTCATCTGAGGGAAGGTACCAGTGAATTCAGGAGTGTCACATGAGCCTGTGTGAGCCATGAGTGTGAGGAACTGAATGACACTATGGGGGTGTGAAAGACCATACTCACCTCCTCTGGCTACTCTTTGGATCCTCTGTCCTTCTTCATGGGCAGGAAGGCCTTGCTTAGTTCTCAAGCTCAGTTTTACCCCTCCTCATCCCCATCCTTGGGTCTTCCCTCTCTCCCTTCCACCTTTCCCAGCTAAGAGGAGCTTCCGCCTAGCTACCCATGAGGTCTCTGCCATAGAGGCTACTGGTGTTCAGTAGAACAGGACTGGTGGAATGTTCTAGCTTTGAACTTGAACTCAGGCCTGAACTTGAGCTCTGTTCTCCCTCTGTCTTTGCCCCGCTGCCTCCAGCCTGTTGTGGAACCTGACTTCTGAGTTTTCTTGCCTGAAAAATAGGATGAACAGTTTGTTCTTTGGGGCACTTAAATGTATAGTCTCTGTATACTTAAAGAACTACAGAGACCCACACAACATGATGCTTATGTCACCTACAGGAAACATATTAGCAGAGTGATGGGGAAGGCCACCTCCACTTGAGTTTCCTATACAGCCCTCAGGTGTGGTGGGTTTCTCGGGGAGAAGGAAGAGTTTATTAACTAAACCTTGAGTTTGTAAAGACAATCATAGAAATGAATACTCATGTAAAATTAGAGGACAAGAGAAAGTCAGCATAGGCCACGCAGCTCAAAACAAAATAAGAAAAACAGTAGCTTTGCTCCTTTCAAAGGAAATCTGAGTCCTGACTTTCTAACTTTAGAAAGTAAAACATGTTACTAGCGGAGCATTGAAAGATAAGGGCATCTCTGGAAAACTGGAGCATTTGCCTTGAGTTCCGTACCCCAGAGAGCTGCTTCAGAGCGTGTTTGTTGCTTCATATTTTAGAGTTTTGCCCACTTGAAGCTATTTGGCCCTTGAACTTTAATTTAATGCCAGCCCCTGTACTTCCTGGGTTGTTGCAGGCTTTGATATTTAGTGTTTACCATACTGTGTACTACTGGCTTCTCACTGTTGTCTTTGACTCCTCTGAGCTGGCCTGTGGGTCAGTCTTCAGTCTATGCCCCCAACATAACCATGGGGTGATCTTGCCTATCTTCTGGGTGTACGACAGCGGGACATTGCTCTCCATGGGGAATCCTGTAACCTTGTCTCCCTCTGGCTTCTCAGAAACCTTGCCTCTCACCTTCCTTTTCTCTATCTGCCCTGTGTTCAGATGTTCTAGAAACCGCATCCTACCTGGTTCTCTAGCAGGACACAATGCTACTCTGAAGCTCAATAGGTTCCTAAGATTGTGAAGGATGAACCATAGTGGAGTCACGGTTCCCCCTAAAAGGCAGAAGCATTTGAGGCCTCTTTATCCACTGACCCATGTGGCATACCCAGAAGACCTCTTCTCAGCAGGGTACTGTGACCTCTATGAGCATAGAGCTCCCTCTGCTATTATTAAACACCAACAGCATCCCAGGTCTTCTGAGTTGGCAGTGGCACCTCCCCCAAGCTCAGTGTTCTGTCTCTGACCTGAGCAGGCTTCTCAAGGTGGGAGGGGCAGAGTGCCTGCCTCCAAAGCTTGGTCTACGCCTTTACTTGATACTGGCTGGCAAGGAAGAATGACCTAAAGCATCTGCCACTGATGTTTACTGATATGCTATGTGGTGCAGACGAACACCCAGGCCTGAAAAACTATGCCCACCGCCCAGATCGAGGGATTAGAGATTCTTTTATGTGAGAGCCCCTATCCAGTCTGGTCACTGGTCACCAGTGTGTACACGGTGGTCTCTTTCTGGTTTGTCTTCTCTGTCACCACCCCTGGGGTAGGTGTAGGGCACCTTGACTCCTATGATGTGGGTTGCTGCCATATTGTAACCCCTTCTCATTGGCTTGTTCTTCCCATTGTTTCAGACTTCCCATTTCTAGGAACCACACACATTCTAAGAGGTGGGAGGGCCACTGTCTTGTCTCCCTGAGATTGAATCTTGGCAACTTTGAGTGCATTTTCAGGGCTGGGCACCTCAACGTGCAGCCTGTGTACCTGTGCTCAGGCTGACTCTCTGGCATTCCCTTATTCTTCTTTGTTTTTGGAGCCCTTTTTTGGCATGAACCTGCAGTTGCTTCCTGTTGCCACCTCACCACAATCACCAATAGTCTACTCTTTCTGAGTGTCACAGCAGCCGGATGTGGAAAAGTGTGTGCCCGTCCAAAGGGAGGAAAACCTAGATTTGCTTCACCAGATACCACCTCACAGATCTCAGCATGGACACTGGAGGTGTCTTCAAGGAAAAGGACATTCTCCTGGAGACAGTTTTAATCAGACAGTTCTAGCTGTTACGTTAGTCGGTGCCCAGAGCTAGAAAATGGAGAGATGGTGAGGCACAGTGAGGATTCTGGGATGGATTCTGACTGCTTCTTTTGGTGCCAGATCTGAGGGAGGTGGGAAAGCCCAGGACAGGTCACTGGTGTGCAGACCCTCTGAAACAGGGCTGTTAGAGGCATGAAGACAGTTCTAGAGAATAAGCATCCTGCTCTAAGGCCTGTTTCATGCTGTGCATTTATCCTGGTGCCCTGTTCCCAACTGGGCATCCTCTATAGCAGGATCCCCAGAGCTCACTGCCAGGCCAGCGTGGCACACTAGAGGGGCCTTGGTTTCTGAGCCAAGCTGATTTCACACCTCAGGTAGGAAACCAACCTAGTGGAGATCAGGCACATGAATCTCCCAAACCACCTCCCCAGGTCAAAAGGAAGAAAGGCCAAGTTTCACTTTGCACACCTTCCTGTGATCTTCATGCACTGGCATGATGTCATGTGTGCCAAAGTACTGTGAGTAATGTTGGGGGTTGAGTAGAGGTGATATTGCTGCAGGAGGCTCCTCGTCATGAGAACTTAGGGCTCCTAGCTGTGAATGTAAAGGGGGCTGAGCCTCCTGTGTGTGATACCGATAGGTCCTGTGTGGCAGAGACATGCCCTTGACCGCAGGCCCACTTTGTGTTTCGTTTCATAGCAGCCACAGAGTTAGCATCATGTCTTGCTTTCCCAGGGAAAGGTTTAAGGTCAGTCATTTGCCCATGTCCATAGGATGGCTGTCACCTTCCCCCCCTGACTGCTTCAGGGACAACATCATGTATTTGAGCTGAGTCCTCGGTCTGGTTCTGGGGAGGGGAGAGGCTTCCTTTCTTACCCTCTCTGCAATTACTCTGGGCAACTGCAAGTATACATGTAAGGCAGTTGCATGCCCCTCTGGGTGGAGTGTGGTGCCTTCCGTGTCCTGAGGTGCCTGTGTGCTGTGGGGGTCACGCACTGCAGACTGAGGACCAAGGTGGCTGTGGTGCTGGTGCAGAGTGGGGCTGTCCTGGAAGCAGGACTCAAATGTGCCATTTCTTTTCATTTCATCTGCCCTCACTCAGTTTGGGGTGAACATTGCAAGCATTATCGTCACTTTACCATAGGGTCTACAGCTATGGGGGAGTCATGCGCGACCCCAGATCCATTCAGGTGCCTAAAATGGGAGGACAAGGTGGTGGGGTTCCAGACACAGCGGGAGCTGCCCCGCTTCCTAGGCAGACTCAGAGGCAGTCCCGTCCTGTCTTTGTCCTTGGTCCCTTCTCTCTTCCACACCAGCCCTGCATTCTGCTGTGTAGCTTCAGTCTAGGTTCTGGGCACTGGCTCCTCAGTGGACTTAGCAAATGGCCTGTCATAGCCATGATGCTTGGAGGGGGAAGACGCACTAAGGAGACCCTTGCATCACCAGGCACATTGGTGACTCAGCCCCCACCTGTCAATGGAATGTCACTGCGAACTTTACATTTAAAGAGACTGCTTGAGTTTTACTTATTTTTTAAATTTAAATGATTTTGGGTATTATGTGTTCATTTGTGCTTGGAGGTACACGCACGCATGCGTATGTACAAGTGTGTGGAGGCCAGAGGTCGCTGTTGGGGGGTCTTCCTCTGTTGTTCTCTACCTTATTTTTTTCTGAGACAGGATCTCACTGAGCCTAGAGTTCATGAATTTAGCAAGACTAGCTGGCAAGTACCAAGGACTCTCCTGCTTCTGCCTCCCCAGTGCAGGGATCCCAGGTCTGTGCTGCTGCACCCAACTTTTTACATGAGTGCTGGGGATCTAGCTAAGCCATCTCCCCAGCCCCTCTTTATTCATTGTTTTGAGACAGAGTCTCACCACATAGCCCAGGCTGGCCTTGAACTTACAATACTTCTCCCTCATAGAATCCTAAGGGAGCACTATCACATGTGTTTTTAACTTACATCTAAAGTGTCAGCAAACCCTAGTTTGGTGTGTGTTTTCAGATTACATGGTAACTTGAAATATTATCACCTTTGTAGCCTGCTGCGGGTTTCCCCCCATTGCCCAACTATGAGAATTCCCGGGAAGAAATTTTAAAAAGCTAACAGACTCTAGCCCAGACATATCTTTCTCTTCAACAAGAGGAAGATCAAATTTGGCTAAGAGAGGGGCCATGGGCATCTGGGTCAGGAGTAAATAAATGCCTGTGGAGTTTCTGGCAGGGGCACTATTGGGATGCTAAGTGTTTATTCTTGGCGTTTAAAGTAGGGTTTTTCCCACATTGTCAGGTTAGAACTGCATTCCCTGGGATGCTGTGGGTGCATAGAGAACTCAGAGCAGGACCAGGGCTGGGATTTAGCAGATCCTGGGGCTGAGGATCAGTAGCCTTGGGGCTGGGGTTCAGCAGCCCTGGG
Source organism: Nannospalax galili (assembly GCF_000622305.1). NCBI lineage: Eukaryota > Metazoa > Chordata > Mammalia > Rodentia > Spalacidae > Nannospalax > Nannospalax galili. The sequence continues at coordinate 726,668 of NW_008345972.1, forward strand.
GCTGAGATTCAACAATGCCCAGAACCAGAGTTCAGCAGGCCCCTCCAAGCTCAAGCTCAGCCACATCTTTCCTGTCCAAGCACTGCAGGCCAGGTCTTATTGTCTGGTCCTGCCCCACACTCCAAGGCTTGTTCAGGAAGGAGTGTCCTCACTTGTTACAGCGTGTCAGAGGAGGCCCCTGGGTTTGTAATCTGCCTATAGCAGCCCTGATGTCTGCCTAGAGAGTTGACTAGTGATGACATAGTGTCTGTGAGCAGTTTTAAGATGGGTGTTATCAAGGGTCTCTGCACTACTCCGTGAGGGTCCTGTCAGCAGCCCATTTGTCTCTCTCCTCATTGGCTCCTCAGGTGATGAACCCCTGGGCGGAAGGCTCCGAAAGCTGAGCCTCGGACAGTATGACAATGATGCTGGGAGCCAGCTGTCCTTCTCCAAGTGTGGATGGGGAAAGGCCAGTGTAGACCCAGCTCCAAGCTTGGGGCCATTCCCCTTGCCAACAGAGGTCAAAGAGGTATGTGCTGAGCCTGTCTGCATCTTCCCTCAACCCTTCTGGCTTTCCCGTTCTCAGGCTGGGGTTGTGGGTGGCGCTGAGGGCAGTTTCTGTGACACATCCCTGCACAAGGTTACCTACCAGTCACTGTAACTTTTCTGTCCCTGCATGTCCTCCTTGTCTCACAGACATGATGCATCAGACAAGGGTTGTGATTGGGAGCACAGGCATTTGGTCAGATGGCTTTGGTGGGGTCCAGATACTACCCAAAGATGGCTATACAGAGGGTGCCTTGCATGAGCTAGTGAAGCCTTAGTGCTCTGATTTGTAGAATGGATGCAAAGCACTCATGTGAGTTGTGATGGTTAGGAAGCACAGGCCCTTAGCAGGACTCTGTAGACAGATGGCACAGCCAGGGCAAATACAGACTTCTGGGCTATCGCATAGCCCCAAGTCCTCTCTATACAGATGATGATTGGAAGGAGGTCCACAGGCAAGAGGGTCTCCTAGGAGATGCAGTTAAGGCTTCTAATCAGCACTGGAGTAGGACAGGCTACCATACCCAAAGGTCTGACTTTATACTTTATTCTTACCTTGAACTGGAGCCTTCAGAATAGGAGAAGAAAATACTGTTTAAACTCAGAAACATACAGTGTTGAACTCTGGAATATTTCTTCTAGCCTTTGTTCTATACTGTGTGTTTAACTTACTGTGTATTTTCACTATCCATGACTGCTTGACAGTTAAGGACTCCTCAGTGCTGCTTTCCTGCTCAGTGCTGGGATGCACATCCCTTGTAATTGCAAGTCTCCTTCACCTTCATCTTCCAGCTATTCTGTACTGTATCAAGATAACTGGCTCTAAGAGCCTTCCCTTTCTTTGTACTCCAACTTCAGTGTTTGTGAGTGGCAACGGGATCTTCAGATGTGGGGTCAGTCAGTAGACCATATTGAAGGGCTGTATCTTTGTGGTAGGGACCATTCCATGACTCCCCATTTTTCTGTTCTCCTTCCATGCCCATTTCAGACAGTGATCACTTCGTATCCCCCTGACCTTGATGTGCTCGATGGCAGAATTTCAAACAGCAAGGAGGCCATGTGTCTGACCCCAGCATTCCCCATGTCTCCAGAAACTCCTTACGGTAAGAAAAAAGTAAAACTAGCTGGATACAACTTGGCACCACAGGGTAGAGAATGACAATAGCTGTTGCTGTGCTGTTTTCCAGTGAAAACACCCCAACGCTACCCTCCATTCAGCGCACCTGAGCCCCAACTGAGTACCCCAGCCAGTCTGCACAAAGGAGGAAGAGGTAAGAACTCCTGGAGGTTGTAGCTGCCCTGCTATTTGCACGATTTTGACTTCACATAAGTATCCTCTAATGTAGAAATATTTCCATGTATGTTATAGCTCAGAAACCTTGGGCAAGGGTGGGTCTTGCTGGGGAAATCGTAGGGATGTGGCTGTAGATGCACTGGTTAGGGGTTGCTGAATAGCAACAAGACATTGAGTAGCTTCCTAGTATCTTATAGGAATGTTTGAGTCCAACACTCCATGTGGCTATTTATGGTCCAGTCAGTGGAGCCTGTCCTTAGCTCAGCATAGGTGCTTAACCTTCTGGTAAATTCCCATCCATCAGGGACCTGGAAGGAGGAATGCTCTCCCCCTCACTGAGAAAGTGGATCTCAGTAAAGAGCAGGCTGTCTGCCTGTACCCTACAATGTGGACATTTCTGGGTGCTGTTGACTCAGCTGCCTGCCCATATACATTTGCTTTGGCACTTCCTATTCCTAAATACTTGGTCCTTGTCCCTTGGTCTCCACACTGGAGCCTACAGACATCTTCAGTGTTTTGCACTGTGTCCATCTGCAGGGAGGGAGTGCCAGCAAGTTGAGTGAGAGACTCAGTGTTTCTTCCAGGTAGGCTTTGTCTGTGTTTTTCAGGAGCCCAGGATGGGCCAAGCTCAGGCAGGTGACGAGAAGCCATGTACATTTTTTTGGTGATTTAATCTCACAATTTAGTTTGCTATGTGCGATTCCTTTGAAACGTGTAGGCAATCACACAGTGTCCTTGAGGCTCTAATTCCTGACTTGACTAGGCATCATCTATAGCATCTCGGTCTATCAGATGTCCAGAAGAAACTTTTTAACCTGGGCTAGCTCTTTTTAACCTGGCCTCCACATGACAATCCTTCTTACCAGCCTGGGAAAGTTCCTGGTTAGCAGCAGTACTTTGTAGAAGAGTACTTTGGCTCTAAGGTTACATGCCATCTGCATGACCTGGGGGAATTTGAAGTCTAGTGGCCACAGGGTGCCTTTGCTAGGAGCTTGGCTTCCATATTATTTTCTGAGGTATGTTTGCTCAGCTGTTCTTTGAAGGGTCTCCCCAGGATGCCACTCTCCTTGAGGCAGCATCCAAGCATCTGACCAGCAGGGCAGGGTTCTTGTCTGCCTTCTGGAACAGTCAGATTTGTTCATTTTAAAATTGACCTCTGTCACATAAGCTCCAGGTTTAAACTTTAGGAATGTCTGCTCCCATGTAGCTTCCCAGTCTTGTTCAAGCAAAACATCCCATTTATCTAGTTCATCTTCGTGGATGTCACATTTCTTTGCCATTTGCTGTACTTCATGTGGAGCACAAAGCTCATGGTGTGAGTACAGATTTTGTCTGTTTTCCTCTGCCGTGGCAGAGCCACTGTCTCTTCCTGCAGTGCAGTAAGGGGCTTGGAGATTAGCAGTGGTCACTACAGACACAAAGCACTCAGTAGGCACCATGGGGACCAACCCCTTGAAGGTGCGTCATCAAGAGCCAGACTGTGAGAACCCAGGTTTCTTTTCTGTTGCTGTGATAAACACTACAACCAAAAGCAACTGGAGGGAGGAAAAGGTTTATTTGGCTTATACTTTCATATCATAGCCCATCACTGAGGGAATTCAGAGCAGGAATGCAAGCAAGAACACAGAGACAGGAATAATGGAGAAGTGTTTACTGGCTTGCTCAGCTGACTTTCTTACAAAGACCAAACCCAGACCCAGCTGTTTTGGGAGGGTACTGCCCAGAGTGAGCTGAGCCATAATGCATCAGTTAGCAGTCAAGAAAATGCCTCATAGACATGTCCACAGGCCAGTCTGATTGAGGAAATTCCTCAGTTGAGGGTCCCTCTTCCCAGGTGTCTCCAGTTTGTGTCAAGTTGACAAAAAACAACCAGCACAACTGACCCCTTGTCATCTTTGCATACAAGCACGTCACTATTAAATTATAACATTTCCTGTCTTGTTTATCCCCAAGATCTCCCATTACTATCACAATCCTGGTACAACTTTAAAAGCCCCACAGTCTTTAAAAAGTTCAACACTTTAAAAGCCCAAGGTCTCTTTAAAAATCCCGAGTCTCTTAACTGTGGGTTCCTACAAAATCCAAAATAGATTACATACTTTCTTTTATCAGAGTGAAGAACCAGGCACAGTTATAATAAAACAAAAACTCAAAATTCAGCAGTATATATCAAGTCCTGTAGCTCAGTGTCCAGCATCTGGGGCCCACTCACAATCTTCTGGGCTCCAAAGAGCTTGGACAGTCCCATGTCTAAGACTCTGCCATCCACATCATACATAGCTTGTCTCATGGGCTTAGGTCAGCTTAATGTCACACCTGCCACTGTCCTGTGATCCTGGCATCCCCAATATCCTGGGGTCACCACTGCAACTGAGGTTGTACCCTCACCAGTGTCCTTTCTTGGCCCCTGAAGGGACTCTGACCCCACCACACAGTGCCAGACCTCAGCTGCTCTCCATGACCCCTTCATGCCTTCAAAGCCAGTACCATATGGGAGACTTGAATACACTATTTGCCAAGTTCTGCTGCCAGGTTCATGTGCAGCCTTGACCTCCTATGGTCAGTTGCTGCTGTGTGCTGACCCTGGAGAAATGTTTCCCAGATTTCATCCCAACAATGTAGTCTCTTACTAATCACAGGTGATTCTTCAGCTCTGTCTAACCAGCATTGATTGTCCCAATAAAGCAAAGGTTTCACTTCCATAGACTCTTAACTCAAATATATCATATAAACTGCCCTGATGGAGTTTTTGAGGGATTCTTATCTTCTTTCTGAAACTTTACAGGCCAGGCTTCTATTGTCTATTTTTTTAAAGTATTCTCCAAGTTCCCACAGAACAGCTCATTAAGCTATGAGCACTCAGTGGCTTTTCTAGCTCAAAGCTCCAGATGCTTCCACAATCTTCCCCGAAACAATCACCTTTCCCTCTAAGACCCCCTCAACACTGTTGCATTGGGATTATGTTTCTAATACATGAACTTTTGAGTACATGTTCAGACCATAGCAGAGCCAAGTTATGGGGACAGAGAAGCTACTGGAGACCTGTCCCTCGGTGACTGTCAACTAAGGAAGCTTGTTCTTCTCAGACACAGGCCCTTCTTGCCCTGGCCTCTGTTCCATGTGCTTATTTTTCAATGAAGTCCCTACTCTAGGAAAGTGGTGAATATTTCGGTGCTGACTCAAGGCGAATGCTGCTGTTCGCTTCTCCCGGGAGCTTGCAGTACAGGAGGTTGTGATAACAGAAAGGATGATGGACAGGCACAGGTGACCGAGGAGCAGCCATAGACACTGGAAGGTAGCTAGGATCAGCAGCTGAGCAAGTGTCCAGGGGCTTGTGAGGATCCTTGCCTGTCTGACAGGAGACCTTGAACTTTGTGAGGACAGTGACCACCCTCCAATAAGAGCCTGGGGTACAGCCCTGCCTGTTGAATGCATCTCTACCCTAGCCAAATCATACCCCAGACACACAAGTGCTGGGGACAGTGCCTGTAAATGTCTTAATTCCAGGTTCAAGTCTTTCAAAAGCTTTTCTTAAAAATGAAAACATTTTGAGGAATTTGAGTTAATGTGTCATTTAATCTCAACCTTTATAAAGGCATAAAGAAAAAGTTTTGAAGTTTAAGCTATAAATCAGTCTGTTGTTCCTTAGCAGATTCTTAGCTTTGATTTTTCTAAAATAACAAGGATAAAATATGAAATGTTTCATGAAAAAAGGCACATTTCTTATATGTCATTCCTTCCAAACTGTTCCAAAATAATTTTTTTTTAAAGTTAAGGCAGAATTCACAAAACATAAAGTTACCCACTTTAAAGTAAGTATAACTAGTTCAGTCTTTTAGAACATTTGCAATGTCTTACAGCCATCACCCCTGTGTAATTCCAGAATATTCTTGTCACATAACAGTTTTTGTAAATGGTATTTATAGAATGTATGAGGACTTTTGGCATCCATGAAAACGATTAATGTTCAATGTTCATTTGCCATAAAGGAGTGCTTTATAATTTGAAACTTATAGTTTATGTTTAGTGGTTCTGCAGAGTAGGGTGGGGGTCCTTTGGGACTGCTGTCTACTGTGAATAGATTTTGTAAAGGAGGCTGGGCTGGGTCCATCTGTTTGTTTACTGGAATCAAAGGAAATGAGAACACTGAAGGACTTCATCATTGGTTCAAGAAGGGGACACTGGGTTGGTAGGTTTCAGAGGGTAGAGATGGATGGCATTTGCCAGAGGAGGAAGAAAAGCATAATCCAAGATTATTGAGAGGGGACAGAGAAGGAAAGAGGTTTGGAGAGGGAGGGAGGAAGAGAGGAAGAGAGGAAGAGAGAAAGAGAGAGAGAGAGAGAGAGAGAGAGAGAGAGATATCTGCTTTGAGAGCTCTCCTTCCAGGAGGAAGAGAGAGAGAGAGAAAGAGAGAGAGAGAGAGAGAGAGAGAGAGAGAGAGAGAGAGAGAGAGCCTATTTAGAAATAGTGCTTTATTGTGAATACAAAAATAAGTTCTCATCTTGGAAGCCTGACACACTATAAAATGTTCCCAACAGTTTTCCTTCTCTTCCTGTACCCAATTCTTTTCCTTTCGATTTTTTCTAATTGTAATGAGGATGTGTGCAGTGCAGATAAAACAGGTACTGAATGTGAATACAAGTGATGTTTGAGGCAGACCTGGATGACTTTGAAATTATTGAACTTACAAAGCAAATGCTTTTAATTGGTGTATTTATGTTTAGGTGCACACAACATGTGAGTGTGGGGATATACTTTGCACAAATGCCTATGATGTACTCAGTATTCTGATATGCCAAAGAATGTATGCTGGGAAAGGTGACCCCAGAAATGGATGTGGATTAACAAATTCACAGAGCCGTCCCTCTTCCTCTCCCAGATGAAGAATGTGAAAGAAAAGTGGATTGCTTCTAAATATACTTAAAAAGTAAACATCAGGAATGGGTTCATGGAGGTCAGAGTGTAGTGCAAATGTACTGTCAGGAGTATGTTGCAATGAGAACATGAATTTGCTTGTGTGGAATGCAACTTAGAACATACAAGCTGTTGGCATCCCTTACAGACACCTCATCCACCCAGCAGGTCAACTTGGAGGGTCTCATGAACAGGAAGCCTTTAAACTGAGCAGAATGCATCCTTTGATTTGCCCGCTATTGGCTTCGGGGCAGGGGGCGGGGCCTTTGCTTTCTGATTGTGCTTATCAGCTCATGTCATTGCCCAGTCTGATGGACTGTACTTGAACTCAGCATGTAAGGGCTCTTCAGGCAAGCTGTCAACAGGACTTTTGCTCTGATATGGTTCTTAGCCCTACAGGATGGCCTTGGGGTATGGTGACAAAGGCTCTGCTGTCTGTGATCTAGTACAAATTGCATAATCTCTTAGAACGTCTTTTCAAAGTAGAAGAACATGTGCAGCATACATGGAATTGGAGGAGGTTTTCTTAGAGATGAGAGTACATTTCATCTTCCATCCATGATAGGGTACCAAATATTTATCTTGGAATTTAGTTTCTTAATCCAAAATGCCCTTCCTCAGGAAAACATTTCCAGAGCCCTATTACTATCTACAGCATGCTTTGGTCCCAGACTGGAGAAATTTTTTGGGCCTGGGCCTATAGCAGGTGTGGAACTCAGAACCCACTGTACACCCAGCAACCACTGTGACCCGTGGTCACCTCCTTTGGGTTCAGAGCTAGGGCAGGCAGAGTGCCAGGTAGGCTGCCCCCAGAATGCAAGGAGTTTGGAAGACAGTGTGCAGGCCCAGCAGAGGACATCTGTGATGTTTCCTATGTGCTTGTTTCTCATTTTCCTCCAAGGCCCTATCCTCCTGGTCCACGTGGTGCAGGCTTTTGTTCTGTGGTGGTGTTGCAGCCTCAGACGTTAGAACAGCGAAATACCCTGGAGTTTTCTCTGGAGCTCTGGTGCCATCCCCTTAGGTTCACATTCCTGGCCAGAGTGTCCCACCATTGTGCTGGGCACATGGAGGATTTGGGATCATAGAGGTGAGGAAGGGCACATGAGCTGAGCTGCTAAGAGATGAAGATGTGAACATTGAGCTTGCTCCCTGCCATCAGCTGGGGCCTTTAACAGTGTGTCTGTGTGCTTCTTCAGGAGACAGAGACATACCCTGAACATTTCAATACAGTTGAACACCCCAACTATTGTTTAGAGCCCATGCTGGTATATTCACTCATCCCTCAAGACTTGTGGGGATTGCTTCTAGGACCCCTGTGGGTACCACTCTCTGGGCACGCTGTATGGTTTTTGTCTCCATTATATGCTCATGCTCCTGTATGCATAGAATACCCAATGCAGTGCAAACACTGCCTGTAGTTACTAGATTATAGTTCAGGGTCTAATGACAAGAAAACAGATTTGTTCATGTGTAACCTGTACTTTAAAAAGCATATTTTCTATCCTTAGTTGAATCTGTGACATAGAACTTGAGGATTTAGAGGGGTCAACTGTGCCAGATACAGAGTCCAGGGCACATGGATGGTTGTGTCTGCAAATTCTCCTGGTTATGCCTCAATTTAGAAATGGGCCACTGTATGATGCGGCATAGGGACTGTGCACTTATATGTCTCTACATGTGAAGAAGGACCAGTGAGCACATGTACAGAAAACCTAAGCAGGCTTGAGGTCTTTGTGTGGAAAAAGAGGAAGCAATTCCAGTGCCTCAGGAGCACTCAAGGGCTCCATGGGGCATTGTGGGTGAACTTGGCATTTTTTTGTTTCTCAGCATGGAAGACTGGTAGAAGGTAAGTTTTGACCAGGTTTTGGAGTTTTCTCTGAAGAGTATGAGATTGGGTGACCATAAAGTGGCGGGTTCACAGATTTGGGGGATGGTGTTTTGTTTTTAATCTTTTTTTTTTTTTTTAAACAAGCAGTAGTAGTCATTCTCTTTGGGTCTGTAGAGCCCAAAACCTCTGTTGGGTGCTGATGGGGGGTTTAGGGGATGTGCCAAATCCTAAGAGGTACCCTGAAGATAACTCAGTGGCAGAGAATGAGTCTAGAGTCCTGCTTTGCTGCCTGGCACCCCTGAGTACAGGGGATATAAGTGCTAGGGCATATTGGAATCTAGGAACCTGGCAGACACTCAGGGCTGGGCAATAGGAAGAGCTCTGTCAAACTCATAGGATGGTGTCTCAGAGGGGCAGGCAGAAACAAGGTGCCCTGCCCAGCTCTAGGCACCTTGGCCACAGCCGGACATCATGGCTTCCTCCTGCCACCATTGCTGCATCCCTGACCAGTGACAGCTGCTGCTTCTTATGTCTTTCTCCAAACTGACCTTCTCTTGTCCCCTGCACTCTAGTCCTTCCATCTCCTCTCCTTTATTCCCCTTCTGTATAGCTGCTGAACCTCCTGGCTGCACCAGCCCAGGCTTCATGCCCTTTTGCCACCTGGCAGTTGAGCTATTTTCCTGGGTCCCATAGGGCTCTGTGGTATAACACATCTTGTTGGAAAGGACAACCAGCCCCTCAGCCTAGAGGTAGAGGAAACCTCGGATTGGGATTCTGGAGGAACACCCCTCTACCATCTCACTGGCATCAGGAGGATTCAACTATGGTGGGACTGGGTTAGAGTTTTGAATGCAATAGTCTCCCTGTTAATCTCAGAACACTCCCAGGGCACTGTGATTACATCCTAGCATCTAGCAGAAAGTTCCAGATAAGAGTTAGTGTTGAGCCAGGCATGGTGGCATATATTGTAACCCAGCATTCAGGAAGCTAAGACAAGAGAATTGTGAGTTGAGGCCAGCCTAGGCTACATAGCAAGATAAAACCCCGTTTTTAAAAAAAACAAAACCAAGGGCTGCCAGGCATGATGGTGTATACCCAAAATCCCAGGTCTCAGGAGGCAGAGGCAGGTGGATCTCTGTGAGTTCAAGGCCCACCTGGTCTACATAGAGAGTTCCAGGCCAGCTGGGACTATAGAGAGACCCTGTCTCAAAACAAAACAACAACAAAGCAAAGACTGTGAGTACAGCTCAGTGTTAGGGTATGTTCAAGGCCATTCTAGCATTGCAATAAATTAAATAAATAAATAAATAAATAAATAAATAAATAAATAAATAAGTAAATAAATAAATCTAGAGTGAATAGAATGAGGGGCAGGGCTTTCTACTCTAGGGCCCAGTGCCTCAGTGCTGCAACAAGCCAGAGCCCAAAGCCTGAGAAGCAACACCCTGCTGGCATGGGACTCTTGCCCCTAGCTGGGGCCACACCCCTCTCCCAGGACCCTGACGTGTGCTTCTCCATCTTGTGATTTTGCTCCCTTCCTGTGAGCATCCTGGCTGGTTCAGAGCCAGGTGCAGAGTATCCATCCATATGTTGTCCAGGTACTGGCCCTGATTTCTAGAGGGGACAGCCATTTCTGGGAAGGATTTTTTTTCTCTATAAGATAGTAAATTCTTACCATGGAAGAGCACAACCTCCAGTCACCCCAGTCCCTGGCACTGCAGCTGAGGAGGGGAGAGGAGGAAGAGGGAGAAATAATCCTCTCCTAGAGGCTCTTGAAAGTCTGTGCTAGCGCACTCAGAACTGCCTGGGTCATGGCTTTGACACAGCCACAAATGCAGGATGCCCTGCCTCCTTCTTCCCCACCCATCCCTGTGTTTTTGCCCCCAACCCTCTGGCCCATGGGTGGCATCCACAAGAGGAGATGGACCCACCCTTCCAGCACAGCCGCCCTTCCTGGGCCTGGCTGTACTGTGGTCTTGCCCCCAGCCTTCCTCTGGTGGGAGTCATGGGCGGTGGGAAAGGCTGGTTCATCCGCCTCCTGAGCCTGCTGTGTCTGGGCCAGGCATTTCCGATAGGCCTCTTTGCAGGAGCAGCTGTTCTGCAGGCACATAAACAACAGAGAGGAAGTGTCTGTGCAGACCTAGGGGAGGGCATTCCCCCAGGGGTCTTCCTGGCTAGGAAGGCCTGGACATGTGGGCTGAGGGGCCTCTCCTGATAAGGGGCACTTACCTGGGCATGGTATCCAGTGCTTGCAGTGGCTGTTTGGACTGAGACTCAGCAAGATGGTCAGCTGGCTGTGCTGGAAGCTTCCATGTGTGGGAAGCCCTGTGATGATGCAGTCAAAGCAATGCTGGCATGTGCTGGAAAGAAATATCCAAGGGGGATAGACTCCATGGATATTTAACCCAGGGTTACAGAGCCTTCTGTTCCAGGGGTTCAGGGAGAACTTTCTAGAAGTTTCTAGAAACTCACATTTGCAGAGACTTTGCCTTTACCATCAGACAGGACAAACCAGGGCTGAGTGTCCCCTCTCCTGCCCTCACCTCATGGTAATAACCCAGGGTGGCACGCCCACAAGTCTCCAAGATACACACACACAGGTCCCTATGCACAGCTGCGCAGCCTGTGTTCTAGTCAGGTTTCTGTCCTCAGCTCTTATTTCACTTGACTAAGAAAGCATCCCAAACTGTAAGTCATTTGGTCTGAGGGTTCTTTCAGATAGAGGGGAGCACATAAAGAAAGGAGGAAGAGGGGGATGTGGATGTAGATGCCAAGAGCCTGTTGGAACAAAGACTACAGCAAGGTGAAGCAGGTGGAGGTGTCAGGGATCAGTTTCTTGGATCCATCCAGAGACCTGAAGGAAAACCTGCAGGGGTTTGAACAGGTACCAAAGGGTGGGATTTGCAACTGAAAAGCCCCAGAGCTGCCTTTTAGGGGTGGGGGTGGATGGGTACCATCTGGCAGAAAAGGAATAAAGAGGAGCAGGGCCCTGGCTCTGACACTCAGCTCCCTTGCTGGGTGGCTGCCCTTCCCCCTGGCTCCTCTGGTTGCTAAGTCGCGGCAGACTTAGCAGCAGTGGGGGTGTGGCTCTGGCTCCTGCTCCTTGTCCCCGGAGTGACAGTGGCCCTGCTGTGATATTAAGCTGTGGTGGGTTTCAGCAGGGAGGTTCCAGAGCTTGAAGAGGGAGGAGGAAGAAGGGGAGCAGAATGAAAAGGAAGCGAACTGTAGAGGGGAGCAGGCGGGGCCAAGTCTGGAGGCACTGACTGGGCAGGCGGCCCGCAGCAGCTCGCGGCCGCCCGCCCAACAATCCGGGGATTCTTTCCTGCGACCGGCTCTCCCGCTGCCCTCTGAATGGGCCTCTTTGGAGGTGGCAGCCCCGCCTCCTGCCCTGACTCCCCCGGGACTGGCGGAGCACAGAGTTCTGCCTGGGTGGGTGGGGGACTCCGCTGGGACGGGACTCACGACCCTGGGCTGCTGGGGACCGATCCTGCAGAGTGCTTTCCACGGCTTCCAGGCCCTTCCATGGACTGACCAGGCCCCAGGTGCCCAGGTAAGCCAACAGTGGGCCTCGTGACTTCTTCCTATGCTGGTTCTGTGCTCCTGATGTCTCCAGGCTCCGGTCCTCTTGGCTTCGTCCAGTTGCTGAAACCTGATCTGAGATGGGGGGGGCGGGGGCAGGGGGGGTAGGGGAGAGGAGGAGGATGGGAGTCACAGGGACCCGGATACCTGGATGGGATGGAGCTTGGGAACTTGGCAAGACAGTTTTCTACTTCCTGAATCCCCTTATCTTTTGGTGATAATTCTCAGTTCCCCAGGCGCAGGAACTAGAGTCCCAGCTTGAGCCTGCAGGGGAAGAAAAACTTAGTCTTTGCTGGGATTCTTTAAGGCGAACGAAAGCCTGGTTTACAGACATGTGGCTTTTCCTGACCCGCAGGAACGGTGCATTCTTTTGCCCAAACTGCTGATCAGCAGCCTGACCCATTCTTGCTGTCACAGTCTGTCCCTTCGGCCCCAGGAGATAGGCATTCAGCACCTTCAGGGTCCGGAGGCTGCTGTGGGAGCTCCCAGCTCAGCTTCCTCAGAGAGCAGTTGTTCCCACTGGAGGCTCCGCCTGGGTTTTAATGAGGCTTGCTGCTGTGTCTTCTATGCTTGGAACAATCAAAGAGCACATTTAAACCAGTCCAGGAACTTTGAAGCAAAACCGGCATTTGCTGAGGTAATCTGCTCAGATGGTTAGCAGAGCATCTGTACCAGGAGAAGCTGGTACCTCCACTGTCCTTGACTCCTGGGGTGGGGCTTGGCTGGGGCTGCTTCCCCCACATGTGGGGCAGGGGAGTCTCTGGGCTTCAAGTGGCAAGGACAGGTTGAGGGGAACCTGTGTGGTCTCCTGAGTATTTGTCCATCCTTGTATGGCTCAGTGGCAGATACAGTGCTGTGTATATGTGTTTCAGTTTGCAACATGGGGAAGACAGAGCAGGAGAGAAGGCTCAGAGCTGAGCTCTTCCTGGCGAGAAAGCCCTTGCAGAAGTTCTAAGACAAGCCCAGGCAAGTTAGGGTCCACCCTGTGTTTTCTGGTTGCGAGTCTTACATGTTGTCCCTTCCAAGAGCCAGAGACACTTGAAGTCAAATGGAAGAGGACTGTCCTTTTAAAGGCTTCCTGCTCTTGTAATGGAATCTACATAAAATGGTCATTTTTCATGAATTCCGTATGCATGTTGGTGTATTAGAAATTGGCTGCCTAGGATGGAAATGTTCTTGTCTTAGGTGAGTTGGACTGTATCCCGACCTGTCTGCACAAACAGAAGACCTTATGTTCTCCCTCAGTCTAGCTGTCGTGGTGTCTAGGGTACCAGGAGCCACCTTCTGTGTTCTTTGTGAAGCACAGCCACAATTACAGGGCTATAAATTACTCATTGAGAACCCCATGTCTTCCCCATACTCATGACAAACCCGTGCAACAGGTTCCTTGTCCTCTCTACGACAAGTCTCAGGATGCTTTAGGTGGTGGTGGTAGGGCAGCTCCAAGATGGACAGTAATAAATTAAAGCTGCAGAATCTTGAGACCTTGCTGGTAGGGGGCAAGGATTTTGTGAATTTCCTGTGAACAAGTTTCCTAACCGTTCAAGAATCTGTCTCCTGTTCCCTAAGATAGAACTGATCATTTGTCCTGGGAAATGCCTATGGGAGGACCAAGCCAGGTAATATTGCGTATGGCTTAGCAGTGCAGTGTGCCTGGCACACAGAAGGTGCTCAGCACAAGACTGTGACTCCTGCATCTTATTCTCTGGGGAGCATCAATTTGTGTAGTGCCACCAGAATTTTTCAGTGGTCCTGAGTACTGGGTCTTTGGGGCTGTCCATGTGCAGATCCGTACCTGCAGCTTGTACAGCCTGTTCTGAAAACACTGGGACTATGAGTTTGAGTGGGGTGGGGACTGTGGTCACTCCCAGTTCTGAGTGAGAACATGACAGTGAGGACAGTTTGTCCACTGCTGCCCCCTTGGTTCCTTCCCTCCCCTCCCCTCCCTCTCCATTCCCCTTCCCTGTATTTAAAAAATAAGACTAGTCAAAGGTACACAGCTGCTGACTGAAGGCAATCAGGGCAGGCTGGTAGGTGGAGGAGTATATGGAAGCTGGTCTTACAACTGTTATTTGGCAGGTCTGAGGCCGGCTTTGTGTTCTGGGGGCTGGAGAACACCGTGTTCATGTGCTTCATCTCAGTTCCACCTTGGACTGATATCACGGGTCACAGTGAGAACTGGGGACCTAGAAGGATCAGTCACAAACCAAACCCTTTCTGTGTCCTCCTTCCAGGGCCCACTGTCATTTACCAGACTAAAATCTGGGAAATCAAGGAACCAGTTCAGCCTCCAGTCCTGCCACTAAGGCACAGTGTGACACATAGCCTTGGATGATGGCCTCTATGTGGTATTTGATTCTAACTGCAGGAAAAGATGGATACCTGGTCAGACCGGTCAAGCTTAAGCAGGATTGTAGAAACTTGGCATGGAAGAATATGAGGGCCCTACTGGCTGGGGGATTAAACAGGATACCCGATTACCTTGAGGGACTGCATCTGGCTAGAAAAGCTTCTAGAATATTCTATAGAGCTTCCTCACAGCAGTAAGAGAGATGGGTCTACAAAAGACTAGACCTTATAGAAGATGTGGGGTTTGGATCCCTTCCTGTGTACGTACTAGAAAAACTGGATCCATGTTGCCCATCTAGCCTCCTCCTCTTGTGCTTCAGAGAAAACTGTAGGACGTACAGTTCCCCCTATGGCCCCATCCACTCTGCTGTCTGACAGACTCTCTGTCATTGCCAGGGTCTCCATCACCTTTGTAATTCATGTTACACCCAGACTGAGGGGAATCAGGTTGATAATGTCCCACTGGCTATAAAGGAATAGTAACAGTCATAGATGGTTATAAGTGGCATTATTCCTCTTAACAAGGAATGCTTTCAAAGCACTTTAATAAGAGATATTTTAAAAGCTGTAACTAAATGGAGAGAAAAGATATATTTGGGATGAGAAGACATGTTTTAATGATAATGAATCTTTCTAGTTTCATCTATACATTTAATTCCAATAAAATTTTTTAAAAATTGCATGGGTCAAACATTATAAATTGATTCAGACTTTACAGACTAAAGACCCTGAGTTGTCAAGATGCAACTGTCAGGCGTCAGAACCTCATGAAGGTGGAGACCTCAGCCAGTGTGGGCAGCTGCTAACCGGGTGAATGGACCTACAAGTAATAAACATAAAGATAATGGGCTTTACACAGAGAAAAGGCTTATTTGGACTCACAATGTCAAAGGTTCCCATCCACCCTTAGTTAGCCATTTTGCTTTTGGTCCTGTGGTGAGCAGCTTGTCATGTGGCAGAGCTAAACTATCACTTCATGGACAGAAGTGAAATACAGAGAGGAAGAGGAAGGGGCTAGAGTTCTTCAATCCCTCGAGGATTATCTCCCAGTGACCTGCAGACTTCCCACTAGGTACCACCCCTTAAAGGTCCTATCATCTTCCAATAGCTTCACAGTGGGGACCAAGCTTGTAGCACATGGACTTTGGGGAACACTTAAATTTCAAACTATGACAAGCAGTCAACACGAAGATCTAGACTTCATCTATCTGTGATGAGATGGCTGATGCTGGTCAGCAGAGGAAGAGGGCTGCTCTATAAATGGGGTTGGAAAGGTCCTATTCAAAACAAGGTAAAGCCACGTCCATGATCCCATGCATGAGCACCAACTAGGGATGGTCAGGGGACCTCAGTGTCAAGTAGAATTATTTGTTGAAAATACAATTGTATATGTTTTTCTGTTTGTCTCCTCGCCCCATCTCTCTTTTCTTGCCTTGCCATGATTTCTGAAACACTGGGGAGTAAGATGTTCCTTCTCTTAGTGGTTGCTTATGAGGTACATTACTTACTGTGGTCTCCTGGTATCAATGTTTGACCTCTTGGAGTGAACTGAAAATGCTATCTCAGTTCCTTACTTTTAAATATGATTTCTTGGGTGTTTTGAACATGTAGTACCACCTGGGTTGGCCCCCCTCCCTGAAGCCTGTGAAGTTAGAAGTAGCAGTACTTCTTCTTTGTGCCCTCCTTGAGTTTTGACTCTGTGATGACAGGACAGCTAGGGGTTGGGAGAGGAAGTGGAAGGAGGACATAGGAAGTTGTGCTGGGGATGAGCTGCACTGACAGCTGTGTCTCTGCAGCACTTGGCCTAGGTACTCGGTGCATGGGGAGCCCTGGGCAGGTGATTCCCCCTCCTTGTTAACCTCTACCCATGAGTCCACAGCATGTGTTATGGCTATGTGCTGGGCTGCCTGGGCAGTTCAGAGTCTGTAGCTACACAGGGACCTGTGCAAAAAGGACATCAAGGCACGGAGCACCACTGTTCTGGAGAGTGTGCCTCCCTGGAGGGTGTGGGGCTCATTCCTTCTTGGGGACAGAGTTCCTGATTACATGGACTCATTCAGTGCTTCCAACTTGGATTCAGCTCACAGTAAATATTTTACCAACGTATTTAGAATATTTTTCCACAGCCCTGAGTTCTATATTGGTCGCAGATAAATTTTAACAACCATTTCCGCTTTTCCCCTCTCTCCTCATAATATTCCATTTGGGAGGTGGGAATGATTTCCGTTTTACAACTAATTTTTGCCTCTTTTTCTCTCCTAAATTCACATACTTCTCCATTGTGTTCGTTTTTGAGATTGCCTCCTGTGTCAAGTCTGTAGACTCCACCAACATTAACACCATGGGCCTGGGGACCAGCTCAGGCAGGTGCTGGATGCTCCAGTGCAATTCTTTATTATTTTATTTAAAACTTTTTTTTATTGATTCATTTATTTTTAGTGTGATGAATATTTTGCCCACATGTGTACCACATGCCTGAAATGCCTGTGGGGAACAGAAGAGGGTGTCAGATCCTTTGGAGCTGGAGTTACAGTTGTTAATCATCATGTAGGAGCTGGGAACCAAACTGGGTTGTCTGCAAAAGTAGCGAGTGCTCTTAACTTCTGAGCCATTTCTCCAGCTCTCCAGTGCAATTTTTATGCTGTTAACTTCCTGTCTGTCTGAAGACAACACTGAGGGTTCAGGAAGTGCCCTATAAATGTTGTCATTGAACGTGGGCGGATGATCTGGGATCTTCTTCAGCAGGTCACCTAAACTGACCTCTGGCTGGACAATGCTTTGGGTACCTTAGATGAGGCGACATTTTATCATCTGCTATGAACTTCAGTTGACTGGCCTCCTGGAAGTACGTAATAAAGCAGGTCTTTGTGGTCAGTTTCAGGTGACATTCTGCTATTTTACTTTCCCCTCAAAGCACAGTGCTCAGCATTCAGAGTTCTCCTGACTTCACTGCCATGAGACAAGGGTCCTTCAGTAGAGGTGTCTGCTGAGGGTCTCAGACACTGCTGTTTCTGTCACAGGATTACTTTATCAGGAAAAGATCCATGTATGAGGGAAACTGCAGTTTGCTGTAGATTAGCCTATTAGTTGGTACATTTGGAGCAATTTTAATATGCTCAAAACTTTACTGGAAGCCCAGCCAAGTGCCAGCACAGCGTGGTAGCAGCTGGGCAATGCTGGTGGCCTGGGCATTCTTGAGGTTTGGACTCGCCCAAAGGATCAGCAGGGCAGTGCCCTCAGTCCTGGTGCCAGTGGCATTCTGCATGTGGTGCTGGCCAGGCATTACAGGAAAAGAAAGGCAGCCAGGAGCAAAATGACACTGCCAAAACCAAGGAGCTGAATTGACACTCATGGATGAGTTGGCATGGTAACCTACCTGCTAAAAAAATGGTAAAATTAGAAACCTGTGAGAAGAACACAAAAACCAAAGAGAGTGTGCTCTGAAAAGCTAAAACGCACTCTTCTCTGGGCCTCCCCAGCTTGCCCATACACCACAGGGCCAGAGGGATGAGAATCCTGTGAGAAGGGCGGTGTTATGAGCTGGGTGTTCCTTGCTCTTCTGGTTGGTATGGGGCTGCATGGGACATCAGCTTTTTGCTAGGGTTCTGTTCTTTAGAGCTCTGCCTCAGCTTAGTCAGAACTGCCATTCTGTAAGCTCTGAAAGACATATCAGAGACAATCACCCTGCAGTGTGTAGCATCATGTCAACCTTCCTGCTTCTCACGTAGGACTGACCTTTAACGGGTGGCTAGAGCCTGATCAAGCGGTAGGTATATACACTGCACATTCTAACTTTGTTTATCCTCCTAAGAGGATGTAGGCTCTCACCCTCCCTGCTACCATCAACAGAGGCTGTGTAGGCTTGAGTTATGCCCCTCCCCACTTATGAGTGGAAGCCCCAACCTAACCCTCAGGTATGACTGCATTAGATGAGATTATCGCACATGTGATTAAGTTGACGTGAGTTCCTTTGGGGCATGATCCAATGTGACAAGAAAGGGGGCACACTTGCAAGCCCAGGAGAGGGACTGTGGAGAAACCAGCCCCGTTGATCCCTGGCTCGTGGGCTTCCAGACTGTAGGGTGGTGAGAAATAAATAGCTGCTGTTTTAATGCCAGCTCTGTTGTATTTGTTGCAGTAGATTGAGCTAAGACGCCAAATTCCAGAGAAACCCACATTCTGACCTACAGAGCTATGCACAGAGAGGAACAAGGTTTTGCTAAAGAGCTAAGGGTGGGATTTAGGTTGGGATCCTTCTGCAGGGAGGCATGCTGTTTCCCTCCACACGCAGGTAAGTCCAGAGCTTCAGCCCACAGTCAGCACCCCTCCAACCAATCCAGTGTAGAGCCCTGCGGTGCAATCAGTGATGAACAGTTATTATGCTAGACACTGGGGTGGGTCTTCGTCAGTTGTTCTGAAGTCCAGGAGGCCCATTAAATACCACATAGGCAATGGTTACTAGTAATGTGTTGATACTCCATGAGTTTTTCTGAAAAAGAGGTAAAGTGCATTGAGTGTCAGGTGAAATTATAGCCCAAGTTCATAACTGTCGTTTGTACATTTCTGTCAAATAGGTTTAACTGAAGCTGAGGTCTTGAATATTTATCCAATGAAGGAAGTGTAGTATTTTTAAAAATATTTTATTTATTATTTTTATTTTATGTGTATGAGTGCATTGCCTGCATGTATGTGAGTGCACCCGCGTTGTGCAATGCTGCAGAGGTCAGAAGAGGGCTTTGGATTCCCCTGGAACTGGAGTTAAGGACGGTTTGTAGCTGCCATGTGGGTGCTGGGAATCGAACCCGGGTCCTCTGCAAGAGCAGTCAGTGCTCTTAACCACTGAGCTGTCTCTCCAGCCCCAGGAAGCATAGTGTTATATACTCTGTGGCTTGCAGTGTCAGAAGCTCTGGGCAGAGGTACCTTTGCCCAGTTAGGGATCAGCTTAGGAATCTGACCAACGATGTTCTCTGGAAAGGTGCAGTCTTCCAGTTTTAGGAGTGATAGAGAAACCTCCTGCTAGCTGCCTATGGTCCTGGGCACTTTATGGGCTGGGGGGCATATGGATGCAGACACTCCAAGGACACCAGGCCCTCTGAGAGTTGAGTACTCTAAGGATAACTTCTTAAGGATTCATGGCCATTGAAATCTTAAGTGTCTCAGACCCAGTCAGAGACCTTGGACATAGCAAGCAAGGTATGTCTCAGCACCGAGTGTGATCATGATGCGGAATTCCACGTTGCACTTATTACAGGAAAGTGTTCATTCTGGATCCTGACTCTGGGCTTCATGGGTGAAGCCTGCTAGCACTAGTCTCAAACAGTCCACATCAAGGTTTGGCATCCCTCTCATGCCCCTCTTCTAAAGGAAAGGACAGCTGTGCTGGAGTCTTTGGGAATTCTACCCAAGGACACAAAGTACCAAGACTTCCTGCTGTGTATAGACTGAGCTATGGAACTAGAATTCTTCAGGGGGACTGAAGATTTTGAGTAACCAGGGCTTGCTGGGTGCATCTTTGTCCCCAGGGAGCTCCAGCTGGCCCTGCTCTCGTGTGTTCCCACAGGGGCACTGATGTGCTCTTTATGCAGCCTCAATCCCCAGGACCATGTCAGCTCAAGGATTTTGAAGAAACCAAGATTGTCCTATGCTGGGAAAATACTCCCTCTGCTTTTGGAAGTGTGTTTTTTTTTTGTTTTTGTTTTTTTTTTTTCTTTTTTTCTTTTTTTCCTTTCTCTGCTCAAGGAGAACTTCCCTGGGGATTGGGGAGAGATCGGATGCCTTCCCTCTCTGTTACTTCTGGTCCACCCCAGCTGCAGCTTGATGACCCTTGGCTCATTTATGCGTGTTTGCCTCTGTTCCCACTGGGTGACTGCAGCACAGGGACAGCAAACATCTCCTGCCACTGAGGCCATTTTCTGGCCATTTTACAATGACCAGTCTCCATACAAACTGGCTGAAAGAATAAGAAAGGAGAGACTAACTCATGACAGTTCTAACCCACATGTCCTTGAAGCAGTGATGGGCAGGTAGAATGGAGATTTCTACACAGTGGACTGTTCGTTGAGCCTGAAAAGGGAGGATGTGCTGGCATAGGCCACCATGTGAGTGAATGACAGAGAGTTTATGTTAAATGAAATAAGCCAGGCTCTAAGGATAAATCCTGCATCATTCTGCTTATATGGTCCCTGAGAGAGTGGAATTTGTAAAGACAGAAAATAGAACAGGAGTTGCCAGGGGCTAGAGAGAAGGGAGCTTAGAGAGTTTGTTCATGAGGACAAAGTTTTAGTTTTGTATGAACAAGTTTTGGAGATGGATGGTGGCAATGGTGAACAGCAATGGGATTTGGACTTAAAGCCACTGGAACTGTCATTTAGAGGTGGTCAGGGTAGTAACTCATGTCTCTTTTATTACAAATAGCAGTGGGGGTATAGCTGAGTATCATGGGGGACTCTGGCCTCAGATCTAGCTGTCAACAGACAAGGAGGCCTCTCTGCCCTTTCTCTCCCATCCTTGCCCCCAGTTTTTCAGTTCTGTGCTGGCTTCATCTTCTGGCTGTGTGTAGTTTCCAGGCAGACTCAGTCCTGCCACCCCAAGTCATCTTTCCATTTTTTTCCTGAAAGGCTGGAAGGCAGAAGTGTTTGTTTTCTTGAGAACTCAGCCTGCAGCCAGTTTTCACTATGCTCATCTCTGGTGTGCTGCTGAGGGCCTCTGGGGCTGCTGTGTGCTTAGTGTATCCCAAGTGTGCACACTGCTTTGGACCGCTTTGTGAAGAGAAAAACACTTCAGTGCTTCAGTATTAAAATTCTCGACATAGCACCAAGTGAATAGGAGAGAAAGTTTTCTTCCCAGTTTGTCTGAATTAAAAATCTCTAAATATAAATGGAGAATTTCCAAAGGACAGGACAAACAGGGCTCCACTTATAATGAATCATTTTATCTGCATTTTCTTGTTCCTTTCTTATTTTTGCTTAAATGGAAGACTGGCATGATTTAAAAAAAAATTTTTAATGTATTTTTTGTGCATGTATGTGTGCCTGAGTCTATGCATGCGCACTGTGTGTATACAGTGCTTGCAGAGGCCAGAAGAGGGCCTAAGAGCCCTAGAACTGGAGTTACAAGTGATTGTGAGGCATCTGATGTGGGTGCTGGGAACTGAACCTGGAACCTCTGCAAGAACAGCAAGTGCTCTTAACCACTGAGATGTTTCTCCAGCCCCACAGCATGATTTATTTTTAAAAGAAGATAATTCCCATTGGAATGGAAACATCACAAAAGGATTATCCAGCTGTTCGATGAGAATTCCAGTTTCAAAACTGGATGTGGTAGCACATGCCTATAATCTCAGCACTTGGGAAGTGGAAGCAGGACGATCAGAGTTCAAGGTTAGCCTGAGTAGCATAGTGAGTCCACGATCAGCCAGGTTTAGTCCAAGATCAGCCTGGGTTACATGACACTCTGTCTCATAAAACCCCCAAACCCTTCAGCGACGACTAGGATACCTCTGGTTGCCAGGAGAAATGAAAACCTTGCTTAGGTCAAGATAACAGAGAATTTACTGTGAACACTGACCTCAGGAGTTATATTAAAAATGCTTGACTACAAGGCATGGTCCTTCCTGCATGGAGGCTGCTCATAAATTTTTGTGTGTGTTTTTAGAGCGTCTACAGGGTTTGAGATACACCACTTAGATTCTCATCAAGAAACATGTGCGTTCAGTGTCTGGGGTTTCCACTAATTAATTTGCATCATATTTGGTTGCCTGCCCATTTTTCTTGTGCTTTCAAGAAGCTGGGTTGAAGGACTAGAAAGGTGGCTCAGTGGTTAAGAGCAGTGGCTGCTCTTGCAGAAGACCTAGGTGCAGTTCTCAGCACCCACATGGCAGCTAACAACCATCTGTATCTCCAATTCCAGGGGAATTTGACACTCTCTTCTGACCTCTGCAGGCACTGCAGGACACAGGTGCACTTACATAAATGCAGGCAATACACTCATATACATAAAAATTTTTTAAAATTAATAAATTTAAAAAGAAGCTGGGTTGAGTAGCCTTTTGTTGTTAGCAGAATTATAAGCTAAGGACATCCTTTAAAAAATATCTTTATTGGGTCTGGAGAGATGGCTCAGTGGTTAAGAACACTGGCTGTTCTTGTAGAAGACCCTTTTGTTTGAATCCCAACACCCACATAGCAGCTAACAGCTGTCCGTAATTCCAGTTCCAAGGGATCTGAAAGCCTCTTCAGCTCTCCTCGGACATTGCATGACACCATTGCACTTACCTACATGTAGGCAATACATGCATACACATAAAGTAAAAATAATAAATTAAAAAAAAATCTCTACCATCAAACCTCCCATAAAA
>NW_008345972.1:753473-810239 GCF_000622305.1 Nannospalax galili
TTATTTTGATATATCACAGTGAAAGATTTATCGTCCTCTTTTTTTTTTTTTTTTTTTTTTTTTTTTTAAAAAAAAAAAAAAAAAAAAAAAAAAAAAAAAACAATAATAGGTGTCCATCATTCGCCCAAATGGACAAGGTGCTGTGTAGGAAGTTTCGTCTTTGATTTTCAGAAGTTTTTACAATACTAAGTAGTTGTGTTTAGTTTTAACTTATTCTGTTTCGGTATCCATGGTATTTTTTTAAAACTTGGTTTGACTATTTAGTATTTTGGTAGGTTCTTGGTCTGGTCTTTTCCAGCATGCTGTCTGCTTCATCCAATGCCCACTCCTGTGGGACTCCAGGACACACGTCTCCATGCTCACATCTGTATTTCCACTCTCCTTGCTTCCGGTACATTTCCTGCTTATTTTCCTCCTTGCTCAGCCCCAGTTCACTCATTTCTTCTGTGTGTCTAGCCTGCTACTGAAGTCATTAGCTGCATGTTTATTTATTATGCTTTTAATTTCTACAGTTTCCATTTGATTATTCTTACGGACTTCAGTTCTTCATTGAAATGTGAATTGTTATATTTCCTGGGTTTAAGTATTTTATAGTCTGTTTTATCTCCAATTTTTGTATCAGCAGCGTCTTTCGTTGGTGTTAGGTTTTTGTTTCGTTTGTTTTTTTGTGTGCTAGTTTTGGATGATCTTGGTTTTCACTTGTCATGTTTCCTGACAATATTTTTAATTATTATTTTTTTTTTTTGGCCTTTTTGAGACATGGTCTCCCTGTAGCCCCAG
This sequence comes from Nannospalax galili, assembly GCF_000622305.1. Taxonomy (NCBI): domain Eukaryota; kingdom Metazoa; phylum Chordata; class Mammalia; order Rodentia; family Spalacidae; genus Nannospalax; species Nannospalax galili. The sequence continues at coordinate 754,254 of NW_008345972.1, forward strand.
CTGGCCTGGATTCGCTATGGAGACCAGGCTGGCCTCAAACTCACAGAGATCCGCCTGCCTCTGCCTCTTGAGTGCTGGGATTAAAGGAGTGTGCCACTACGCCTGGCCTAATTAATTTTTTATATTGTATCAAAATTATAGTGAGATGGAGTGGGGAACAGGTTTGGGGGAATGAAGATACAAGTTAAAGTGGAGCTGGGGTCTGGAGAGATGGCTCAGTGGTTAAAAGCAATGGCTGCTCTTGCAGAGGACCCAGGTTCAGCTCCCAGTACCCACATGGTGGCTAACAACCATTGGTAACTGCAATCTTCTTCTGACCTCTGTGGGCATTGCATGATATTGGTGTACTTACGTACATGCAGGCAATACACGCATGTAATTAATTAATTAACTAATTGAAATAAAGTGGAGCTGGATGGAAGCTTCTCTGTGCCTGGCGCGCTTGTGTGTAGGTTGTGGCCTCGCTTGAGCTTTGAAGCACTGCAGTATCGGCTAAGGTCATCCTAGGTGTATCTCCCAGGCCTAGGTTTTTGTTTTGCTACCCATAAGAAGCTGCCCAAGTTCTTCCTTCTCTTTTTCCCTCTCAGCAGCCATGTGTCATGATGACTAGGCATCTGACCCTTCAGAAGAAGCTTGGGACTCAGGAATACCCCAGACACTTGCTCCAGGTCCCTTTTCTCTGTGTCCTTGGTCCTTCTGTGCCCAAATTCCTTGGTAACTCTGAACTCGCATTTTCATTTCCCCACAATAATGTGATCACTGCTCAGGTTTGTGTCCCTGATGTCCCTGGACATGCAGCTGCTGATTGGGAGGGTGGTGACCAAAGGAAAGTGAAGTATGCTGGCTCTGTAGAGCTCACAGTCAAGGGAAATGGGCTTCTCCGTAGAGAAGGCTCCTGCTGGTTTAGAGAAAGGCTGTGTACATGCCTGTCCCTCACACGTGACTGACCAGTTCAGGGTGAACAGTGCATGTGGGGATCGGGTTAACTGTCTTTTCTTTTGGAAACAGTGACTGGTGACAATAAACCTGCACGTAGCACGAAGGCACCTCTTTTAACCTACTGTGGTGCTATTGTGATGGTTCATTGTGACCATGGGCAATAGGAAGCTTCAGAAAGCAACTTAGTTCCTTATGAACATGCAGAAGGGGTGAGATTGTGACCCCGTGGATGGCATGTAATCAGGGTCTTTCTGCATTCTGCTTCTTTTCTTCAGAACCACGAGACTGTCCTGAGATTCTCAGCCACACTGTGGGGATGTCAGAGAGCCCCGTCGGACCCAAACCCGCCATGCTTCGGACTGATGCACCGGCAACATCCAACTTTCAGCAGGCGTTTGCATCTTCCTGCACGATTTCAAGCAATGGGCCTGGGCAGAGGAGAGAGAGGTAGGAAGATGGGCCGTTAACCTTGTTTAAGCTCCCCTTGGAGCCCAGAGTGCTGAGCTGAGGGTGGGAGGAAAGGTAGGGGACCAGAACAGGGCCCAGGAGAGTGACCCTGCCTCGACCCAGGCTCTGACTGCTAGTGTATGGAAAATATATGCACACAGGAAATAGGAAAGTAAGTTACAGAAGGATTAAAAAGTGGAAAGGAAGAAAGGGGCCGTGGCAGACCAAAATGTCCTCTCTCTGCTTTACAAAGACACCGGCCTTGAGAAACTCACTAAGGGCAGCTGCCACTCTGGTTCAAAGTAGAAGTAAGCACTTCTGTGTTTCTTGTATGGGTTCCCTGTCTCCTTTCCCATTAAAATAAGGGAGGTTCTTTAAAGACTTGCCATCACATTATAGTGTCTGTACCTAGTGTGTGCCAGTTTAAGCATGTGTATGTTATGTGAACTACATTTTTAGCTGACTTTCTAGGTTTCTGAATATATAATAATTCCCAATAAAGTTGTCACCCCATCTGCAGAGGCTATGGCCTTAAGATTCTCAGTGGATTCCTGAAATCACAGACAGATCCAAATTTTGTGTGTATGATATTTTCCCCAAGCATAGATACCTGCAATAACTGACCTTTTCACTTAAAAGAAGGGTATTACTGCCTCTCTTTATTTAGCATATCCAGATAGCCAGCTCTTTGGAGCCATTGTTTAGTAAAAATGAGAGTTATTTAAACACAAAGACAGTCAGCCAATCAGGCTAACACCAACCTGCATCTGTGACTAATGAGCAGGCAGTACGTGCTGCATGGATATGTTGAACAAGGGATGATTCACATTCTTGGACAGGATGAGTCAGACAGCTCATGATTCATCATGCTGCTCAGAATGGCAGCAATTCAAGACTTATCGATTATACAATTTTTCATTTAGTATTTTCAGACTACAGTCGACTCTAGGTCATTGAAATACATAGAGAGGGTGGGGGAGCTGCATCTCCCATGCTGCCCACAAGCTTCAGCACTGTTCCCCAGCCTTGTCTTCTCTGTGTCTGGTGAGAGTTGCTAATTCTGAGATATCTGCATGCCCCTCACCTTCCCTTGTGCCTGGTTTTTGTCTTTTTAACAGCCCACCTTCTGCACAACGCCAGTGGGTAGAGAGCAGCCCCAAAGCCACCCTCTCCCTGCTGGGGAGCAGCTGTCCCTCTGGAAGTCCCCTCGGTACCCACGAGTTCTGCAGCCCTGGCAAGGACTCATCAGGGATGTCCTGCTTCCCGTCCTCAGACCTCCAGGCCTCCTTCCACAGCCATGATCTGTCCATGACAGAGCCTCCTAATGCTATGCCCACCCCAGGCAGCCAGGCCTTTCTAGGCTTCAGCACTGCCCCAGTAGGGAGTGTCCTCCCACCTAGCGAGGACCCCAGGGCCTTGCTGGTCAATTTGCATGGAGCATCACCAGCCCCTGGAGCCTCACTGACAGCAGCAGGGCCTGCTGACAATGGCTTCCTGTCCCACAACTTCCTCACGGTGTCTCCTGGACCCAGCAGCCACCACAGTCCAGGCCTGCAAGGCCAGGGGGTAAATCTGCCTGGACAGCCACCCTTACCTGAGAAGAAGAGAGCCTCAGAGGGAGATCGTTCTCTAGGATCAGTCTCCCCTTCATCCAGTGGCTTTTCCAGCCCCCACAGTGGGAGCACCATCAGCATCCCCTTCCCTAATGTCCTTCCAGACTTCTCCAAGCCTTCTGAAGCTGCCTCATCTTTGCCAGGTATGTTTCTACTCACTCATTCAGGAGAGTAGAGGTTTGGATCTCCCTTTTGAACTGATCTGTGGACATGTCTTCAGTGTTGGTCATGTGCCCTGCAGGGACGTCTAGACCCTTGAAGGTTCTTTCCTGTCCTGCTGGCTAAAAGCCAGATATAGACCCACTTCTTCTCATGAATTCTGCTCAGCTTCCTTCTTCATCCACATAGCAACTAACTGTCAACTCCAGTTCCAGGGGCTCTGACGCCTCCATGGGCATTGCATACATGTAGTACACTTACATACATGCAGGCAAAACACACTCATACATAAAATAAACATAATTAACTTAAAAAAGAGATAAGAAACAGACTAAGTCAAGGCCGCTCTTCTGCTTTCGTCATCCATTTCTGTGTGTGGAAATGTGTGTTAAGTACCAAAGCGTCTGTGGCCTTGCACCGTGAAACAGTGGCCCTCCCCTCCAGCCAGTCTTTTGAGCTGTATTTACTTTCCCCTTAGAACCTTCTGGTCCTCTCTCACCCTTGGACATGAAATTGGACGTGCAGGGTCATCATAAATGAGACCATGATTAAAAATAAATTCTGTATATTAAAATAATATATAATGATAAATAATGTATAAAACATAATATAAATGATATTACAATGTTGCTTTACAGATAGCCCAAATGATAAACTTGTGATTGTGAAATTTGTTCAAGACACTTCCAAGTTCTGGTATAAGGCGGATATCTCAAGAGAACAAGGTAGGTGGGGACGAGGGGTTCCTGGACAGCTCTTGGGTGTCAGATTCTTGTGTACAGGGTCCCTGCAGTGTACATGGTACAGATAGAGTCAGAGAAAAGCACACTTTTACCAAATGCCTCTGGGGCAAATAAATGCCATGACCTTTAAGTTTTTGTGGGGAAAATTAGTACTAGTGAGGGTTTGGGTTAGAAGTCCACCCTATGTCTCCCAGTCTGTGCAGGACAGGAAACTTGCTGCTTCCCCCAGTCAGCAGCTTACCAACCATACCAGTCCACCACTCCTGCTTGGGTCTCTACTGAGCAATGAGGTCCTGAGCGCCACAACATCCCTGAAAGAGGGCCAAAGAGGAGAGAGATGCAACCCTCTTTCAACCACCTCATTCCGTGAAGTTCAGAACCCTATGTACTCATGAGCTTTTGTGCCAAACCAAGTTGGGGAGATAAGCATTTAATGTGTATGGCATGTGCTGTGGACTTAGGCCAGTTCTTCACCTGCAGACTGGAAGAAGTGTCCATCTGCTGCCCTCAGTGTCCAGGCACACTTAATCTCAGCACTCAAAGAGGCAGGAACCAGCAGATCTCTGAGTTCAAGGCCAATCTGGTCTATATAGCAACTTCCGCGCCAGACAGGGCTATGTAGTGGGACCCCGTCTCAAACAAACCCAAAACAAACCCAAACAAAACAAAAAAAAGGAAAGAAAAACAACTTGAACTCATTGCTATTATTTTAAATATTTTATTTATTATTTTTATTTTATGTGTATGAGTGTTATACCTGCATGTAGATAAGTGCACCTGTGTCGCCCACTGCCCACGGAGGACAGAAGAGGCTGTCAGATCCCCTGGAACTGGAGTTAAGGACAGTTGTTAGCTGCCATGTAGGTGCTGGGATTCAAACCCGGGTCTTCTGCAAGAACAGTCAGTGTTCTTAACCGCTGAGCCATCTCTCCAGCCCCTATTGCTATTTTAAAAAGCATTTTCCCCTTTGCTTGTTTTGTTGGTTTACACATAATTGCATGTGTGTATGGGGCACAGTGTAGAAGTTCAGCACACGTTAACACGTCATGGTTAAATCAGAGTAATTAGCTTTTACCTCTCACTAGATATTATGAAATGATTGATTTTTTTTTTTTTTTTTTTTTTTGATTGGTAAGATCCTTTTAAATTACCAGTAAACTGTTCCCAGCCACTGAGCATCTGTTCCTGTGACAGGTGAACTTGCCTTTATTTAGCAGAATTCACAAGTCCTGTCATGCACTGCTGTCTGCCCACAGAAAGCCATCTGAGTTCCTCTGGAAGTCAGACCTTTGGCAGCGGGTAGAACCCTGATCACTTTCTCCCCATGAACTCAAAGAAGCCATTGTCATTTTACATGGAAGGGGGGATGGGAAGCCCATGGCCTGGAAACACTTTCATTTCTCTCAGTAGGCCTTTGTGCAAAGCTGCTTAACAACTCCCAGGGCTCTACACAATCAGTCAGGACTTTTGCTTCCCTGGCCACCAACCTGGCTCCACTCTTGTGGTCCTCAGTACCTCATGGAGTTCATATCCAGAGTCATATTCTAGAGTGTTCTGTGCATACCTTTCTTTGTCACCATTCTAAACCCTAGAGGTGTGCTGCATCAGACAGGGCTGTGCTGCTGTGATAAAGGGCTTCCAAGGCAGAATGAGGAAAGTGCTACCTCGTTTCTTAACTTGGTAGAGATGATACCTGAGTGGGATGCTGAGTGGGAAGCATCTTTTGCTGCAGGTGCTGAGTGGATGCAGAACAAGTGATAGAAACTATTGTGGTCAGTATTAGTCAACTTTCTATCACTATATTGAAATACCAGAGGCCAATCAACTTATAAAGAAAACTGGTTGTTTTGGTTTATAGTTCTAACAATTCCAGTCAGCATCAGGTTGTCCCAATACTTTTAGGTCTCTGGCAAGGGTGGGTATGCATGGCTAAGTAGAGCTGAGCCCAGCATGATGGCAAATGCCCATAATCCTGGCACTTGACACCCATATACAGGATGATCATGAGTTGTTTGTGGCCAGCCTTGTCAATACAATGATATCTCTATCTCTCTTTCTCTGACTATCATCTCTGTCTGTCTGTCTGTCTGTCTGCCATCTATCAATCATCTAACTGTGTGGTATCATCCCTTGCCTGGCCTTGGCTCATATTTAGGCTTGTTTGTGGACCTCACCTCAATGGCTGATATGTGCTTTCAGTACTGGGTTCTAAAGTATAACTACGTCCATTTCCAGATACTTTATGTGGAAAATGCTGCCACAGGTTTACTGGGTATCTCAACCTCTTCTAAAGGAAGAGGTCTGTCCATAGGCTTCTTTTGTTTCTGTTTTAACCATTGAATATACCCTTTTCCTAAAAGTGCTACTGTGACATTTCAGGGAGATGCAGAAGAAAATGCCCCAACAAGCCACTTCCTTGGAGTATAATCTGTCCCCTATTACTGCTGCAGGGTTAATTCCATAGGATTTCCAGGGTGAACAGAAGATTACTTCAGGGGGCAAAGTGCATAAAATCACACAGAAATGAAATGGCATTGTTTAATTATGCTGCCTCAGCCTGTTAATGCTTTTAGTAAGAGTGGAAGTGCTTGTTGTGGGAACAGGGTCCTGTACAACCTTGCCCCATGTTCAGAAGACCAAGAGCAGGGCAGAGTACATACTGCTGCATTGGACATGTGCATTGCTTATTCATCCACTGGGCCTCTGTCCTGCTCAGCTTTTCACGAGTGTGACAAAATGCCAGCGATAATCAGCTTAAAAGTTAATAAAGGTTTATTTTCACAGTTTCTGAGGTGTCATTCTAGAGTCAGTTGGCCCTGTAGCTTTCATCCTGTGAAGACACAGTATACCATGGCAGGGGTATTTGGTGATGAACCTGCTCACCTCCCAGTAGATGGGGAACAAAGAGAACAAGTTGGAAGAGGATGGAATTTCAATATCATCTTAAGGACCACAGACTTCTGACTAAGCCTTTAACACATGGGCCCCTGAGGGACACTTAATCCAGACCACAGCAACCTCTTAGCTCACTTCTGTTTCAAATAAAGGTTCTAAAATTAAGCTTTAGCTGCCCTTCGTTGATATGTAATGAAACAGTCCCAGCAACCCATGTGACCGTGGCACCTCAAAATTCAGTAGGAAGGTTGAGTCCCACAAGACTACAGTATGCGCTTGGCCATGATAAAGTAAAATCATGACTGTAGTAGCATAAGCAAGCTCTGATGAGACACAGTGTGAAGTAGAGAAAAGTTTCTAGAAAGGATTATTTGGCCTATTTTGTTTTGTTTTTTTGAGACAGGGTCTCTGTGTAGCCCCAGCTGGCCTGAAACTTGCTTTGTAGACCAGGCTAGCCTTGATCTCACAGAGATCTGCTTGCCGCTGCCTCCCGAGTACTAGGATTAAAGACATGTACCACCTCACGTGGTTATTCTCCCTACTTTGAAAAACATAATACATGTTCTACCCCTAAATTGACAGTTTGCCACAAAGAGAAAGGGCCCTTTGCTTTTTCCTGACTAATCTCTAGAGCATTTCCTTTCAGGACCCATGCCCCACCTTCACTGCCTTTACAGAGGGGCTGCAGGCCTGTCTGGCTCTGTTAGCACCAAGGCAACTGTGTGCTGCTGGTGCCCCAGCTCTGATTTGTCTTTTCCCTGTTTGGTAGCTTGGATGAAATAATAGGTGTTTGCTTAGTCCATGTTCACCCACCTACTGGTCCAGGTTGCAGAAGCAGCTTGGACTCAACCTCTCTTCTGATGCTATAACAGAACATCTGAGATTGGATAATTTATAAAGAATGGAGGTTTACGTTGAATCACAGTTCTGGGCATGTGCAGAAGGAGGACATGAATTGTGACCTTGCTTTATAACAGCCCACCTTCAAAGCAACTAAGCTGTTCCTGTGATAATCACCCAATCCCAAGAGAGTAATATTCTCCTGTTGTTGGGTTGGGCATTGGGGCTTAAACTTCAGTGCGAATTTCAGAGGCAGAGCCAGACACAAGCTACAGCAAGGAGCCCTGCCAGGGTGGAGATTGGCAGTGACCCTTGTCCACCCTGGAGTCATTCACATGCTCTTCTCCTTCCTCTAGCCATTGCCATGTTGAAGGACAAAGAGCCAGGGTCATTCATCGTGAGGGACAGTCACTCCTTCCGAGGCGCCTATGGCTTGGCCATGAAGGTTGCTACACCTCCTCCTTCTGTCTTACAGCTGAACAAGAAAGGTAAGGTCCCCTGGAATTGATGAAGCGTCTGTTGCCTGCTCTGATGTGCATAAGGTGGCAGGTGACCACAGCTGCACTCTCGGGTCCTCTTTTTACTATTTACTTTTAAAGGTATATTTTCTTAAATACCATCTTGTTGAAGAAAGTGCATTATTGGGCTTGACATCGGATACAGATAGCAAAGCCTCAGGCTCACAACCAGAGAGAAAGTCCATTATTTATAAATTTTATTTAGTTTTGTTTTGAGTGAGTCGTCTTTTCTGCTGCTCGAAAATCACAATGATAAAATAGAACAAAAACTCACCAGGGCACCTTGCTTCCATTCTAGCACAGTCCACCTCATTTCGCCCTTCCTCATTAGGGTAACCACGTATGAGGCCCTCCTGTGTGACTTTTCACTGATTATCCAGGTATAGGCAAAGGTGCATTTGCCTTTTTTCTTGTATTAGAAGTAGTGCATGGCATGATTTACTCTTCCATAGTTTCCCATTCCGGTATCTTTAGACTGATCAGAAGTGAGGCTAGCATAAGCCTAGAGGCATTGCTAGTGCGCCCTTCTCACAGTGAAGAACTGTGCCTTCCTCCTCCCTGTTCTGATACCATCTACAAGGCAACAAAGAGGAGTCACAGTGGATAGAAGGATGTGCCAATATTCCACCTTTTCTTTCACTTAATTGCATTTTTGTCTTGAAATATAAGAACATCCCGAAAGATTGGTAAAAGCATTACAAGAATGAATCACAAGCACTGAAACATGTAAGCAGTGTGTTCTGCTAAGCACCATGCTCACATAATCATGCATGTTACCACATTCCAGGAGATGGACCCCTCCCCCCACCAAGTTCCTGTTATGTTAGAGTAGGTCATACCATTATTTGAAGAAGTCTAGTCTTCCCAGGTATGGATGGCTCTGTGAAGCCCTTCAGGCTTCCCTTTTGAGAGTGTCCCCAGTAGTCTATGAGCAGTCCCAGCTTCTGAAGCAAGCACCCCGTTTGTGGTTTGCTTTGCACTTGCTCTGCCCCAGCCAGTTCTCCCCAAGACCCTGGTGCTAGGAATTGGGCAGAAGTGTCCAGAGACCAAGCACTGTGGTGACTCTTTGCCACTGGAATTTCATTGCTCCTCTCCAGGGAGCAGAACTAGGAAATGTGGCATTTCTAACTCGTGTTGATTTATGTGTAGCCTCACAAAACTGTTTGCCAGCCCCTGTCTTTGCATGATGCTTGTCCACTGCTCCCAACATTGGCAGAATGTTCCCTCTCCTGCTTTGGCCCCTAGGATTCACAGTAGAAGACAGAAAACTACTGGGTAAAATGTAGTTTGTTTATATTAATTACCAAAATAGGAATCTCTAAAATTAATTGTTTTTTCTAGTTTTAATGTGAAAACTCATATAGTACATATTCTTTTGTGCCTTGTTTTGGATCACAATTATAAGAGTCATTGTATCTTAAGATTGTTTATAGGAATTATTCTCTTTCCTCACTGTCTTTTATAACTGTATTGTGATATTTTTCATGTTGGTAGACATTTTCATTTTTCTGTCATCCCTCATCCATCCCTTTGCCCCTAAATACAATCATCTTTTGTTACCACCATGCCAACTCCAGAAAAGAAGAAAACTCTTTTATCACTACAGTAGTCATTTTGGATTGGGAGAAAGAACATTTTTTAGGTCCTTAAGAGGGTGTGATAACCAGCTTTCCCTATAACAAAGTACCGTGTATAATCAACTTATCATAAGAGAAAGTTCATTCTGGCTCACAGTTCTGGAAGTTTCTGTCCAAGTTTGGTTGGCCTCTTTTGGTGTTGGGCCTATGGTAAGTCAACATACCATGAACAGGAGTGATGAGGGAGCTGAGAGCTCACCTCCTGTCTGGAAAGTGGGGAGGAGAGGAGGAGGAGGAGGAGGAAGGAGGAAAGGAGGAAGGAGGAGAGGAGGAAGGAGGAGGAGGAAGAAATCATAAATCATGGAACGATATATCATCTAGAATTCCAGCATAAGAAACTCAACAAGAGGCTGGAGAAATGACTCCGCAATTAAGAATACTTACTGCTCTTGCAGAGGTCCTGGGTTCTGTTCCCAGAACCCACATGGCAGCTCACAGCCTGCAGCTCCAGCCCTAGGCAACACAACACCATTTGCTGGCCCCTACAGGCATTTCACAGACATGGTGCACATAAATATATACAGGCAAAACACTCATACTCATAAAATAGAAATAATCTTTAAAAAGAAATTCAACAAAATGCTACTGCTGGGTGGGATTAAGGCCTTTGTCGCTGAGATGCTGAACCAGACCTGGTTGCCGAGGACTGCCAGGCCTTATTTGGGAACACTGGGTATTGTTCACAACAGGAAGTCTCAGGAGAGAATGCCTGCAAGTCCACCAAGGTGATGGTTAACACATCCGCTCAGACACAGTGCATGGCCACATGGGCTTCTGGCCGGCTTCTTGGTTTCTTTTGACTGCCTTAAAGCAGGGACCAGAAACAGTTTTTGCAAGCATTATCTATTTTTAGAAATACAAAACTAAAGTGATAGCATATAACTTCTATAAGGCCCAGGCACGTATCCTGCTAAGTCCGAAGATATAGGTAACAAAATAAGGACCTGAGAAAAGTGGACATCAGGAAACTAGGGGTAGCAACATCCACTGAGTGAAATGCAGTCTCACTGGTGTGTTTACACCCAGGCTTGGATTTGACATTTGGGTTTCACAGTCCAAGGATAAATTAGAGAGAAGAGTTTACCAAACCAGTGAAGAGCCAGTGAGTCACTGTACCACCTCTGGCCATCATGAGACTAGACAGCTGCAGCCGTTCCACATGGCTAGCCAAGCGCCTAGGCAGCGCAATCTGCTTGGGGCCATTACCCACAAGTGGCATCCAGACCCTCAGTGGGTGTTCCCATTAGAATGAAGTCCTACATTGCCTTCCCCCTACAACAGAGGGCCATATGCTCCTTCCCCTGTCTGATTGGACACAGACTTTTATAGAATCAGATCATTTTCTTCTCTGCAAACTTTACTTCCCTGGGAAAATGCTGACACTTGCCATTACTAATATTTGTTGCTGTCTATAAACATTCTTCAGAGCCTAGCTTCGGTAGAGTATCCCTGATCCTAAATGGCTGAGAACAGAGTTGGGATTTCTGATTGTTTTCAGATTTTGGAGTATTAGGACATGTTTAAGTAAGGGGATAATCTTGGGCATGAGACCTGAGTCTTAACATGAAATTCATTTATATTTCATCTGTTTCATACACGCAGCCTAAACACAATATAATGCAATACTTTCCATTATGGGTATGTAATCATGTATGTAATCTTTCATTTATGGACTCATACTGGTGCTCCAAGCTTTCAGCTTTTAAAGTTTGGAATCAGGGATGTTCACTTATACAGGAGTCTAGCAGCCCCACGAAGCCTGGATCAGCAGTATTAAAAGCCCAGCAGGCACACTCCTGTGGAGGGTAGTGAAGGTGGCAGTGAGGGGCGAGCGTGTGGGGTTGGCCGGTGTCAGCAGTGCTGAGTGCTGCTTTGCTTTTCTTTTGCTTCTGGTTCAGTTTGTACTTTTCCATCATCAGACCATTTTGCCATTCAGTAGCTTCTCTTGATGCCTTTTCACTTTGGATTCAGCACCTGGTTGAACACAAGTTACTGTTTACTAGCAGTATGGTAGGGTGGTACTCCGATGTAGACGAGTCCTCTCTGCTGGAAAAGTTTCTGTTCCCAGCTTGTGGCTCCACCTCACCCAGAGGGCGGACCTCCATCCAGCTCTTAGAGCTGAAGTCTTTCTTGCCTGAGTCTTTGTGGCCAAAGTGCAGTATGTGCTGCATGGCCAGCGTCAATCTGAGCCGCCAGTTCATTCCCTTCTCTGATAATTCTTACGGTGTTTGAGAATCTCTTCTAAGGACATAATTTCACTACAAGAGTTATTACCATCCACCTGGCTTACAGCTCTGCCTGCCTGCCGTTACATGGGTGGTTCTGGGTAATCCCATAATACAATGGTTTGATCCTATTCCGAGGGAGGCTTTGTAGGGAAAGCTCCTTGCTTTTATGTTGTCATGTAGTATCCATCCATTCCATCCATCCGTCTGTCCATCCATCCATCCATCCATCCATCCATCCATCCACTTTTTCTCCTCTTCATCTCTTCCCCTGCCCTATCCTCCAGTCTTATTCTCCTATGCTTTAATTATTTTCATTGTCATTTACAGAAACTTTTGTTTAAACAACTTTTCTCATTCAGTAAGTAAAATTACAGTTGACTTCTTTGCCCCATAAATGAGTGGATTCATGAGGTCCAATCCACCATCGTCCAGGAAATTTTAAACAGTTCTTTTATTCTTCTTCTTATCACAGCTGGAGATTTGTCCAATGAACTTGTCCGTCATTTTTTGATCGAGTGTACCCCTAAGGGAGTGCGGTTGAAAGGGTGCTCGAATGAACCATATTTCGGTGAGTTACTTGGGAGGGTGTTCTTAACACACACCAGGGCCTGGATTCCTTCTGCCAGGTGAAGTGAGATTTGAGGACTTCTCTGTCATGATGGGTCACTTACAGTTCAGCCTCCAGGTCTAAGATTCCTCTCATCTGAAGTCTTGTCTTAAGACAACCAGATATGTAATTGTTCTGAAAAAAAAAAACTTTGTCAAAACCAAATAAGCAAACAGCACCATTGAAGGACTAGAAATAACAGATATCAACTAGTGTCATGAAGGTTAGTAGATAGGGGGGTTCCTGACAGGATTAGAGCCTATTGTGACCCTATCTGTTAGGCATGAGGAGAAACACAGACCTACTACCTCCAGAGCATCTTTTCTTCTCTGTAAATTGAGATCCTCTCACAGTCTGCTAGATAGACCACACACAGCACAGGGAGATAGAAGACAACTTCATAGCTTGGTTATTTCAGAAGCACTAGATGAGTGACATAAGCAGGAATTGCCTTGGTGTTAGAACTGTTAGTTCCAGACCCAGCAAACGGTTATGATTTGTTTTTCATACTTACAAAGGATATATGCCAGGAATCTACTGCAAGTCCCTTCACTGTCTTGCTAACCTTGTTGTTTCTATAAGTTTTATATCACATCCTAAAGTGATGGAACATGTCATTGTCGAAGGCATAAGCTGGGCCTTTGGTGATTTGATTTCAGCTGATTTGCTGGCTGAGCATACAGCAGGTAGAGAAGATGATGCTTGTTTGTTCTTATCTACTTCACAGGGAGCCTGACGGCTCTGGTGTGTCAGCATTCCATCACTCCTTTGGCCTTGCCGTGTAAGCTGCTCATTCCAGAGAGAGGTATGGGGTGGGGCTTCAGTGCTAGATGGGCTCTGTGTAGGATCTTCTGCAGCACTCACAGTATGCTGCCTTCAGGGACCTGCAGAAATCTTTCTTGCAGTTCCCAGACATTGTGCACTGTGGCTTGGGTGGAAGGTTTCCAGAAGGCAAAGACTCCCTGGCTTCAACCACTCAGACTTTCAAAGCCATTTACATTTAGAGATTTATTATTCTACAAAATGGAGAAGATATTTCTATGGTTGAATTTAGGTTGTGGATGAACTATTCTCTTTACTTTTGTGTTTGTTTGGAAATATTCATAATCATAAAAAAAAAATCCTTGTTGGGCATGGTGGCATATGCCTTTAATTCCAGCACTCAGGAGGTAGAAGCAGGTGGATCTCTGTGAGATGGAGGCCAGCTTGGTTTATATAGCAAGTTCCAGGCCAACTGGGGCTACAGGGAGACCCTGCCTCAAAAAGATAAAAAATTTAACAACAATAATAACATTTAGAGTCTATCAGGGATGATTTGACTACATGGCCCAGCTTTCCTTAAGATTTATCTAAAAATGTAGGTAAATGGAATTTGTTTTTTAAATTTAGATTGTTCAGGTAAATGAGTTCAGAGATCAGGAAAGTATTTTGGTGGACCATGTACCCCATCTGTGTTGAAAACGGGATTGTAATTTCTGTGGGCAGGATTATTCCCAGTAGCCCTGCTGTCACTGTCTGGGAACTCTATCAGCAAATCGTCCGACCTCATCATGTGTGCACATGTGTGTCAGGAGCAGCGCTCATTTCTGTTTTCTTGCTCCTTCCTACAGATCCACTGGAGGAAATAACAGAAAATTCTCCCCAGACAGCAGCCAATTCAGCAGCGGAGCTGTTGAAGCAGGGGGCAGGTCAGTGGTCACAGCCTTGTTTTCCACATCTCTGCATCTCCTGGTCATTGGGCAGAACCAAACCCTGTGATAGAACTTCCCCTCGCACAGTCATTATTCAGGTTTCCTGCTTTTCTGTGGGCTGTGAAGGAAATTTCCTTTTATAGATGCTTGACAGAGCTGGGTGGGGTGCAGCTGTGGGGAGACAGGGCTAGGGCATCAGGCTGGAAATATTGGTCTGACTTGAAGAAGACCAACTTCAGTGGAATAAATGTCAAGTCTTGTATTCAGTGTGTGGGAAATGCAGTAAGGCAGGATGTGGGTGACCTGCCTCGCCAGCTGAAAATGTAAAAATGTTCTGGAGCTGTGACTCAACAGTCACTCGATGTGAGTCAACTGTTGGATCCACTCTGCCATCTGCTTGGTCAGAGACACCACCCAGCATCAGCTCCCTGGGGACCAGGCCAGTTGCTGAAACATCTTTATTAATAGATTTTACTTCCGAGATCAGTTATAGGATTGCAGCAAATTTGAGAGGAAGGAATAAAGATTGTTCTCCATTTGCCGCCTCCCACACCACAGTGGTGCATGTGCTACAGCTGGTGAGCCAACAGCCATACATTATTAACTGAAGTACGTAGTTGCGATGTTTCATACACAAAGTATGTAGCCTTTTCAGATTGACTTCTTTCACTTGGTGATCTGCATTCAGGTTTCTTCCATGCATTTTCATGGATTGGTGGCTTTTTTCTTTGTGTTTGTGGGGGCGTATATATGTTTTGTATGGATGTGTGCACACGTACATGTGAGTGCATGAGCATGTGTGTGCACATGTGTTTTGAGAGAGTAATGTTGGATATCTTCCTTATTTTTTAAAACAGAGTATTTCACTGACCCTGAAGCTCATGGCCTGGCTGGCCCATGAGCTCCAGGATCTACTTGTTTCTGGCTCCTCAGAACTGAAATTACACATGCATACACCGTCGCTCCCAGCTTTTATGTGGGTGCTGGGGATCTGAACTCAGATCCTCATGCTTGCTGTTGCAGGTCAAGTATCTTACCAGCTAAGGCATTTCCCCAGCCCCTCAGTGGCACATTTTCTATGTAGCATGGAGTAGTTTCCCATTATCTGGATGAACTACAGGTTATTTAACCACTCACTTTCAGAAAAAACATCTGGTTCCTTCTGAGTTTTGCAGTTATGAATAAAACTTCTATAAACACCCGTATATATTTCTAATTCATTTGATAAAATACCAAGGAGCCTGATTGCTAGATCATATGGAAAGAGTGTGTTTAGCTTTGGAAGAAGCCACAGACCGTCTTCTACTGTAGCTGTACCATTTTGTGTTCCCACCAGCAATGAAGAAGAATCTCCTTGTTCCACGTCTTCACTAGCACATGCTGATGTCACTCTGAAGGATATGGTCATTCTAGTAGAAGGGAAGCGGTAGCTCATTGTTTTTACCATCATTTCCCTGGTCACTTATGATGTGAGGCATCTGTTCACATGTTCGTTTGCAACCTTGTGTATCTTCTATAATTGTTAAATTTTAAGATTGTGTATTTTGTGTTGATGATCTTTTATCATATTTGTGTTCTGCAGGCTTTTTTTGTCTCCTCCCTGTTTGTGGGCTATCACCATCTTCTGGTCTCTATAAGCATTGTATAACATTGGTGCACTTAAATACATGCAAGCAAAACACTCATACACATAAAATAAAAATAAGTCAGGGCTGGAGAGATGGCTCAGCAGTTAAGAACATTGGTTGTTCTTGTAGAAGACCCAGGTTTGAATCCCAGCACCCACATGGCAGCTAACAACCGTCCATAACTCTAGTCCCTGGGGATCCAACAGCCTCTTCTGACCTCCATGGGCATTGCACGACACAGGTGCACTTACCTACATGCAGGCGATACACGCATACACATAAAATAAAAATAATAAATAAAAAATAAAAAAATAAGTCAAAAGATATTTTAAAAATTCATGAATGAATGAATGGGCCATTCACAGTAATGCAGTGTTATTGTCTTTGCTTTTAGAAATTAAGGATTTCTCTTCTGTTCCAGCTCATCATTTTTAATATATTTTTTATTTATTCTCTGAGACTTATATACAATCTTATAATGTATGTCAGTTTGCAATCATTTACCCCCTTCTTATGTCCCAAATCCCTTCCCATGCCTCCCCGCTTTTGATACTTACTGAATCTGCTTAGTACTGCCCATATACCCACAGGTGTGGTAACATCCACTGGAGCATGGTCAGCCTATCAGGACCAGACTTTTGAAGAAAACTGACTCTCTGTCCCCTAGCAGCTATCATATGTCAGCAGCTCCTTGTCTAGAGGTGGGGCCTCCTGCTCCCTTCTCCCATCCATGCTGGAATGATAACTGCCTTGAGCTTGTGCAGGCAACCACAGCTGCTGTGAGTGCATGACCACTCTGGTCCTGTCATGTCTATTTCACAGAGTCCTCTGGCTCTTACAGTCTGCCTAGCCCTTCTTCTGGGATGTTCCCTGAGCCTTGTAGGGAGGGGTGTGTGATATATGGGCCCCATTTATGGCTATCATCACTTTTCCATCTTTTTAAGTAACATTAAACAGTTTTCAATATTTTATTTTATCATTTTTTATTTTATGTGTATGAGTGTATTGCCTGCATATATATAAGTGCACCCATGTCATGCAATGCCAGTGAAGGTCGGAAGGAGGTGTCAGATCCCCTGAAACTGGGGTTAGGACTGTTGTTAGCTTCCATGTGGGTGCTAGGGCTGGGAACTGAACCCAGGTCCTCTGCAAGAGCAGTCAGTGCTCTTAACCACTGAGCCATCTTTCTAGCCCCAGCATTAAATATTTTAAAGTGTGCATTTTCTTTTTTTAAAATATTTTATTATTTTTATGTGTATGAGTGTATTGCCTGCATGTATGTGAGTGCACCCATGTCGTGCAATGCCAGAGAGGTCAGAAGAGGGCATCGGATTACCCTGGAACTGGAGTTAAGGACGGTTGGTAGCTGCCTTGTGAGTGCTGGGAATCGAACCTGGGTCCTCTGCAAGTCAACTGCTGAGCCATCTCTCCAGCCCCGAGGGTGCATTTTCTTAATGACAGACCTCATTTAGAACCTTGTAGTCTGTCTAATCATCCGAGTTAAGCATTTAGATATGAGGCTTATATTATGATGACATTGAGATTCTTTCCTTTAATCAGTCCTTTTTTTTCCCCCTGTAACACATCAGGAATGTGAGTTTTCATTCAACAGCACACTACCAAGGCAAGGATTCAGGCCAGCAGACCTGGGGTCAGGGAGCTCACCTCAGTGGTGCTATCATTGCCTGGGGATTAGCTATGGTTATTTCAAATAAGTGCAACACAGACATTGCACCAAGATGGTGGAACTGTTCTGATCTCTGATCACTGAAATTTGTTTTACAAATTCCGTTTGTCATCTTGGCCCTAGACTCCTGCTAAGGCCCTTGGACATCATGTCCTAAGTCCTTACTGTGGAAGCCAAGGCCCAGCAGTGAAACAGTGGCTCACCAAGATGTGAATAAACTAATTCTATTCAGTATAATCCCCTTGCACTTGATATTAATGCCATTATGACTTTGTTCCAATCTCTGAAACAATTCGTATTTGTATTTTGTTTCAATTCTTAATTGTTTCTACATGCGCTAGAGAAATGTGAGCTAATCCTGAAAAGAAAGGCTCTTTTACCAGACTTCTGATAGGTCTGTAGATATTGTGGCTGTGTTTAACTTAGCATTCTGTAAGTATAATTTCTTTAATGAAGGTCATTTAAGTTTTATAAAAAGGTGATGCTGAAAAGGAGGACATGAATGACTCCTTAGCCTGACACCCAGGCAGGTGCTTCACCCCGGGAAGAAGGGGTAGGGGTACAGGAAGTTCTCCAAACCAGAGACCATGCTGAGCATCAGCCAGCCAGATCGATTCCTGCCACTTCCCCTTGTTTGGGGCTGTGCTGCATGTGCAATTCTTTCCCATTCCTTTTTGCAGTTTCCATAATGAGTTTGCTCATGGTTTTTACAAATATAATGCAGGGCTCAGTTCTTCATGGTTATGTAATGGCCCATTGCGGAATTCTACTCTTGAGGGTTGTCCATTTAGCCTGCCTTGAATTTTTCAGTGCTACAGGCCATACTTGAAAGACCATCTTTCTACTTTATATGTTTTTCCTGAAATCTGGATGTTGTCCTAAAGTAAATCCCCAGAAGTGGTACTACTGGGTTAAAATATGTAGACCTGAAACATCATTTGGTGTTGAGAAATTGTTTTTCCAGCGTAGGTGATGGCTTGCAGAGCTCTCCACTGTGAGTCTGAGAGATGCTGTCCTGTTTAATGTCTCATGAAGCATCACAGCTCCAAGTCTTCTCTTTAGCAGAAGCACTTGTCTAGTGGAATCAGGTGGTCCTGGGCTAGGTTTGAAAGGGGAACTACCTCTACAGACATGATTTTCCCCAACACCAGGCTCCTACAGGGCACCCACCATTCTATTTGACCCTTACTTATTAAGATGTTCCCTTTGGTACCTTCTAGACAACACAGTCTGGCCTCGGATATTTTTTTGTGTGAATTCTATATAGGTATGCCAAGTCTATGGAATTTTCATAGACACACGCACGCACACACACACACACACACACACACACACACACACACACACACACAGAGCCTTTTGAAACTGCATGAACAACATGCCAGGGATCAGAGGTAGAACATTCACCCCCTTAAGTCTGTTTTCCATTTTCCAGGCTTCTTTCCAGCCCCTGCTCATAAGCACACATGCTTTTTATTTTATAGTTCTAATCATAGCAGAGACAGTTTATTCTGCTTTTCCAATTACCTGCTAACCATTTTTCCATGTTGCTATATAATTTTCCTGATTACCATTGGCTGGTTGCGTCATATTTCATCGAGGGATGAACTTAACCCTTCCTTTATGTTTGAACCTAATCTGTTCCCTTTTATTTTCCTGCTGTAATGTGAATAGGCTTGAATTTTTTCCTCTGTAGGTTAGTTATTTCACATGGTTATGGAAGATTTCCCTTTTGAGTCAACTAGGAAGTGGGACCTCTATGTTATTTCTAGATTCTTCAGATCCTCCTGATAAATGTGGTGAAAATTAGCCAAAATGGGCTGAGGTTACCCCAGGACTTCATAAGTGTTTTCCATTTCATGGACGTTTATGGGCATTAAGCATTAGGCAATTTTAATTTTAATTTTCTTTTATTTTGTTTTTGAGACAGTATCATACTGTGTAGCCCTGGCTGGCCTGGAATGCTCTATGTTGACCAACATGGCCTAAAACTCACAGAGATCCATCTGTCTCTGCCTCCGGAGTGCTAGGATTAAAAGTGTACACCACCACGCCCCAGAAATTTTAAAAGCTTTGGACGCTTGTTCTCTTTCCCCAGAGAACACAGGAAAACCCCTCAGTTTAGACAGGAACTGACATGCAGGTAACCCTCCAAGGCTTATAGGTCCCCTTGAGTGGCCTCATCTGGGACTGTGAGATGGACCTAAACACTGGAGTCAGTCATGAAGATTGTCCCCCACAGTCACAGTGACCTGCATGTATGAGATGGCTGACTGCCAATGTTTCTTACTCTGAGCCTTGATTTCCTTTACCTGCAAATTGGGGCTGATAATAATAAGTTGTTCCTCTGGCTCTTTCAAGTTCTGATGAGGCACTAGGTTAAGCTTAAAATAATGAAGAAAAATAGTATTGGGGTTTGAAGTTTCTTTTAAATTTTTTCTTAATGGAACAATGCCATTTAGATAAAGGAATAAGATAAGCTCTTTTTCATGAGAGTAAATATTAATAAACTATTCAGAACAAAAGTATCTCAGATGAAGCATCTCTTAATTATGAGTTTAGAAGACTGTGTTGTTGGGTTGTTTTTTAGTGTTGGGGATAGAGACCAGCACCAGGTGCATGCTGGGCAAGTGTTCAACCAAGGAGCTGTGCTTATAAGCTTAGTCCCACCAAAAGCAATGATGGTGACTTGTCTTGAGCCTTTGAGGTTGTTTGTTTCCAGGGTCCTCTGTAGTGTCTGCCACCTTCTTCAGGACAAAATAGGCCTTTCCGACTTGTCATTTTCTTCTGGGGCCAGTAAGGCCAGTGACTGGTTCTCCTTCAGAATGGAGAGAGGGGCTTTGCTTTTCTGATCAACTTGCCTTTGTAAATGCCCTAAACCCTCAGGGCGTGACTTAGATCCTGCATTGTTGCAAGAGGAGCAGCTCTCCAGCTCCTATGAGGCCTGTGCTGGATCTCCTCAGAGCATCCTCTGTGGTTATGGTCCTCCCTGGCCTCCTTGCCTGGGCTCATGTGTCAGCACTCCCGTTGAAGGGCACGATACCTGCTGGATCTAAGCAGGGAGGGCAGACCCACTCCAGGAGCCTCACTGAGAACAAATGGCACAGTGAGTGACTGAGCATCTCTTGTCCTCTGAATTCTTTATGGTTTGGATCAGGGGGACACATGATCTCTTAGTGAAAACTTTAGAGGCCTGTAAAGTAGAATTAGTGCATCCACAGAGATGTCACGTTCAGCAGAGTGGAGCCTGCAAGGGCAGTTCTGTTCTGTGTTAGTCTGTTTGCTGTTGCTATAACAGTGCCTTTAGATAGGATAATTTATTAAGGAAAAAGCTTTATCTTGGCTCACATTTCTGAAGTTTAAGCATGGTATTGTCATCTGTTTGGCTCTGGAGAGGGCTTTGTACTGCTTCAACTCAGGGCAGAAAAGAGAAAGCCAAGTGAGTGTGGGAACAAAATAGCATACCAAGGAGGACACCTCACTTTCGTGGCAGCCCACTCTGATCCTGTAAAAGACAGGAAGCCCTCCAGCCTCATCACCCTCTGAAGACCCCTATAGTGACAGTCATGTTTCAGCACGAGTTTCAGGAGGACAAACAGGATCTTTTCTAGGGAAGGGGCATTCTCCATCTTTCTGTGCTGGAGGCCCTGGTTTCCTGTGGTAGTGACATTCACGCAGAGCCTAAAGTTGTACAGCAAACCAATATCTACACTCTCAGATACATGTTGGCTACTGCTTATAATGCAGGGGTGGGGCTACAGGGTAAAATGGGTTTATTAATGCCACTTTCCCTTCCCTGAGAGATGACCAGAGAAGACACTCTTCTGGGATTGTGGGGAGCTGTGGCACAGGTGAGACTGTGTCTGTCTGTGCTGAGCTCTAGGCAGCGAGCCATCTCTCCACAACCCCTCTGGTGCCAGCAGTCCAGGTAAGACAGCTATTTGGGAGTGTAAAGCTCACAGTCCTCTCTTGGATGTTTCTCAGGACCTCAGAGTCTCCTTACCTATCACTAATTGAGAATTTGTATTACTGTGACTGTTGTCTTAACTCCCACTGAGGCCAGGGAAGGTCCCTGGATGAACTAAGCACTCTTCTGACCAGCCAGGCCACCCTTTAGTAACTTGTCCTTTCCTGGACTCAGCACCGGAGCAAGGCTGTCATTGATATTGGAGAGCAAAGGACATCTGCTTGCCAGTGCACCTGGCCTGGGTTGCACATCCGAGGTTGTTCCTGATCCCTCCACTTTCTCGTCAGCCTCTCCTGTGTGTCAGTGGAGAATGTATGTCCCCAACAGCCTTGGCTAACATCTCTGCCCCCACCCCTTACTGTCTTGCAGCCTGCAATGTTTGGTACTTGAACTCTGTGGAAATGGAATCCCTCACTGGTCACCAGGCAGTCCAGAAGGCCCTAAACATGACCCTGGTCCAAGAACCTCCCCCAGTGTCCACAGTGGTACACTTCAAGGTGTCAGCCCAGGGCATCACTCTGACTGACAATCAAAGAAAGTAAGTGTGGACAGCCAGGTGTGGTAGCACATGCCTTTAATCCCAGCACTCGAGAGGCAGAGACAGATGGATCTTTGTGAATTCAAGGCCAGCCTGATCTACATAGTGAGTTCCAGGGCAGCTGGGGCTACAGGGAGACCCTGTTTTAACACCCCCCCCCAAAAAAAGAAAGTAAGCGTGGAGAAGGAGGGGTGTGGGGGCCAGAAGTTCACAGCAGGTGTCTTTCTTGATCACATTCCAGCCTATTTTTGAGACAAGGTCTCTCTTCTCACTGTTTGGACAAGAATGATTGGCCATTGAGCTCCAGGGATCTGCCTGTTTCTGAGCCTTGCCCTCCACCTCCAATGCTGGGGTAACAGACCCCCACCACCATGCCTGGCTTTTAAATGGGCCCTCATACTTGCACAGCAAACACTAAGCACTGAGCAATCTCCCTAGTTTCAGAGCTTGTTTTAGGGATCAGTAATTTAAAAAAAAGATTGTTTGTTGCTTTGAATACCACATACAATCACTTTCAGATGCAAGTCATTTCTTCATAAACACTTAGATGGAACAGAATCTACTGGCTTCTGCTTTGGGTGACATTACTTTCTTAACTGGTAGACATCTTGTTTAGGTGAGAGCATGTCCTTCATACATTTTAATTCCTTTGGCCAAGTTCAGAGGACTTTGGTCTGGGTGTTCTCTGGGTTAAAATGATGGGAAGAGACATTGGTGGAGCCCTAGATGAGCAGGGACCAGGCTCACAGCTTGTCTTCCCACTGACCCTGAGTTACCTCATCCAGTTCTGCATGGGAGCCTTTGACCGCAGCATCTAGAGCACTACAGATACAAGGATCTAGTATTACTTAAGTAAACAGTCTTGTGTGATTGACAAGGAAGACAGGTCACACTTGGTGGTGCACACCTTTAATCCCAGCACTCAGGAAGCAGAGGCAAGCAGATCTCTGTGAGATCGAGGCCAGCCAGGTCTACATAGTGAGTTCCAAGCTTGCTGGGGTCACATAGTGAGATCCTGTTTCAAAGAAACCCAAAACAAAACAAAAAGAAAAACCAAAGCAAGGAAGGCGTATTGTCCACCACACACACACACACACACACACAGCATGGCATGAGGAGCCTCTGTGGTGAATGTAGATGTATTGTCCACCACACACACACACACACAGCATGGCATGAGGAGCCTCTGTGGTGAATGTAGGCACAGGGCACAACACAGACCACCTGCCTGAGCCCTCTGCACACTGTAGCCTTCCTGTAGGCCTCTAACCTTGCAGTGTTTTCTCCAGGGCCAGTTCTTGAAAAGAGACATTTTCTTCATCTTCTTAAATCACCAAAGATGTTGAAGACAGAGTCTTCCATTCATTGCTTTAGGATGAAGGCAGTTTGGACAAGTTTTACCCATAGCAGCCCTTCACTGCTAGGAGCAGGAGCACAGAGCCAGACTCTGGCTTTGCTGGTTAGGGCCTCTCCCCACACATAGCAGCAAGTGGCCTGGGAAGGCTTTGGTTTCTTCATCTTTCAAACCTCTGCCCAAATACCTCTCTGAATTTAGCAGCTCCAATCAAAAGAGCAATGGACACATACTATGTGAAGTATGGCTGACATGGGCTCACCCTCAAGAGTAGATTCTTTGCTCTCAGACCCATTGCTGTATTTTTCTGGACACCATCCTTTAAGAGGAGTGGGAGCTGGATGTGGTGGTGCATGCCTTTAATCTCAGCACTCATGAGGCTGAGGCAGGTGGAGTTCTGTGAGACTGAGTTCAGCCTCAAACTCCATAGTGAGTTCTTCATGATACCCTCTTCACGGACAGAGACCAGGGCTCAGAGGCACTTAGAGGTGTCTCCATGAAGACACAGACCTAAAGGTCCAGCCTAAAGGCATCAGTTTCTACCCCTCAAATCTTCACATTGGGGAAATGAGAAGCCCACCCAGCACATCATCCTAAAACCCCAGTAACAGATGCCTCCCTCTCTCCCTTCCTGCTCAACAGGCTCTTCTTCCGGAGACATTACCCTGTGAGCAGCGTGATTTTCTGTGCCTTGGACCCACAAGACAGGACGTAAGAAATTTGCATTTTTACAAATGAAAGATATACTTTCTTTATCCTTTAATTGAAAAAATTAATGTAACGTTTCAATTCTGTAGGTGGATCAAAGATGGCCCGTCCTCCAAGTAAGTTGTCTACATCTCTTTACGTTCTCTCTATGTAGTCACTGTGCAGAGTTGAAGTCAGTTCTAGATTTCCAAAGAAGTTTTTTTTTTCTCTCTCTCTCTTTAAAATAAAAAAGTAATCTATGTGGTCATTTACCATGTCTGTCTCTTAGAATCTTTCCACCTCCTCTTTCACAATGATCCCTAAGCCTTGAGGGGCAGAAGTTTGATATAGGCGTCCTATTCAGGGGTAAGCACTCTGCAGCCTCTTGTTCTCTGCACAGTGGCCAGTTGTGGGTTTCTGTGTTAATCACCATATGCTGCATAAGGAAACTTATCTGGTGAGAGTTGAAAGATGCATTAATCTATCAGTAGAACAATAAATCATTAGAAGTCAGTTTAATACAATATTTAGTAGAAAACTAATATTAGGTTCTCTCTTATATCTGTGACCTATCTAGCTGCAGGTACCTAAGCCTGATATTAATGTCACATATGGGCTCCATCCTGTAAAGCGGACCTTGAATCCAATTAAAGAATGTTTGGTTACTCCATAATATTTGTACCACTATTGCACTGCTGGGCATACCTTGCCAGGCCAGTTGTTGGTGTGGGTCGCAGGATTCACAGCTGGATAAGGTTGAGGATCACTTTTTTTCTGCTGGTAGCATGCATAGAACATTCTAGCACTGAAAGATAACCAGTAGAGATGAGGCTTTGAAGGCAGCACCAGCTTGTTTTTTATAGCTCATATATGTAGTGTCTTCAGCAGTAGGGTCTTACTATCAAGTCCTCATGGATAACCAAGAGCAGAGGCAATGGTCAGTGGAATTTAAAGGTCTATGGGACTCCTGGTTAACAGTTTCAAAAGAGGGAGCCCATTCCTGGCATTGGGTTTTTATGATAGCTTATGATGTCTAGTAAAGGTAGTATCCCCCTATCATAAGGAAACTTCTTTTAATCTTTTTATAATATATATGTATATACTTTAAGAAGCTTTTATATTGATAGGTTTGGCCTTTCTAAAGGCCTTTGGTGTTTGTTATCCCTCCCCGTACTCCCTCCTCTGCCCTGCCCTCCCATTCCCCACCCCATTTAAACCTTCCTAGTCTATTCCCTTTCCTCTTCATATCAGTGCATTCTACCTCCCCTCTCAGGAAGTCTCCCCTCACCTTCCACGGCTATTTATTAGTTTCTTAACTTCTGGATTTTCAAATCGAAACATGCTTATTTAGAGTTTTCCAGTCAGATGGTCAGTTACTCATATGAATTCATAGCAATGGTGACAGCATGTGCAAGTCCTATGTAAGTTCAAACCAGACAGAATCTGAGCATAGATGTGGGGAAGTGGGCAAGAAACACCAACCCTAGATGAGAACTGCTGGCAACCAGACGCTGCTAGGAGAAGGAGAGTCAGTCTTTTTCAAGGGTATGACTCTTCGTAGGTTAACCAGGCTCTGGTAGATACACCATGCTGAAGGACTTTGGGGGTTCAAATTAGACTCTATAGGCACACACACACACACACACACACACACACACGTAAAACTAAAAGCAGAATAA
This sequence comes from Nannospalax galili, assembly GCF_000622305.1. NCBI lineage: Eukaryota > Metazoa > Chordata > Mammalia > Rodentia > Spalacidae > Nannospalax > Nannospalax galili. The sequence continues at coordinate 780,111 of NW_008345972.1, forward strand.
AGGGCTGAGTGTTCTGATTTTGATTTCCCCAGGGCTCCTGAGGCCTGAGAGGCCTCCTTGACGTATTTCCCTTCTAGCCCCAATGGGTAGGGCAGTTCAGGGTCTGGGCAGGGCCGGGAGCCTCTGGCATCCTTCTTGCAGCCCTGAAGGTCCTTCCCCTCTCCTGGGAGACACTGATCCTGCATGCGCAGTGCAGCTCAGGACTCTTTTTGGACAGTACCTGTAGGATCCCTTCCCCTCAGGGGAGCTGCTGAGGAGCAAGCTGAGCCTCAGCTGTGATTCAGGACAGGACATCACCCCTCTTGACTGTAGAACCTTCTTTGCAGGATTCATTCTTACATACAGATCCCAAGGGCTGGAGGTCACCAGTGTGGACAGGCCCTTAGCCTATGCTTTACACATGGTAGCCTTCTATAAGTTCAGCTGACATTGCTCCCAGGCCACTACCGGTAGGAGAGAAAGTGAGAGCCTACGTGCATGCACAGTGCTCTGCAGGATGCTGGCTGCTCTGACCCAGACTTTCCTCTTGCAGAGTCTTTGGATTCGTAGCCCGGAAACAGGGCAGTGCCACGGACAATGTATGCCACCTGTTTGCAGAGCATGATCCTGAACAGCCTGCCAGTGCCATTGTCAACTTTGTGTCAAAGGTCATGATCGGCTCCCCTAAGAAGATCTAAGTCCCTCATAGCAAGACTCTCCAGATGCCTTGCAGGTCCCTCACGATGGCAATGGGGTGAGGCGGGGCCCCCATTTGCACCAAACTGATAATCCTGACATTCCAGGCTCAAGAGAGGAATATGGCAACGCTTCCCAAACAAGAGCAAACTGTCACCATAGACTGGCCTTTCTGTAACTTCTCATCTGACACATCTCTGTAGCCAGGCACGTTTTGAGTGGAAGGACAAGGTGGCCCAGAGGATGCCTACCCAGGGGTCCCATGGGTAAGGGATGTGTAAGGAGAGAGCCTAGAAGGCAAAGCGGCCTGAGTCCCTGGCTCACCAGCATCTGTGTGGATGAGGAGCACCAGCCTGGTTGACACCGCACTGTTGGCAGAAACACTCCGTCCAGCAGCTTCCTCATCTTGACTTTTGCACAGGAGACACTGATGAACCTGAGAAGGGGATGTATGGTTGTGAAGGTTTGTGTAGGTCAGGCCATTTGGAAGGTGGTAGGAACATAAGCTAGGAGACGGTGGGGACGGGTGTGAAGTTGAGGGCAGTGGAAGTCTCTGGTGTCAGGGAGGAACATGCAATGTCAGAGACCCCACTGCCGGTGGTGAGAACTTCATGTCCAGCTCACAGGTGGCTAGCCAGGCTGTAGAGAGCCCAGGAGGACCCTGCGAGGGAAAACGAGAAGACAGAAACAAAAAAACACCATTTCTATATAATTTATATTTTACTTATGCCAAATTATTTATAACCGCTTGCCATTGCCATACTGTACCCATGTCAAATGCTGCAGCCACTGAGCTGTGATGGCTAAGAGACTTGTCGCTTGTAGGATATACTGCAGGCACCTGGTTACTAAAGGAGAAGGTGGATGGTGGTTTCGGTTGCCACCATGCTGTCTTCCATCTGCAGTGCTGCCAAATGGTAGTTGTGCCTCAAGCAGCCTACCTTGCACGGCGCAGTGACATGTCTTCTGGATGTGGATGACTTCCTTCTTCTTGGGAATGTCCCGGAGGAATGGGAGACTAAGGTGCTGCAATCAGTCTCAGCCTCCTCTGCAGGGCTGGCTGGGTTCTTCTGTAGGTCAGCATGACCTAAAGCCCATCTGGCCTTTGTATGCTGTTACTGTGCTTCTGGTGACACCTGCAGCTTCCTGATGGGGCCCTAGGTGGGTGATGAGAGAGAGAGAGAGAGAGAGAGAGAGAGAGAGAGGGGGAATGAGGAAAAAGATAAAAATCCCAGTACTCAGGCTGTGTTTGATGCCTCTTTGCTAAGGCATCTTAGCCACTGAGTCGGGAGTTGTTGGTTCACGCTCAGTTGTTCAAGCTAGTGCTTCAGGCTTCCTGTCAGTGGTCAGAGACTTAGGAGAAGTCACTTGGCCTTCCCAGAGTGAAGGTGGAGCAGGAACAGGGCCACATGAAAACAAAGCTAGGGTCTCCTTTGCTTAGAACTCTGTGCCATGCAGAGGCTCTGATTATCTCCATCCAAGCCTGCAGTTCCTACTCTCCGTTTTTAAAAGCCCCATCCCAGCTGACACATTACAGCTGGCACAGGCTATGGTTGTCAAGCTGGGTTTGGAAATCTACTTGGTGGATTCTCTGTTTCAGAAGGGGCAGAAGATATAGCTACCAGTATAATTGGAACCAACTGAATCATGGTGTGTGTGTGTGTGTGTATGTGCGTGTATGTGCGTGTGTGTGTGTGTGTGTGTGTATGTGCGTGTGTGTGTCTGTGTGTATACACAGGTGGACCATTCCACTTTTTAGCTCCTATTGATGCACCAAATGCAAGTGCCTCATTTCTGTGCCAAATGTTCGCCTTGGTCTTCAAGGACCTCCTTCCCGGACACACACTGGTATAGCTCTTAGAGGGAATGTACCATCATTCCCACAGGCCCTGATGTCTTCCACAGAGGCGTCTAGCATTTCAGTTATTCACCTACAGGTAGAGTCCAGACAGGAGGAGCTAAAATTTTTGCTCCTCCACATCCTGTGATCATTTATATGCAGTCGTGACCCAAAGACCACAGGCCAGGTCCCTTCCCCTTCTGCTGGAGGGAGAGAGGGCCTGATTTGAAATGAGCAGGGCAGGGCTGTGGCACTGAGCACATAGCCTGCTGGTTAATTAGAGACGTCCAGGCCACCCATGAAGGTCATCGTGGAATGCATTCAAAAAGTTACGCAGATTTGCTTTTTAAACTGACTGCCGAGTATGACTTTTATTCCAGGTAAAAGTGGTAAAGGGTATAAAGGAATTTGCTCTGAGCAGTTGACTCCCTCTGAAGAGCTACAGTTGCATAACTTCCTAGGAGCTGGTAGAACAGGGTTCTTTCTTTCTCTGTATGTGACAAATGCATTCAACATAGCAAGCCGAGTCTGTACACCACAGACCATGCCCTTACTGTGTGCTCAGAAACCTGGAGAAGGAACATCATCCAAGTGTTTTGCCCCCAGGGCCTCAGGAACTCAGTGATGTCCACCACTTCTGGTAAATAGCTAGGGACCTATTAACCTGTTCATTAAACGGTCTTATATTCTCCAGTGTTGGGCTGCACCCATGTTAAAAGCCACACTGCATTTATTCTCAGTGTCAAAGACCTTGTAATGTCTCTTTATCTGCCTTACATGTTAGTGAATATTTTTACTATTACATATTGTAAAGAATATATATCCAGTATGTAAATGAATGTTCTATAAATCCTTTGTATAGTCATTTTCTCTGCTCTTAAAATATCATCACTATTCAGAGTATAATAAAAATTATGACCTTGGTAAGCCTCATGAAACAAGCTTTTAATCTTGTGTGTGTGTGTGTGTGTGAGAGAGAGAGAGAGAGAGAGAGAGAGAGAGAGAGAGAGAATGTGGGTTCACACATGCCTCGGTTGTTGGTCCGCGCTTCCCACCATGTTCTGAAACAAGGTCTCTTTTACGTGCCATTGTGTATGCCAGACTAGCTGTTCCATGAGTTTCCTGGGATTCTTTTCTCTCTAACTTCACACCTGGCCATAGGAGCACTGGGATCACACCAGCTTTACATGGGTTCTAGGGATTTGAACGTAAGTCTTCACACTTGCCTGATAAGTACTTTTCCCTCCTGAGCCATCTCCCCAGCCTGAAATAGGCATTTTGTGTCTCATGTTGTGTGTCTTGTCTGTGCGTGCATGTATTTGTGCAAGTGTGCATGTGTGTGTGCATGCGAGAGTGAGTGTGTGTGTGACTAATTCTGTCTGTGACTGCCTTAGTTTTGTTTTTTGTTTGTTTGTTTGTTTTTGCTTTTTTGCTATTTCTTTTTCTGGTTTGTGTTATGGAGAATTGTGTTCAGTTATCCATCCACATGTTTTGCCTTCAAGAATGTGTTTTAGATTGGTTGTCCAAAGGCCTTGGAAAAACTGTATTGATATTATTTTAAATTGCTGGGTATGGCGGTACATACCTGCAATTCTAGCACTTGGGAGACAGGCAAAAAGATGACTAAAAGTTCAAGGACAGCCTGGTTCATCTTCATAGTGTATTCCAGGACAGTTAGGACTGCACAGGGTCTTGTCTCAAAAGTTTGTCAGTTGTGGTGGGCACTCCTGTAAGCCCAGGATTCAGGTAGAAGAAGCAGGAGTGTGCTGTGATTTGGAGGAAGGCCAGGAGTATGTGATGAATTTCAGGACAGTTTGTGCTACAGAGTGGGACTCTCTCAAATAATATGTCTTTGAAAAATGAATAGCAGTGTGCAACGAGGCAAGGTTGCTTAGCAGGTCAAAGCCCTTGCTGCACTAGTCTAATGGCCCTAGTCCAATTCCTAGAGTCTGTAGTACAAAGAGAGCCAACTCCCGAAAGTTGTCATCTGACTTCCACAGGCACCTACTTGTACACACACACACATACTCACACACACACACACACACATACTTTTAAAAAAATTAATAGTAGTATATAAGTGATGATGACACTGGAATGCTTTTAAAATATTTTATTATTTTTTTTTATGTGTATGAGTGTATTGCCTGCATGTGTGTAAGTGCACCTGTGTCATGTAATGCCTGTGGACTGCCATGTGGGCGCTAGGAATTGAACCTGGGTTCTCTGCAAGAGCAGCCAGTGCTCTTAACCACTAAGCCGTCTCTGCAACCCAGACACTGGAATGCTTTTGATGTGCTGTAACTATCACCAAGTCCCAGGCTGGCTCCAGGAATCAATTCCCCAGCAGTGTCTGCTTGGTATCTGAACAATGAAAGCCTGGAGCAGCCAGGACAGCCAGCTCTGTGGAGCCTCAGGTTTCCTTCACCTCCCTTGGGCTGTGGGTCTGCTGGCTGTCTGCATCCTTGAGCTGTCACCTTCCTCCTGAATCCATTCAGGACTGAGGTCCATTCACTAGCCTGCTAACATCATCCTCTTAGCTCTAAACCTGGAAAGAAGCATTGCATTAGCCCAGACTGGTCACAGACACAGCTTCAACTAGCTCCACTTTATAGCCCACATTTCCCCTGCATTGTTGACTTTGGAGGTGTCTAGTGACATTCATGTCATACCATCTTCCCACATATATGGCAGTTAGAGTTTAAATTTAAACTCCCCAAATTTAGTAAAAGATACATGTATACATATATGTAGATATATACATATCTATAAGATATAAGAAACCAAGTAAATAGTACAAAATCCTTGACACCACATGCTAAGGAAAATAAGCCAAACATACAATGTTTGATTTTTAGACTTTAAGAAAGGGCAGGGGTGGGGCGGAGAGAGAGAGAGAGGAGAAAATGAGCCAAATAGGTATAGAAATAAATAAAATGACAGACTTGCCTTAACATATCAATAATTTCTTTACATGTAAGTGATCAAACTATGCCCATCAGAAGAGCACGATTGGCAGAGGGCAGGGCATGCAGGGCATGGCCACTTACATGCTGTTCACAAGAAACTGCAAATTCAATGCACAGAATGGCCGAACAGAAAAATGTAAAAGGATAAATCATATGACTATTAACAAAATCCAACATGGGCCATTATGCCCATGTCACATAGAATTTAGAGCCCAGAAAATTTACTAGTGAGTAACTTTTATTGCAAAAAAAGGCTTAGCCTAGGAAAAAACATAAGGATGCTGCATGCTGCTCATGAAACAACAGAGCTCCACCACAGAAAACACCCTGACAGAGCTGAAAGGAGAGATAGGAAAGGTCACGGTCATTCAAGCGTTCCTCACACCAGCTGACAGATGAGGCTATGGGTAAAAATTTTTACATTAGGAGGCTGGGAATTTGGAAAGTGACAAGGTCACTCATGAATGGGATCTGTGCTCTTAACAAACTCCGAGGTAGCATAAGCAGAGAATCCTAGAGACAGTGCCATTCTTCCTAGTACCTGTGGCTGCTGAAGGCCATTCCAGTGAGGTGTCAGACAGAACTGAGGAGCGTATTGGAAACCAGAGGAATGGGAATCCTTTTCATAAAGCAGCAAAGACTTTGGCTGAATTGTGTTCAAGTCATTCTTTGTGGAAGGTAGAACTTGTGAATGATGAAATTCGATGTTAAGTTGAGGAGATACCCGAACAGAGGTTAATGGTATGACTTCTCTTGACTGTTTATAGTAAAATGAGAGAGGAGAGAAATGACTCGAAGATGTAATTTATAGTCAGAAGGGAAGCACAGCTCAAATATACAGGAAGTTCTTAGTCTGGTTATAGCCTGAACAAAGGGGAATGCCAGCTGGGGAGTGAGTCCAAATGGTGTGGGCGGGAGACCACTTGACAAGGGGGATCCTCATCTGAAGCCAGTGCCCCTCAGAAGATAGGAATGACCTGGAAGACATTTGGTGTTGTGAGGCCTGTTAGTGCTGATCTCCTATCACAGGCCCAGATTGCCCAGTTTGGGGGACAAAAGGGTGCGGAAGGATGAGCCTTGGGTGTCTGTCTGGGGACCTCTGTTCTCATTGCTCAGCCTCAAGACTTTGCTCCTCATGTCCTGGCTAGGCATGTTCTGTGACTGCCTCGTGGGCCCAAGTGTGGTGTGACATTTGTTTCTCAAGATGGTACAGTAGAGGACCTTGGTGTCATCTGCCTGATACCATCACACGGGGACTCAAAGTATAGGCTCCCACCCACCTAGATTTTTAAAGGTCATTCCAGAGAGCCAAAGGGTTCATGCAGAGACCTGCTACAGGATGGGACCATCAAAGAGCTTCCATCTCTGCTCAGTTGAGATGTGAAGTGGGTCCAGTCATTCTAGGGAGGTAGAGCTGCTGGTACGGGGTCTGTTATGATTTTTCCTGGGGAGATGTGAATGTCTATTTAAACCTCAGACCCAAGAAACATTCTACCCGTCTTTAGCTTAGTGAACCAGTGAGTTTATTAGTGTTACAGGAGCATGGGTAAGCTTGCTCCATCACCTTGAAACCCACCCCAGCAGGGGGATGACCCACAAAAGCTGCATCCCTGGAGCTCCCTGTACAACTCGCAGGCACCATGCCCAGAGGGACAGCCTCCTGTCCTCAGTGGTTGTTACCCAATCTTGGGGAGAGGCCTTGTGAATCCTGTAACTTTCTGAGATTCCCGAACTTGGTAAATTGCCTGTTTCTTCCTTTCCTCCCTCAAGAACTTAATGTATCAGTTCTGAGGGGATGGCTACGCAGTGGGACTATAGCCTCTGAGCCTCGGATTCCAACCCATGATACTAGCCATGTGGTTCTACCCAACAAAGCTTGGGTGCCCCAGGCCCTCACTTCCTGACTCACGATACCCAAAAGGTGGAACATCGAATCAAGAAAGTTATTCTCAAGGCCTAAATGCAATGTTGTTTGCCTGGTGGGGTTTTGGGACTTACTTGGGATCTGCTAACCCCATTTCTTTCCCTTTTGGAATCAGTGTTTATCCTGTATCTGTCCCACTCTGGCATTTTGGATGAAAATCCCTTAGTGTCTCAAGCATTTCTGATTCAGATGAGACTCTGGACTTCAGACTTAAGCTGATGCTGGAGGGTTACAGTTCTGGGAGCTTGTGCTGGATAGCTTTAGTGTCAACTTGACACACCTGGGTTGAGGGAGCCTCAATTGGGGAATTTCCTCCATTGAACTGGCCTGTGGCCATGTCTGTGGGGCATTTTCTTGATTATTGAGTGATGTGGGAGGGTCCAGCCCACTGTAGGTAGTGCCACTCCTGGGCAGGTGGGTCTGTTTTATATAAGAAAGCAAGCTGAGCAGGGGCCAGGGGAGCAAGCCAGTAAGCTGTGTTCCTCCATGGCCTGTGCTCCAGCCTCCAGGTTCCTGCCCTGAGTTCCTACCTTGGGCTCCCTGATGATACTGTGACCTGGGAGATAAAAGCCAAGTAAACCCTTGTCTCCCCAAATTGGTATTGGTCAGAGTGTTTTGTCACAGCAATGAAGAAACAAACTAAGACAGAGCTATTAGGAGGTAATGAGTGAATTTTACCTATTAGAAGCCCATGAATTTGGGGAGCCAGAGGTTGAATATTTCTCCCTAAAATATGTTAAAGTGTAGTACTAATGTGCTGGGACTAAGAGGTGGAGTCTTTGGCAGGTGATGTGGTCAGAGGGCAGAACCCTCACCATTGATGCCAGTGTCCTTATGCATGTAGCCAAGGGAGCTGGTTGCTCCTTCCCAGTGTGAGAGTGCAGCTAGAAGCAGATGTGGGCGAGGAATGGCCCCTCACAGACACTGAATACACAGCCACCTTGAACTTGGTTCCCAGTCTCGGGACTGGGGGGAGCGTATTTATTTTAAAAGCCATTCAATCAATAGTGCTTTTGCTATAGTAGCCCAAAGAGAGTGAGAGAAACCTTTAGAACAACAACCAGAAAGGATGTAGGAAAACTTAGCATTATAAGCTACCAGCAGCTTCTGCTTAACTGACATGTCGAACTCCCCACAGAAACAGCAGAGCTGAGCATTCTCCAAGCCCTCAAGGAACATTCATCCTAGTAGGTCATGCTCCCAGCCATACAGAGCTCAATGAATTTAAAAGAATGTGTATCACACAGAGCCCATTCTCTGATCCTAATGAGTTATACTTGAAATCAATAACAAAATGTTAATAGAAGAAAATCACACACATGGAAGCTAAGCAACTCTCTGAATAATGAAGATTGAAGTCTGAAGGAAAACAAACAAACAAACAAACAAACAAACATATAACTGGAGCTGGAGAAATGGCTCAGTGGTTAAGACCACTGGTTGCTCTTCTAAAGGACCAGGGTTCAGTTCTCAGCACCCACAAGTCAGCTAACAACAATCCATAATTTCAGTTTCAGGGGATCCAATGCCCTCTTCTGGCCTCCTTGGGCATTGTACCTGTGGGTTCACTTACTATATGCATACACACAAAATAATAAAACAAAAACAAAAAACAACACCCCCCCCACATGTCTAATCCCAGCATTCAGGAGGTAAAGGCAGGTGGATCTCTGTGAGATGGAGGTCAGTCTGGTCTACATAGTGAGTTCCAGGCCAGCTGTGGCTACAGGGACACCCTGTCTAAAAAAATAAAAAAAGAAAGAAAGGAAGGAAAGAAAAAAAGAAAAAGAAAGAAGGAAGAAACGAAGTATCTATAACCAAATGAATTCTGTAGAAAATAAAGCATCAGCATCACAGGATGCAGCTAAAGCAGTAATGAGAATAACATTTATAACACTAATCGCTTTCAGTAGAAGTGAAAGGTCTCAAAGCAGCAACAGGATGTGGCCTGGGCTGGGCTAGGCAGCAGTGAGGCTCACTACCTCTTCACACTATGTAGCACAGTTGCCCCTCTCCAGAGTACTTGGATCAGTGCTGTGTGGATCCTCAGATGGCCCCCTTATTTGTAAACACTTGCAGACACCCATTTAAAGAGGCTTAGAAACACTCAGAGCCACTTAAGGAGTTGCTGAGGTTTGGTGGCTGAGGCACAGCAGATGGTCAGATCACACCCAACAGCTGAAATTTAAATAGCATGAGCCAGAAAAGGCAGGTGCTGAAGTTTTCCACTTTGCAATTTCATTTATGCAAAGATAAAACTAGCTTTCAGCAATAGAGGACAAAAGCTCTTGAGGAGGAAAGAGGGAGCTTGTTGGGGGAGGACTCTGAGGGGATTGGGAGGCATTGGTAGTTAGTATTCTTTGTCTTCAGGTATGTTTAATCTGTGAAAATTAACTGAGTTGTCCGCTGCTAATTCCCATCTCGGTGTCTCTCTTATTTCCAAGGTCTTTTTTCTTTAATTTAATGTGGCTTCATTTAATCCTTAAAGACAAGTAAGAATCTGGCCATCTACTTCTCACTGGGAAAGTCCTCAAGATGGCCTGGTGAGGAAGCCAGGGTCAGATTCCAGGGGTGCTTGGTCAGGTGACACTTATCTCCCACCCACCAGCTACACTGCCTGGTCAGCCTATGGCTCTATTCTTGCAGGGACTGGCTCAGTACTGTGATGGAGCTATTTGTCCGCCTTTAGTTGAGGGCAAAGACAGGTGGAGAGAGTGTCACTCAGCTTCACCACTTTGGCAAAGCACAGCTAGAGCCCTGTTACATAGCCAAGTGTGTGTAGGGCAAATACTGGGTAAAGAAAACTGCACGGTTTCATGGACCATGCCAGGTCTCCTGGATTAGGACACTACATTGAAGAGATTAGGTCTGTAGAGCAGACACTGATTAAGTGCCTACTGTTTGCCAAGTGCAGGGCATATACTAAGGTGTTGGTTAGAGTTTGTGTGTCCAAGCTGTCCCCTGCTGAGAACTGTCCTGGGGATTTCCAGCCTGGGTGCAAACATGAGTTCCCTCCATCTGGGCCAGGATATGACCCCAAGGTATAAGTCAACAAGAATTACCCTGTGTGTTCCGGGTTGATAAATCCCTTACCCTGTGCATAAGAACTGGCTTATAATTAACCTTTTACAGCTTCAGTGCCCCTGCCTATGTTTAAGGACCTGAGAAGAGGGAGGTGACCTCAGCTACTAGGAAGGGAACAGTTGCAGGTGGTTGAATTCTCTGTGAGGTGGACACTGAAGACTGGCATGCTTCTCCATAGCTGGTTTGGCAGTGGCCTAATCTCCATTCACAGATCATGAAGTTCAGGGTCATGCATTGGTCACCCATAAGAGGAAAAGTTTTAGGTTGTCGCTCCCCACACTCTGCCCTCTTTTCTTTCTGTTTTGAGGCACCTAACCAACAGCAGGGGACTCTGAGCTGTCTTCCTGCAGACACCCCTCCCGTGATTCCCCCAAAGCGCTTGGTTCCTCCTTTTGCAGGCTGCACTCCTTTCCAATGCCAAGATTTACCCAGAGCCTGTATCCTCAGTGTGAGGCCCCAGCCACCATGTTCTGCTAAATGGAGGCGGTGATTGAGAATTCAGTGAGGCGGTCCTGCCTCCTGGTGGACAACATAGCTTCCTACAACAGGGAATCTTTTTTTTTTTAATTTAATTTTTTAAAATTTCTTTTATTTGTTTATTTTATGGAGCTTTTGGCTACTCTAACATTACCCCCTCTGAAGAGTTAACCCTAAAATATTTTAAGGATTAGATACAAGCTCCAAGATGCTTTTGACATTTTTGGCCTTTGGAACGAGTATGTTGCTAACAGGTCCAAGGACATTTTGACTTTTCGCCAAGAAACTGGCTGCTTTTCTTTGGAGTTTTTTACCCTAACTGCCTAGCCAATTCCTACTTCCTATTCTTATCACTCCATCCTCTGAAGAGGTTACCCAAATTGCCAATAGGGAATAGGGATGCAGATGGCTTCTTCCATGCTAAACAGAGATGCAGGGTGAGGCAATTGGAATACTCCTTCGGTCGGTCTATCTAAGAGACTCCCAAAGTGCATAACTCTTATCTCTAAGGGAGGAAGAAAGTCCTTCAATAGTGAATAGGACATGTGAAGGAGAAGTAAAGGCAAGAGTAATTAGCGTTACAAGTTCTAGCCAGAGAACTAGAAAAAAGTCAGAACAGGGCAATTTTCAAATGTTCATATGAGTCCATTGGAATTTCCTGACAAGGTCTTCCAAAAGCATTCCTCTATTGGGTTCCTCCTCATTTTTCTTTTGTCTTCCAAGCCTGGACTCTAGAGTGATAGATTCAGGATTTGCTTTCAGGTATTTTGATAGCTGTTGGAGTGGTTAGAATCAGTGTCAGTTCCCTCTCAAAGGCTTCTAAATAGGGGGAGAAAACAAATTTATCCACCATTTTAGAACAATAGCTGGTTGCCTCCCTTAGCTACAGGTGGGTACTACAATATTGGAGACCAAGATTTGAGCATCACTTTCTGGTTAGGAACAAAATAATGAGAAATAATTGTCTAAATAACTTTTTATATAGACTTAAGCCTAATGTCTGGGAAGTGTAATCCCTTGAACTCTTAAAGAAATACACTGATGACTTTACTCTTTGGTTATACTTTCTTTTTGGGTGTTTAAGACCATACAGTTGGTCCAAATAAATATTTTTTTTTTTTTTACACTTAAGGTCATTTGAGGATCTGTGACCTCAGGGGTCACATGGGCTTGGGAGGAGTTCCTGGCTCTTTTCTTTTACCAGTTCCATCTGTGTGAAGATAAGTCAAAGGTCCTGCTTGACCATGTCTGGCTTCACTTGGAACATGAATGAGATATTTCCTCTGAGTTGACCCTCCTCTATGTAGACTGGACACTAGTTCAAGTCCATCTCGTGGGGTCTCCATGTCCTCCCTGAACAAGAGGACAGGTGACAGTTACAGGACATTTGGACAGATGTCCCATAGTCCCCTAGAACTTAGTTGACCTTGGAGGGCAAGGGGCAAAAACTGTCCTTTAAGTCCCTCTGACCAGATTAGTATAAGCCTCAAACTATGGCTGTTAAACATCCAATAAGGTTAGTTCCACCAGTCTGGTACTTTTAATTATCATGTGCTATGTAGATAAGGCTTGGGTAAAAAAACCAAATATTCTCAGATAAACCTTGACTAGATATATATTTTGTTCCTTAAACTTGTTGATTAAACTATGACCATAGAAATTTTACGATTATGTGTATTTTATTTTTGTTTCATCCTTTATATATTGTAACAAACCTAAACAGACCTTCATCACTTGCTTAGGCTTTCTCATTTTTTCTATTCTGGAAAATATCTCCATTTCCCATATCCTTTTAACATCTTTTACATTCTCATTTTCTTTTTTTTTAAAAAATAATTATGAGACATAATAGCATTAACAAATAAACAGGGCATCTTTAATAATCTGCTTGTTTCACTAGACCAAAAAGTTGCCAGTTTAGAATGGAGGCTCTGCAAAATGGCAATTCTGTGGGCCACCTTAAAAGATGAGTGTGGCTTCTAGTACCCTGTTGTCTGCCTTCCGATGTTGGCTCTGCCCTGGACTCCTGCTCAGAGTTGACCGGTTGTTTAACACTTCCAGGCTTCAGCATTTCCATATGTCACAGAGGAAACCTGATTGTGCTCTGATCATTGAGGGAATTAAATGAATTAAAACACTCTGGATTGTTGGAATGTGCCTAACAAGGAGGCCTTCCTTACCATACATGTCTTCTGAAAAATATCAGTGGAGTGGGGTTTATCCCTTTAGGTAAGGTGCCAGTATTTGCAGATACTCAGCATTTAGAACTTTAAACAATGAGATTGATTTCACAAATAGTGGCTAGTTATTCTCTGTAAAGGTGAATCCTTGGCATGGGGACAGCAAACATAAGCTAGTAAGGATTCAGAGCCCAGCTGGTTTGAATGAAGACTTACCATGGTGCCCTCACATGAGGACCAAGGTGGCTCCACCCCTCAGTCACAAAAGCATTCTTCATCCTGGATTCAGTCTTTCCCCAGGAGCTGAAGCAGGCCTTATGGGACGTTTCAGTGTGAAGGAGAGGAGAACCATTCTTCCTTTCCCTCTGTACAGCCCCTGATTCTGCTGTCCGTGCCCCCATGTCTTCCTTGTTACCTGATTTGAAGCATAAAGAAGTACTTGGAGATTAAACAAAAAAAAAGCTTTCTCTATGGGACAGTGAAGATGCTCTACAAAACCAGAGGGGCGACGTCGGCATGTCTTGAAGTTGAGCATGGACACATGCACTCAGTCAGTAGAGAGAGAAAGAGAGAAAGACAGAGAGGGGAGAGAGAGAGAGAGAGACAGAGACAGAGAGAGAGACAGAGAGAGAGACAGAGAGAGAGAGACAGAGAGAGAGACAGAGAGAGAGAGAGAGACAGAGACAGAGACAGAGACACAGAGAGAGGAGAGACACCAAGAGAGACAGAGGAGAGAGATAGCAAGATTAAGCCGGACCTATGGACAAGGCGTTTGTTGGAGCTCAGGTGTTGCCCAAGCAGGTTCCCAGAGGGAGTTCTGACCGATGTCTTCAGAGCACATAAGCATAAGCAACATGAGTCACTTTGTGCCAAAAACTGGTCACTAGGGCCTCTGCAAGCTACATGTGGGATGTTGGGAGCTAGTGAGGTCATCAGTGGCCACTGGGTGTGGGTGAGGACATAGCTCCATAGTGCCACCTATAGGGGCCAAAGGAGTTCTTTTCAGAAACCTCTGCTCTACTGGAGCTCCAATTTGACTTCACTGGGGAAAAGAATTTTAGGGTAAATCAGTACAAAGCAGAGCTGGAGTTTATTAAGAAGAGAGTTCAACACATATTTAAGCCTTGGCATTAAAGCGGGGAGAAGTGTGCTTAGGAAAAGGATAGCACACACCCAAGTGGGCTTCTCAAGAGAAAGGCGTTTAAGTGCTTTAGCAAATACCTAATTGGTAAGGATTTGTGTGTGGGGGAGGGCGGGTATAAGGTAGTAATTTCTGAGGTGGTCTGATAGACAATCAGACAAGTTCAAGCCATCGGTCACAAGGGTTGCACAAGGGAGTTAAGGTGTGTCATTTACTGTAAATGGAGCTTACAGTGTTGTTTGTGAGATTCTTAGAAAATTGCAGTTTTATAGCTGGGAAAGGAGAAAGGCCACAGCCAAAGGTCATACACAGTCAGACCTTAAGCATTCAGCATTCTCATTTGAAATACCTCTATATACAATGAATATTATATCTACGTAAGTGACCTACATGGTAAATTTTAGTTGTGTTAAAATTCTTGACTCTTGGTAACCAAACTTCAGGGAAAGGGGCTCCTTTCCCTTTTCCGTGACCCCTCAGCTTTCCCTGTTGTGCTGAGTTTATTCAGTTGTTAACTTGACACACCTGAGAAGAAGAAGTCTCCATTGAGGAATTTCCTCCATCAGATTGGCCTGTGGGCATTTTCTTACTACTAGTTGATGTAGGAGGGCCCGGCCCAGCGTGGGCAATACAGTCCCTGCAGGTGGGCCTGGGTTCTATGAGAAAAGTAGCTGAGCCAGCCAGGGGGAACAAGCCAGGAAGCAGCCTCCTCCATTGTTTCTGCTTCAGCTTTGGCCTCCAGGTCCCTGCTCTGAGTTCCTGCCTTGGTTTCCCTCAATGATGAACTGTGACCAGGAGACGTAAGCCAAGTAAACTCTTTCCTCCCAAGTTGGTTCTGGTCAGAGTGTCTTGTCAGAGCAATAGGAAATAAGACACCCATCTTTTTATTCTGCCTCTGGCTGAGTCAGGTGGGCTGAATGAGCCATGTGGCTTTCCTGCAGGAAGGTGGGAGGCAGAGGCAGTAAGGCAGCTATCTGGATGAAACCCAGTAGACTGAGGGCGAGAGAGAACTGGAAAGTGGTCCAGGGTGATGGAAACCTACTTCTGGAGTGAGAAAGTTAAACAGATTAAAACAGGTGCTGAGGTCATAGAAATGCTAACACAAGGTTCATCTTGAGGCCTTTTTCTGCCTTCCTACCACTGGGATCAGGTGCAGAAATGCTAACAGTTCATACAAGGTTCATCTTGAGGCCTTTTTCTGCCTTCCTACCACTGGGATCAGGTGATTCTAGGTTAGTGAGTCTGCTCTACTGCACGCATGCTATGTGTGCACATGTGTGTGTCTAGGGTCTTCCCTATCACCCTCAGATTCCAATAGTTAACTGACAGATGAACAATGAGTGGGGGGCATCACTGATGTTCAGGGATCTCCTGGCTCCTCCTGGTCACAGCAGGCCACAGGTAGAGCTGCCATTGGGGGAAATCTGTGTTCATTGTTATTGTCACCATGGAGAAGAAAGGCTGATGAAAACGAAACACAGTTACTGCAGCTGTGTTAAGAGATTGTCTACCCCCTCTTATTCCATACTGTCAAGATTGGTGGTAAAATTATGGATTCCAGCTGTGAACTGAGCATCCTGAAAGTCACAACTGTGTTAGAGATTGTAGCTAGCTGATGACTGCTTAAAACTTCCCTGACTAGAGAATTGGATGTTGCAGGCGTATAACCAAATAGTCTTGGGCTATGGTAGCCCCTTAAAAGCCAATCTTGCCCACCTCTGCGTCTGATCTAACACCTTTGTGACTACCAGATGAGTCCTTTTTGGAATGTATGAGCAGACCACTATTTCCCACCAACCCCAAAGCTAAGCATGCTATTAGCATCTGAAACCAGAGCAAAGGTTTCTGTGTTCTGCTGTACCTGATGTTCCCACCAATGTATTTGGAAAGTATGTTGATTTATGGCTTTCTTTTATTTTGTAACTATATAAACTTTGTAAAGCTGTTAGCACTTTAGAACATGACATTTGGGGAGACCTGAATGTGTTCCCTGGGGCCTTAGTCACTTATATTGGCCTCCAGAATGAATTCTCTCTGATTCTCCTTTAGGAAATAGTTGTGCTTTGGAGTGGGCACAGCAAAACTCCTCCTCTTGAGCCCATTCTGGGTGCATCTGCAGAGAAGTCTACAGAAGAGGAAGGCAGACAGGCAGCCTGACCCCAGCGCGCAATTGGGTTGCCGGTCTTAGGCCGTGGGGCCGGCAGGTGGCGCCCGCGCCCTTCCAGGGTGCCGGGGATCCTGGTGCTGGAGAGGCTCTGCGACCTTAACAACTTGGGGATGCTGTGTCAGGCCAGCTTGAGAGTGCTGGCGCCTGGGCTCCTCCGTGCCTGTGCGCCTCGGCTGGGGGTTTGGGCTTTGTAGGGAACTCACTTGGCCTGGTACTGAGCTGGCTGGAGGGCTTCTGCAAGGGGCTTCGGGCAAAGTGATGGAGCGACCCTGAGCTGAAACTGAGACAGAGCCTCCAAAACCTAAGGGGGCGCCCCTTGACCCTGGGTAGTCCCCAGTCCTGCAGCCACCTGCCAGCAGCCTCTTTCTACAGTGCTCCCTCTGTGTGGATGCCAACTCAGAACTTCCCCGGGGCTAATGTATTTTCATTATTGGTCTCCATCTTGCAAACAGCAGATGGAACTCTGGGGCTACAACCTAGCAAAGTTGCTAGTGGGGTCTGCTCCCCCCACCACCCCAACTGACTTCTGGGGTATCCACTCTCCAGTTCCCTGTAGGAGGGATATGAAAACTGACTTCTGACAGGTTGTATGAGATTAAAGCACTCTCATTGGAGGAGGGTGGTTCTAAGCAATTAAAGCACTATAAAGTGCTGTGACTTTATTTTGTAGCAGGCAGGAAACAAGTCTTCCTTTTCTGCTGCAGGACCACAGTAGAGAGGGAGCAGGCCCAGGCTTTGCAGGTGTGTGGTAATGCACCCTGGCTCACCCAGGATGGTTGTGCATCGTGTGGAAGATGACCCACCCCAGTAGGGCAGCAGCAAGGCTTTGCTGCCCACCACTTCTCTGTGAAGCCCCACTCTCTTTGACCTAGATCTCTCCTCCCTGGAGCTGTGGGGCTCTTTCCAACCTGGTCCTTTGATTTGGTGGGAGGCCCTTCCTGGGTGTAGGCCCAGCTCAGTTTGGCTCAGTGGTGAGGACAGCCCTGGCTGCCCAGAGGATGCCCTGTGTGGGCATGGTCTGGCTTGTTCTCCTGCTTTCCCCATTGGACTTTGTTAAGCACCTACAGCCTCCTCTGAGACCTGTCCTGTGAACCTGCTTTGAAGCTTCCCAGGACTCCAAGGATCCTTCCCCTGTGACAAGACCATCTAGAAAGTGATGGGAGGGTGGGAAGTGTGGCCAAGCAGCCTCGTTCGGTTTTGTCCTCTTGCACAGTCCTAGGATCACCTGTTTACCTTGGGCATGTTCTTGTTCCTGTTGTCTGATTTCGTGACCCTGAAATATAGTATACACAGAAAAATCAGAATGGATTCTTGATTTCTCTCCTTTTATTGATAACATTTTTACTAATTTACATCTTATTTTTTATTTTTAAAAATTTATTATTTTATTGTTTTATGAGTATGAGTGTATTGCCTGCATGTGTGTAAGTGCACCTGTGTCATGCAGTACCCATGGAGGTCAAAAGAGAGTGTTGGATCTCCTGGACCTGGAGTTACAGACAGTTGTTATCTGCCATGTGGTTGCTGGGAATCAAACCCAGGTCCTTTGTAAGAGCAGTCCATGCTCTTAATCGCTGAGCCATCTCTCCAGCCCCGTCTTATTTTTTATATTACTCCCAAAGTGACTATTTGCCTAGCTACTTCGTCAGCCTGTCTTAACACCTTTCTAGATTCTCCATTTTCAACATTCGTGTCCTAATCCATTGCTGACTTGCTCAATTTAACTATTCATAATCTTAGTGTCAAGAACTATGTCAGAAGACTTCCTGTTTTTTCTGTGTTCCAATTCTGGGTATTGACTCTAAGGAAATCATTAAAACACAACTTCCACAAACTTATGAAATATGTATTAGTTGAAGGATTTAAAAATATGGGTCAGGAGCACTGGCTGTTCTTGCAGAAGACCTGGGTTTTGTTCCCAGCACCCATGTGGTGACATGGTGGCTAACAACAATCTGTAACTTCAGTTCCAGGAGATCTGATGCCCTCTTCTGGCCTCTGTGAGAATTGCACACACAGGTGCACTTAACATACATTCAGGCAAAACACCCATAAAAACAAAAATTATATGGGTCTGAAAATATTCTCAAAAGTTGCTTAGAAAAATATGACACATTTATTTAATGGAATATTATAGAGCAATCAAATCATACTTCTGAAAATTGTGTAGGTCTTTTAGTATCTTCAGTAAGGTATAACGTACAAATTGAAACAGAATAGAAGAGTATAGGAATGTAAGAAAAAGAGCCATTACCCTGGAGTTTGTCGAAGACTTGCAAGCCAAAAATCATAGATTCCAGCACAACCAACATTCACTGTGAAGATTGTTGACAGAGAGATAGCATTCCTTTTATATTAATATATAGGTATTTCATATTAAAGTAGCATTAAAACAGGCAGAACCCCTCCAGTGTGGCCTCACTCTTCCTGCTTATTTTCTGGAAATCTCACAGATAAGACTATTATCTTTGTTCACAGTGAAGCTGTCTCACCTTCCTGACTGCCTGTCAGGAGCCACCCTCTCAACTTAGGTGTCTTAGAACCCCTTGAAAATAATAGCTGTAAACTCAACCAGAATCCCCTGTATAACTGTTGACTGTTGGATGCAATGAGGGTGACTCCTCTCTGAACAGCCCACACCCAAGTACTCAGGTCTGTCTGACTTTCTTCTCAAGAGCCTTCGTTTCACTTAACCCATGTGTTCAAAGTCTATATCAAAATATCTCTTAATGAACCCCAGTTCTTCTTCATAATTGCCCAGCCTGAAAGTCTTTTCCGCAGAGAAGCCAATGATCCAACTACACCTGAATTGAGGTCCCTAAAAATTTGAAGGGACTTGTTAGGGTGCTGTAGGGAGAGTGTGGCCCTGTGCCTATGCTCCTGTTGCCGCTGACACTGTGATGAAATTCACCCAGTTTTACATGTGCAATCAGAAAACGTATGTAGTCCACCAGCCATTGCTATAATTCAGTTTCATAACTTTATTCTTTGTGCCCACATTTCCCAGTGACCATTTACATCCACCCCTGCTACCCTTTTGGACCCCAGGCAAACACTGACCTGCTCTTTACATTTTTTTGTTTTGTTGTTGTATGTTTTGTTTTTGTCTCTATAGAGAGACATTTGGACACACTTCACATTATTGGAATCACAGGAAGCATGGCCTTGTGTGTCAACCTTCATTTAGCAGGTGTTTGAAGTCCATCTACCCTGCTGTCTCTATCAGCCCTGTCTGCGTTCGTACAATTCTGCTACAGTCTGTATAGGGCTACACATTGTTTTATTTATGCATTCATAACTTGACAGACATTTGAATTGTTTTTGGTGAATACCGGTGCTGTGAAAGTCACATACAACTCTTTCTGTGGATGTGATTTCATTTCTTTGGGTGTATACAGTCAAGTAAAATTGTTCTTGTGACATAGCAGTGCAGATGGAAACTTAGGCTGTTGTCTTTTTCTTCTCTCTCTCTCTCTCTCTCTTTTTCCCTTCTTCCCTACCTCCTTCCTTTTTATTTTTCTTTCTCTCTTGGCAAGGTCTCTTTATCACAGACTAGTCTCAAACTCGCAGCAATTCTCCTGCCTCAGACTCCCAAGTGCTGGGACTATAGGTCTGTGCCCCACCATGCCCAGCTAACCTCTCTGTCTTTCACCTAACCCTTTGCCTGGCCTCTGCCTCCCTTAGTGACCCATCCTTTTCACCTGCATTTCAAATTTTATAGAGAAGCTCTAGAATTCTTCCTCTTCTCAACTTATATGAAAAATAACGTGCAAAATTTCAGAAAGAAAAGTAAACTGTAGAGAGGTAATTACAGAAAAGTAAGAGTCTGTCAAAAAGAAAACAGATGCAACTCCAGGAGGTAGAAGTTCCAGGTCTGGACTGACTTTTGAAGGAAAAGAGCTCTGTAGAGAAAAGGCTGCCAGGCTCTGAGCCTGCACATTATCCCACCAGTTACAGGCCCTTAGCATTCTTGAACCACCCGGTCCTCCCACCCCCAACTCCAGGTGGGGATTTGAAACAGAACTAAGTTTGGATTGTTTTCCAAGGCTGACCTTGAGCAAATTTACTTCCTTCCAGAAATTCCAGCCCCCCAGTTTTCCAGTAGGGCTCTTATATTCCCATAACATTTCAGAGATGTTTAGCTTTTTCAGACGCTGCTCAGCTCTGCCAAAGGGGCAGAAGCATTTTATTCCTACCGGCAGTGTCTGAGCGGTTGTCTCCCCTTCTCCTCACCAGGCTTTGCTAATGTCGAGCTTCAAATGTTACCTGTTTCAGAAGTTTTGTCATTTCAATTGGTGCAGGCACTTGCACTAAGAGAAGTCCTTAGAGGAGGAAGTAGGGGCATAAATGTGGGAAAGGTCTTTAGATGGCTTTGGGCCAATCCAGTTTTTCCCTCTGTTAGTCAGATCACTGTTGAGGCACAGAATACCTGATAATCAACTTAAAAGTTGTGGCTGGAACTATCAACCTGAGGCGTGGGGTCAAATTCATCTACCATACCAAAACTTATATAAAAGTCGTAGTAAATTCATAGACTTGTGTGTAGAAGCACAATGGGCAGGCTCTCAGAGAGAATAGCGCCCACGAGAGAGAATGGGATTCTTTGAGAAGTATTGAAATAGACAGGAGGTTGACACTCATAGTCCATCACCAAGAGAAGCAAGGACAAGAACTCAAGAAACTAAAGCACGGACCATGGAGGAATGCTGCTTACTAGCTTGCTGCTTTGGTCTGTGCTCAGCTGCTTTCTTTCTGTTTTCTTTGTTTGCTTGCTTGTTTACTTCGTTTGTTTGTTTGTTTGAGACAGGGTCTCCCTGTAGCCCCAGCTGGTCTGGAACTCACTATGTAGACCAAGCTGACCTTGATCTCATAGAGATCTGCCTGCCTCTGTCTCCTGAGTGCTGGGATTAAAGGCGTGCCTCACCATGCCCAGCACTCAGTTGCTTTTGTATACAGCCCAGGACCACCTGCTCAAGGGTGGTACCACTCACAATGGGCTGGACCCTCCCACATCACTCAACAATCAAGATGTCTCTTATAGAGGAAATTTCCCCATTGGGGTTCCCTCTTCCCAGCTGTATGTATCAAGTTGACAACAGAAGCCAACCATGATATAGGGTAAGGCCCAGGGGTCCTTAGGAATTAGACTCCAATTGTACAGGGCATCACAAGTCATGAGATCAGGTTCCAAGCAATCAGGGACTGATTGATTATTAGGGAGCGGGGGATTTTGCTTTTCTTTTTTGGTATTTTAACAGTAAGGAGGAAAAGTTTATTTGGACTCATGGTTATGTAGCAGGCTTGGAAGCCGTTGAGGATGGACCCCTCCTTCATGATCAGTTTTGGATTTTAACTCAAATTGTCCTTGGAAAAACACTAATTTTAAGAAAGAGAAAAATATCACAATTACCTTCCTTAGAAAAGAGGGAGGAGGCCTTTTGTCTCTCCTTATGATGGATAGTGTTGACTGTCAATCTGACAGAATCCAGAATCACCAGGGACATGGGTCTTTGGACATGCTGTGAGGGATTATCTTGATTAAGTAAACTGATGTGGGAAGACCCATCTTAACTATAGGCAGGATCATTCCCTCGGCAGGGATTCTAGACTATATAAAACAGAGAAAGTAAACTGAACACTAGCATCCAATGCCCTCTGCTTCTTGACTGTGGATTTGGTGTGACCAGCTGCTTCAAGCTCCCAATGCCTTGACTTCCTGTCTGTGATGGACTGTACCCTTGAGGAGGCAGGAAAGTATAGGGAACAGTTTGGTAATCTGAGACTACCCCTCAGGAAAACCAGTGCACCTGATGACATGTTAAAAGGATGGGAGATGTAGCTGTCCCTTTAATGAGATTTAGATGTACGGACTCCAAAACCCCTTCCTCTAAGAAGTTGCTTTCAAATTTTTGCTTCCAATCCTGAGTTAGTTCTAACTCAGAAAAGCATAGCTTTTCCCACTTGTTGATATAAAAACAGAGCTGTCATCCCAAAGGGAGTAAGAAATACTTTATTCCAAAGCCAAATATTAGTGACCATGACCTTGGACTGTGTATTAGTCACTTTTCTGTTGCTGTGATAGAAACACTGACTCAAGCAATTTATAGAAGGAAGAGTTTATTTGAGCTTACGGTTCCAGAGGGATTACAGTCCGTCATGGCAGGGAGGCATGGTGGCTGGAGGTGGCTGGAGGTGGCTGGAGCAGGAGCAGCAGAAACTAAGCTCTCACATCACACAGGCACAGGAAGCAAGAGAGCAACTGGAGATCTGGCAAGGCTTAAGAACTCTCTAAGCCCACCCCCAGTGGCAGGGAGGCATGGCGACAGAGGTGGAGGGGAGGAGTGGAAGCTAGGCTCTACATCTTCAAGCAGGCACAGGAAGCAAGAGAGCAACTCCATGTCAGGCAAGGCTTAAGAACTCTCTCAGCCCACCCCCAGTGATATGCTTCCTCCAGGATAGTCACACCTTCTAAAACCTCTGGGGACAAAATGTCTAAATACTTGGAGCTTATGGGGGACATTTTCATTCAAACCATTACAGACTGGGAACACAGATTTAGGTTGCCCCCAAATACCATGTCCCAATGTAAAGTTCCTGAAAGGAAGTCACACCTTATACTGAACATTCCATAAAGACTCATTAGATATTGTTGAGTGGCTGGAATGTTGCAGGCCCAGAACCTAATTAAAAATGATCTAAGGCTACCTTTAGCTTTATTAAGAGCCATTCACTGTCCCTTCTTTTGGTCTTACATCCTTGTGATTATCATGTGAAACCTTTGAAATTTATTAACTTAGTAGAAAACTAGTTTCTACCAATCCCAAAGCTAAGAATGTTATAAGTATCAGAGACTTGTAGCAGAAATTTCCCACTTTGCTGTGACTGACTAACTTTTGTTACACAAATATAATTGAAAAAAAAGTCTTTTAAAACATCATAAGCTTAGGTGGTGTAAAAAAACAAGAGGGAAATGTATTAACTCACCCCCCTCAAATA
The DNA here is from genome assembly GCF_000622305.1 of Nannospalax galili. Lineage (NCBI taxonomy): Eukaryota > Metazoa > Chordata > Mammalia > Rodentia > Spalacidae > Nannospalax > Nannospalax galili. Next base: position 803,564 of record NW_008345972.1, read on the forward strand.
CACATAGAGCATCTGAACATGAGTGTATGTGTATACCTGAAGGCTATATAACAAAGCCTGTATAACAAGGAACACAGTGCCAGACAGGCCAGGGTGGTACAAGAGACTCCAAAAATAACAGGCTATTGCCACAGCCCTTGATTGCCTCCCAGAACTTGAAGGTACGACCCTATTGCTGAAGATAGGACACACTTCAGACAAAGGACTTGGAGCGGTGGAGCTGGTACTGACCTGAAAGCCTTCTCCCTGATGACTAGCTCTCATAGTTCTAGAGGATACTATGCAGGATGCTAAGGGAGAAAAATCAATCAATGGTCCAACCCAGCTCCAAAGCCTAATAACCACAATGGCTGGCACAGCAAACTATCTCTATTGGTAGTGACGCTTTTATCTATGAGGAAATCAACAGCTATCTAATTGGACTTAAAGCCCTCTAAATGGGAGGGAACTCATGGGTGACTCTGTAAATATAGCCAAATATACATGCCTGGAGAAATGAAACTTCTTACTGTATGGTAACACACAGATAATATGTGTCTGAGAGATGCCCAGTCCTAAGTGACACATCTATAGTGGAACCTCTATACCTAAGGCTCATGGAACATAGCAGAACAGGGGGTAGAAAGACTAATACATCCCTCAACTCTTACCAGCCAAGTTTCCTCATACAACAAGGTGTGATGCACACAGAAGGCCACCACTGGAAAAGTTTTAGAGAACAAGAGACTTCAGAGTGTGTGTCCCTGGATAGGACTCCCATATTAAACCTCATCCACCCACAGCTCATGGACCATTGCAGAAGAGGGGCAGAAAGAGTCTAAGAGCCAGAGTTGGTACGTGAACATAGGGAACAAAAGCTTTCAGGCCACTGGGAACTTGCTCTTATGAACTTGCAACAATGGTGACAGCATGCTCAAGACCCTTGCAGATCCAATCAGACAAAAACCCAGCATAGAATGAGGGAAATGGGCAGCTCTCTCAAGCTCTGGGTACCAGCTTGCAATTGTTCTTAGGGCTGCTGTTACCTGCGGTTGCTTCTGTGTCAAACAGGTGTTCCACCTTACCAGACTCACCTAAGCTCACTCAGTGACCTGTGCACACTGAATCTGGTTCACACACATAAAAGAATCAACGGTTCTCAGTGATTCCAGGGCCCTGCAGTGATCTTGACTCTGGCCTTGACCTTGCTCCATCACCCTATCCCTAGCTGTGTGACCTTGGACATGTTTAATTTCTCTGTGCCTCTGTTGGCTTAATTATAAGATAGCTGGGACAGATGAGCTTCTGCCCAGAAACTGTTAGCATTACTTAATAAATCCACATCTGTCCTCAGTCTGATCGACCATCAAGATAAAGAATGGACAGGAACATGGTGGCAACTGCCTCTATGATGGTGAGCATTCTTCACTTTCCAAACTATTTGTAACATCATAAACCTTTCTGAATGATGCTGTGGTTTGAAACAATGGAGTTCTTTGGAAGAGCCTTAGGTGAAATGGCCAAAAGCCAGCTTGGAACACTTCCCTGTCCCCACACTGGTGTTGATGGTGTCCCCTTGGTGCTGAGTCTTGGCCTGGCAGATAAGATCTGCTGCCACCCCATGCCGAACAAGGGTGAGAGATACTGCTTCTGCCACCTTTCACTGAAACTGTATCAAATATTACTAGAACCAGTCTGTCTTGGGGGACAGATACCAGGGCACAGGTTTTTGCCTCGCTGGCCAAGTGGTAGGCAAGACCCTGGTCTTGCCTCTGTGCGAAAACCCTCTGGGCAAGAGAAGGAGAACATGCTGATACCAACTGGTGATACTAATATTAGTTGTATACATCAGGCTATTACTTATGGCCTTACTTCTAGCACAACAGCTATGGTTTACTCTCCAGGATGGTGAGCTTTGTGTTTTGCCTTCTCATTCCACCATGACAACTGTATCCTTCCTGGTCCATTCATATGGGAAATGGGATAATTCTTGGGTGATGCTACTCAGACATGTGGCCTTCTGCCTTGTGTCCTGTCCCTCCTTGGATGGCACTCCATCTCCACCTGATGTATTGTCATGTGGGAGCTGAACACCTGAGTGAAGCCACAGAGGCCAGGACCAGGGAAGATTTTCAGTGAGTGTGTGTGTGTGTGTGTGCGTGTGTATGTGTGTGTGCGTGCGTGCGTGTGTGTGTGTATGTGTGTGTGCGTGCGTGTGTGTGTGTGCGTGCGTGCGTGTGTGTGTGTGTGTATGTGTGTATGCGTGCGTGTGTGTGTGCGTGCGTGCGTGCGTGTGTGTGTATGTGTGTGTGCGTGTGTATGTGTGTGTGCGTGCGTGTGTGTGTGTATGTGTGTGCGTGCGTGTGTGTGTGTGCGTGCGTGCGTGTGTGTGTATGTGTGTATGCGTGCGTGTGTGTGTGCGTGCGTGCGTGTGTGTGTATGTGTGCGTGCGTGCGTGCGTGCGTGTGTGTGTGCGTGCGTGCGTGTGTGTGTGTGTGTGTAGGGGTACTTCTTACACATAGGACTTGGTGTGATATACTTTCTTTCCTCTAGTCCTTTCTTCTGAAAACAGCAAGGAATAGAACTGAGTTTCTCACAAGATCCCTCCATCGCCTCTGTCCTCCTTCATGTCAAATCCATCTCTCTGAGCTCTCTTTCCTCTGCCTTGTTTTCTAGTTCATAAGCTCTCTCTTAGATTGAGTCTTATCTACTGTTGAGAGTGTCTATTGCACATTTAACCAATAACTGAGGCAAGAAACTGGGAGTAGAGTGGAAGAGAGATTCCAGAGACTAACGTATAAAGGTGGCAGCAAAGCAAGACTGGAAACCGTTCCCTACCTGGCGTCACTCAACTGAGGGGTGTGCTCAAGAAAAGCCTCCATTCTATGACAATGAGGGGGGATGCTATGTAAGTGACCCAAAAGAGGTCATGCCGAGTCCTCTTCATTTGGGGCCATGTTCAGGCCTGGCACAATGCTTAGCTCATCAGTATCTCCTTTAACAAACTGCCTCCTTTCCTGTAACTATTCATGCCTCTCAATACAATTTATTGTAAAGAGGCACAGGAACCTGGAGACTCCAGTGGCTGCCCCCAGACTCAAATTCGTGCCTGTATCATGAGTATACTGGGCTCAGCACTGCATGAGCCCAACAATTCCTTTTTCCTCACCTGTCTCTTTTTCCATCAAACTCATCCTTTTCTGTAACCTGCTTCCCACCTCCCTCCCCTTGTTCTCTGGCTGTGCACTTGTGCTGGTATGTTTTCGCCTGGATGTCAGGGTTTTCTATTTCCCAACCATCTTCTATCTCCCAGGAAAATTGCCTCCCAGGAATCTTAGTAGCCCCCCTCTGGGATAATTTTATGTCCTTGGTATGGGTAGGGTACTGTTCACAAATGGAATCAGATTTTACTATATTTCTGTGGCGTTCATGAGCTATTTAAGGGTGAGACTTTATATATAACATGGGATGGTTACAAGTCTTGGGTTGGGGTTTGGTGTCCCTCTTAGGGAAGGAGGTGCCAAGAAGCCGTTCTAGGAGCTTGGGAGATGTGCGTGGGAGAAATTTTAAATGTGGCCAGCAGGGCAGTTATGATGGAGGGGCAATGACATAGACTACACCTGCTCCCATGGCGTTCCCCATCCAGTGGGTTGTGTGTGGGACCAACCCCTCCCTGTTGTTCCAACAAGAACATAATCTTGCCTGTGCATGAGTAAGCCATCAGTTCCAGAGGAGAATGATGCTTACTGATAATCTTATAAAGAAATATCTGTGTCCCAGTTTCTTTCTATAGTGTTAAAAACACTGACCAAAAATAACTTGGTGATAAAAGGCATTATTTCACCTTACAGCTTATAGATCATCATCAAGGGGAGCCAGGGTAAGAATCTGTAGCACTGACCACGGAGGAATGTTGCTTACTGGCTTGCTCCCCCAGGCCCACTCTCAATCTGCTTTCTTATACAATATAGGTCTACCCGCTCAGGGGTAAAACCACCCAGAGTGGTCTGGGCCTTCCCACATCACTCAACAATCAAGAAAATACCCCACAGACATGGTCACAGGCCAATTCCATGAAGGAAATTCTCAGTTGAGATTCTTTCTACCCAGATATGTGAAGTTGACAACTGACTGTATCCAGCACAATTGACCCCTTGTCAACTTGACACACAAACACATCACTTTGAACCACAGCCTTTCCATTTCTTATCTCCAAGATCTAATGTTAATATTAATATCACAACATAAAAGAGTACCACTTTAAAAGTCCCATAGCCTTTAAAGAATTCAAACACTTCAAAAGTCTCTTTTAAAAGTCTCTTAACTGTGGGCTCCTGTAAAATCCAAAACAAGTTAATTACTGCCTTATTTCAAAAGAGAAGAATCGGGCACACTTAAGCAAAACCAAAGTTCAGCAAAGTAGTTCAAGGATGGACATCTTGGATTCACTCACGATCTTCTGGACTCCAAAGGGCTTGGGCAGTTCCACTTCTCTGGCTCTGCCATCCCCAGCAAACATAGCTTATCTCTTAGGTTCAGGCTGCATCCATTCCACACCTGCCACTGCCCTTGGTTGTCCCATGGTCCTGGTATCTCAAATATGCCGGGGTCTCTACTGCAACTGAGGCTGCACCTTCACCAAGGGCTTCTTCTGACCTCACATGATGCCAAGCACACTTAAGAAACCAAAGTTCAGCAAAGTAGTTCAAGGATGGACATCTGGGATTCACTCACGATCTTCTGGACTCCAAAGGGCTTGGGAAGTTCCACTTCTCTGGCTCTGCCATCCCCAGCAAACATAGCTTATCTCTTAGGTTCAGGCTGCATCCATTCCACACCTGCCACTGCCCTTGGTTGTCCCATGGTCCTGGTATCTCAAATATGCCGGGGTCTCTACTGCAACTGAGGCTGCACCTTCACCAAGGGCTTCTTCTGACCTCACATGATGCCAAGGCTTAGATCCTCTCCATGACCCTTTAATGCCTTCAAGACCAGTACCGTGTAGGAGACTCTTACACATTACCAATTCCTGCTTGCATCTTGATATGGAGCCTCAGGTCCCCTCTGGATCACAACTTCTACATTCAGGTCTCTTCATAATCACTGTTGATTCTTCAATGCCAGATGACCAGAAACCAGATTCTCGATTCAAAATATTACACAAACAGCCATGATAATCTGTGCTTCCCTTTGAAGCTTCACAAGCCAGGCCTCCATCATCTACACCTCTTTCAACATTATCATCCAAGTTCTTACAGAACAGGTCACTGAGCTCCAAGCAATTTTCCAATCCAAATCTCCCCAAACTTCCACAATTCTCCCAAACATTTACGGTCAGGTTCTGTCACCACAATACCTCATGATCCTGGTACCAATTTCTGTCCTAGTTTGCTTCTCTATTGTGACCAAACACTCTGGCCAAAACCAACTTGGGGAGGAATGGATTTATTCAACTTAAACATCTTGATCACAGTCCATCATAGAGGGAAACCAAGGCAGGAACCTGGAGTCAGAGGCTCAAGTGTGGACCTCAGAGGAACTCTGCTCACTTGTTTGCTCCTCTGGTCTGTGCTCAGCCTGTTTTCTTATGTAACTGGGGGGTGGCATCACCCACAGCCGGCTGGGTCCTTCTGCATCACTCAACAATTAAGAAAATGCCTCACAGACATGGCCACAGCCCAGTACAATAGAGGAAATTTCCCTAGTCAAGGGTCCCTCTTCCCAAGTGTGTCAAATTGACAACCTAAACTATCCAACTCAGTCATGTACTGACTCCAACCAGTTGTTAAGTGAGGGCTGTTGGGAGCTGGGCTCTTAATTCCCTGGCACTTCTGGCCTGTGGCCCTGGCAGATAGAGAGACCTCTGATTCCCACAGTGATATCTGGGCACAGGTCCTTGTGTGCTGAAGCAGGGAAGGCAAGGAGAGGGCAAGCAGGGTACTGCAGTGACTGCTGTAATCCCAACCTCACACCATAGACACTTCCTCTGGGTGGGCTTTCCCTCCTGCTATTCCCACCAGGACAGGCTGGGTGCTTCTGTGCCTTCTGCTGTAGTCAGTGCCCCTGGGTTTTCAAAGACTTAGCCCATCTCAACCACTCAGAATTAGAGAGAGAGAGAGAGAGAGAGAGAGAGAGAGAGAGAGAGAGAGAGAGAGAGAGAGATAGGCCCAGCACTGATGGGCAGTTAATGGCCTCAGAAGTCCTGCTGCCATTGGTGAGGCACAGCAGACCCTTGCTCTGGTGTTCCCAGTTGCTCTCCAGCTACAGGCTTGACTCTGGCTTTTATTGTAGGCCTTGTGCTGAAGGCAAGCTGCCCAGGCCAGTAGAGGACAGTCCCTGGACCTGGTCAGGAGGCTCCTGCACAGCTAGTCCAAGCCAATAAAGGGCTCTGATGAGTGGTTGTTCCTAAAAAAAATGGTTTGTTGTTCAAGAGTGCCTTTGTGCCAACGAACCAAATTCCGTTCAGTGAGGCTACATGGCTATGTGGAACATTACAGATTTTTAAAGCTATGTCATTAGCCCCAAAACTGTCAAGCAAGAGATTTCTTTGCTTTTCTTGCCCATGAGGTGCCTTTGTGCCAACGAACCAAATTCCGTTCAGTGAGGCTGCATGGCTATGTGGAACATTACAGATTTTTAAAGCTACGTCATTAGCCCCAAAACTGTCAAGCAAGAGATTTCTTTGCTTTTCTTGCCC
>NW_008345972.1:810783-869350 GCF_000622305.1 Nannospalax galili
GTGTGTGTGTGTGTGTGTGTGTGTGCCAGAAAAGTCCAGAAGAGGGCATCAAATTCCCTGGGGTTGGAGTTACAGATGGTTGTGAACTGCCTTACATGGGTGCTAGGAACCCAACTCAGGTCCTCTGAAGACTAGAACATGCTCTTAACTGCTTAGTCATCTCTGCCACCCCTTTATTACATTTTATTTGTTTTGTGTGCATAAGTGGGCATACGTGTGCTGTTCCATACTCTTGATTCTGAGGTTGAGGTTCTTTCTGGTGCGAGCACTCTGTTCTCCAAGCAGAGGGAGAAGAAAGCATCAATGTGTCTTAGCAAATGTCTCTGAAGCATCTGAGATGGTTGTCCTTTCTTCTCACACCCCGTTCTTTGGCCACAGTAGGTGACATGGCAGCAGCTTCTTCCAGAGTTGGGAAGCTTAGCAGTGGAGTAAGGGCCTAGAGCCTGCTTACACATGGTGGGTAACAAGTTAACCTAGACAGTAATATGTTCTTGAATAGGCTACTGCAGGAAATCCAACATAAATGGGCTCGAAAAGAACAGAAAACAAAAGGTGTGAGGGGAAAATAATGACCGTCACTCAACTCCAAGTCTGCTTTTTGCAAGGTTTGAGAACTGGTCATGGTCACTCCAGCCTTGCCACTCGAACCTCTCAGTTTGTGCTCTGAGGCTTTGCTTGTCCCCAACGACCTTTACCTCAGGAACGATGCCTGAAGGGTGTAGGTCCAGTGTCCTCCCAACTTCCAACTCCCTCAGAATGAAACTTGCTTCCTCTGGAGTCCAGTTTTATGCTGGACCCTTCTGTGGTTGAAGATCTGGGCTAAACCCAGATCACTACCATGGGAATCAAGAGTAAGCATGTGAGAAGGGTGGATGCATACATGTGGCATGACAGAATCCAGCAACTAGTTTTCTGAGCCCCCAAAGTCAGCTGAGCCATATGAGACCAGGCAGGTCACATCTGATGTGCTTTTTTAAGGAATAACTTTTGCTTTTTCTAACAATGCATTTTATATTAGATGCTAGGAAGTCCAGAGCCAACAGTTTTCTTCCAATTTTATTTTTGGTGTATTTTTCTCATGATCCCCATAGAGCTGTAATGTTTCCACTGTTTTACCAGTAGTTATCATACTGCTTAGTATATATTTTCTGAGAACGTTTTCTAGGAATATATTGACTGTTTCATGCAATGCTTAGCATCGAAACCAGGAGAAACAGTTGTGAAAAACTAAGTTTCTTGCTCATGCCCAGTTACACCACAGTGTTGGAGGTTAAATGCTTTTAGTGGTGTAAGGGGGTGTAAGGTGGAGAGACGGAGTCTTGTGGAGAAGTCCATCTTGAGAGGAAAGGAATGGAAAGCCATATGCGTCCGGCGTCTCTGAGAAGATACAGGATGGGCAGAGGTATATAGGAGCAGGGAGTGTGCTAGGAGAGGTCACAGCCCTCATTGACAGTGACTACCACTTGTGAACATTCATTTCAAAAGGTTGGAAGGGATGTGTCTGAGTTCTTCCTTGACTGTCCAATGCTCACTCAAGCCTGGGTGTAGGCTTGTGCCTATTGCTTCCCCATCAATATCCATGTGGCTTTGTGATTAAACTAAATAATGGCATAGACGAAATGCTTCTATTGTTTTTCTTTTGCTATTCCAAAAGGCATTTTCTCATGTTAGTTCTGTGCTCTAAAAAGTAAAGGAGAGGAGACAGAAGTATTTGTGGGACAGAGATTCTGTGCTGGTGATGGAGTTCCTTTGCTTTGAAAAACTCTTGAGGAAATCACTGTTTTTCTTCCACATCTCAGTTTCTGTAGAGTGTTGCATCCTAAGAGAACGAAAGTCTGAAGGTACTTGATGAAAACAAAACAAAACAAAACCCTTTCTGTAGAGTAAGTAAGGGAAATGGAAAATAAGAAGTCAAACTTAAATGTATGGCCACTTTCACCCAAATTTGTGAATAGCAAAGGTGAGTTTTAGGCAAGCCTTGAATATGGCTGTCTCCAGAGTTCTTGGCACAGTTGAGGCCCAATAGGTGGGAATTCCTCATCTCTGTGGCCTGCTCTCTGAAAGAAGGCTTGTCCTCTGTTTCTCTGTCTGCCTACATGCACTGTGATTCCCTGGCTTCTGTCAGAGGACTCCTGCAATAAATACCCAACCCAGCACCATGTCACTCCACTCCATACTCCACTCTGTTTTTCCTGCTGTTGCCTCTTATCCTCTAATATCCTGATGATATACAATTGCTGTGAGTTCCTGTCAATGCTTGTGGGAATGTCAACTCCCAAGAGCTGGTTTTGTCCCTTGCTAGGCTTCCTTTATTTAGTATGGGGCCAATTCATAATGGGCCCAGAGGTCTCATCCTGCTTCAGCCAGTGAGGGATGGCAACAATGCTTTCTTAAGGGGCAAATATTGGAATTTACTGACCACTTGTTATACAGTAGGCAGGATGGTTGTTCACCCTGTTGTCTTAGAACCGTTACTGTTCAACTCCCTGTGACTGGTTTGTTCCCCTGAATCTTTGTTTCTTGTTTGTTTGCTTGCTTTTCTTATGCTACATCACACAGACTTCCAGAGGACGAGGGACTCTGCATAGGAGTCTTTAAATATTTTATTATTTTTATTTTATGTGTATGAGTGTATTGCTCGCATTTATGTAAGTGCACCCATGTCGTGCAATGCCTGGGGATATCAGAAGAGGGTGTCGGGTCACCTGGAACTGGAGGGATTGATGGTTGTTAGCTGCCATGTGGGTGCTGGGAATCAAACCCAGGTCCTCTGCAAAAGCAGCCAGTGCTCTTAACTGCTGAGCCAGCTGTCTAGCCCTGAGAGTTTTTAGAAGCAAGCTTTTAGTAAGACATAAGGATGAATTGTTTTCTCTGTTGATGATAAGAGCAAGAAAGAGAGCAGGAGAGCTGCCATTGTTCTCTCTCATTGCTTTCAGCCCTGGCCAAGGACTTCATGATCAAGTGCTGCTCAGGTACTGTGGAATGATGGCTCTTCCTGTTGTAAGGAGAGGCCACTGTATAGAAGAAAGGCAGACAGTTATCCTATTAGCCAACTAAGGCTGCACCTACAACATCCCAGACTGTGACCTAATGGATGCTCATTTTCTTACCACTCCAGAGGCTGGAAGTCAAAGATCAAGCTGTCCACAAGGCTTGGTTTCTCCTGAGGCCTCTGTCTGCATCTTGCAGGCAATATCTTCTTGCAATGTGGTCTTTCTCCTGTGCAGATGCCCCCACAGGACACAAGTCCTACTGGATCAAGAACCCTTTAAAAGGCTCCAAGTTGAGAAACAGACACACAGGGGTTAGGGCTTCCACTTGGTGGGAGGGCAGACCCCTGTAAGTAGCAGTTATCAAGAAACACAGCACTTTCAGTAATGGAGTTTATGGATCCTGTTGATCCTAGAGGCAGGTGAGCCAAGAGAGACCAGTGTCACTCATTAAGACTGTGTCAGCAGAGCTGAACACAAAGGCAGGACCCAGGCTACAGAAGAGTAGCTGAGACAGGAAGAAGTTAGGGAGAGATGAGGGCCTGGAGCATGGGAACCCCACTAGTGCTCTAACTAGTGAAGAGAATCAGGTGGCTTATGCCTGGGAATAGCAGCCTATGGCCATGTGGAAGCATACAAGCTTTCTCTGGAGCCGTATCATCTATGCATGTGCTTATGACTGGTGGTGCGCACATTCAGTCCTGGGCTAGCAACAGGGCTCGGCACTGGCCCTTTGAGTGGCACCAAGACCTCATTTCTCAGGACCCACCCACTGAGAGCAAAGGTCCCGGCTCCCTGGCAGCTTTGCAGTGAGGTTGAAGCTGCAAAACAGAATGCGCTTGTGGGACGTGCCTCTCCCACCTTTCCTCTTTTGGTAAACAAAGATATTGCCAAAATGGAAACTCTCTCTCCTCCTCTCTCTCTTGTCCTTTCAAAGGGTGATAATGTGGATGATCTATCATTTTTATTTCATGTGCTGAGTGATCACATAAAGATGGACACTCCTCTCCCCATTGGATCATGCACTTCTGTCCCCATCAACAACTGAATCTGGCATCTACTAATGTTTATTTCAACTTCATAATTAAAGAAGAATGTTAAGTGTGCAATTCAATTCTATTCCAAATGCTGGAAAGATTTGGGATAATAAAACTCCTTGAGAAAAGCTTAAGGAGAAAAAACCCCCACATTTACAAATAACAAATTTGGAAAAAACAGAGCATTTTAGTTTAGGACACATGTGGCTTTTTCCTAGATTGTCCTTATATTTTAGGAAAATAAGGATCCTCTGAAAAACTCAACAAAAACAGGTCAATTGTAGTAGCAATTTCAGAATAATCGTTAGAAACTAAACATGAAAATAAAAACATCTGGAGATGGTGACTAAAAGGATGTGATAGTCTGTTTTTTTTTAAGTGACTGATAAATATAAAAATGAACCCACGTAATCCTCCCTATAGTTTCTCAGATCACAGAATTGTAGCATAGAATTCTTTTAGAGTGGAATGTTTGTTGTCATCTCTTATGCCCACCATCTCCTCAGTGAGCTCTGCAGCGACCCAGGGAGTCTGCATCTCAGGACTACCCACCAGGAAGCCAAGAGGACCTTCCACATCACAGGGTGCTGGGTCTGCAGCTTGAATTCTTTCCCTGTCTCTGTCTCTCTCTGTCTCTCTCTCTGTCTCTCTGTCTCTCTGCAGGTATATGCACACCTGGTGCACATGTGGAGGACAGTCTTGGCTATCAGCCCTTGCCTTCCATCTTGTTTGAGATAGGAACTCTTGTTGGTCACCATTGCATACACCAGGCTAGCAGGCCTTCACGTTTCTTGGAATTCTTCTATCTCTGCCTTCCATGTCACCACTTGAACCCTGAGCTTCTAGGTACAGCCTACAGCTTCACTTGGGCTATGGACTCTCTCTCTCTCTCTCTCTCTCTCTCTCTCTCTCTCCCTCCTGCAAATCATTGTGCCTGCACCAGACTATTATATTCTGGACATACCTATCCCCATGCTGAGAGGTGGCCTCAGGCTTCCAGGTGATGTGGGGAAGGGAGACTTTGGTGAGGACTTTGCTCGTGTCCAGAGTTCAGTCTGGCACATTATTGCTGTTATGCTCCCAGCCCAGGTCCTCCTGGAAGTGAATCTTCTCCAGGTCCGTGCCTGTTCTACTTTAGAATATAGGCTTTGCATAGTGAGTGAGGAATGGGAACATAGCCTTTTGTAAGACTGTCAGAAAGCCAATAGTATTTCTCATGAGGGAAAAACCAGGTGGATACATTCATGACCAACTTACAAGTGGGACCCAGGAGTTTGCTAGTTGGCTAACTGGTCTACCATTCCTGTGGCCTTTTGCCCATCTGCCCCTCTTTTCTCCTATAAGGAGACTGTGAGGTTTGGTAGTGCCCGGATATCCGGCACATGTGAAGATTCATATACGTGCTGAGGTTGCTGCAGCAGGCGAGAAGCCTTGCCCTTGAATGATGCTATTGACATCTAGATTCCACAAACTCCAAATTTGTTTTCATAGCTTAGATTTTCCATGATATAGGTGATAAATTACAAAGACCAAAGGCTTCCAGGTAAGCACACCCTTGAAGTTCAGGTCTGAGACTTCAAGCCCTTTCTCTTGGCCACCCTACAGTACCCAGGATAGAAGATCCAAGTCTAAACTCTACAGACAAGAAAACATCAGGGTTCCACCCATGAGGCAGGATAGAAAGGCAGGGAAAATGGGAGCTGGAGAGAGAGGCTAAGAGCACTGGCTGCTCTTGCAGACAATCCAGGTTTGGATCCCAGCACACATACAGTGGCTCACAACTATCTGTAACTCCAGTTTCAGGGAATCTGATGCTCTCTTCAGGCTTCTGCAGACATTGCTCACATGTATAATACATATGTACATGAAGTCAAAACACTCTTACACACATAATAAAAATAAATAAATATTTAAAAAAGATAGGGAAAACTATGAGTTCATGGGATACGGAAAGGAGCCCCTCACCCCTGATTGAAGTCTCTCATCAGCTGAGAATTCATCACAATTAGCATTTACTCTAAAAGGCTACTGACATAGAATTGATATTCCTTTCATATATAGATATTTTGTGATAAAATAACAATTACCCAGACTTCAGGCCTGAATATGTGAATGACCTTGGGTAAGACTGTATTTCTTTTCCTTTTCTAGGGACTCTCAAACAAAACTGTTATCCTTGTTCACAATGAAGATACTCTACCACTGCATCCCTACCATCTACACTTTGACTTTATAAATTGTAATCTTGTCAGGTGACCCCCAGGAACCATCCTTGAGCTCATTTTAGGTTTTCTAGCAACCCTTTGAAGATAGTAACTTCAGATCCCATTCACATCTATGTACGACCATTGTGGAAGCAATGAACTGTGTGTGAGTCTCTTAAAAAAGCCCAGTTTTTGTTCATGGATTGCAGCCTCCTGTGAGATACTTCTGCATGGATTGCTGTATCTTCTTGGTGGTGCTGTGGCTGTGGCTTCCACATCACCTTGGACTTCTAGGTTAGATCCTCAAGCCTCTGATGTCTTTATGTTTGTCACTCAGATACATTGAGGTCTTCATAACTTTGCGTTACTTTGTGGGACAAGACCATCACATGTAGCAGAGGTGTGGTATGTTAGAATCTGGGCTTTCTAATCCTGGAGTGGCCCAGGATGGAGGCTTCTAGATATTTATGAACTTGAATTCCTTGACATATATCCAGTGACGTAAATGAGCTGAACATTATTAATTGTATTCTAATGATTTTGAATGAGTGTCTTAATACAGAGATGGTGTCCTGGTGATCATGTATGTATTTAAACCTGGAGGGAGGTTGATTAAATCTTGGGTGTTCAGGAATGTCCTGTTCTCCTAGTGTCTGTGTGTCTTCACACACATTTGGATCATCTTGTCAATTGTTGCAGAAGAGCCTTCTAGAAATTGGATGGGCATTAGATTAGATTTGGAGACCAATTTAGGGAGGGTAGCCATGTTTAGACCCAGTATTGGAATGATTCAATATTGAATATCAAATTATTTCCTTAATTTATTATTATATCATTAATTGCTAGCATGTACATAGAACTGGTTCATATTGATCTTGCAGCATTTGTGAACTAGTTTAGTCTAACAGCTTTATGGAGTTCTTAATTTTTAAATTTTACATACATTAGAAGATTTCTAGCAAAATATTTCTTTAATAAATATGGAATTACTCTGATTTTTTAAAATAAGTAGGGTTGGTATTTTGTGATTTTCAATGAATTAGTATCTTTCATTTTATCTAAATACAGTTGCCAAATATGTGGACAGAGTGGGCCCTCCTGCTCTTTCTATCCTTGTCCTGTCTGGGCCATCTCAGTGGCGCCAAATTTCATTTCTGATGTTGATCTTTTATGCAAAGTCTTTGTTAATGTTGGTAGATTTTATTGAGTCTTTCTAAGAGCTACCTTTTGTTGGTTTTTCTTATTGTTTTTATTTTTAATATTTTTTACTTTGTTTTTGATAGGATCTTCCTAGACCCAGGAAGTCACTAGGTGGACCAGGCCAGCCTCTATCTCACAGATATCTGCCTTCCTCTGCCTCTTGAGGACTGGGATTAAAGGCACACACCACCACACCCAGCATTTGTTTTTAATTTTATAACAATTATTTGCATTTTATTGTTTCCTTCCTTTTGTTTGATTTGGGGTTATGTTTCTTTTTCTATATTTGTTATACAGAAGCTTAAACGATTGCATTGAGATCTTTATTTCTTCCTCTCTTTCTTTCTCTTTCTTTCCCTTCCTTCCTTCCTCTCTCCCTCCCCTTCTCTCTTTCTCTTCCTCCCTCCCTCTCCTCTCTCTTTCTCTCCCCTCCCTCCTTCCTTCCTTCCCTCCTTCCCTCCCTCCTTCCCTTTCTTTCTTTTCTTTCTTTCTCTCTCTCTTTCTCTCTTTCTTTCTTTCTTTCTTTCTTTCTTTCTTTCTTTCTTTCTTTCTTTCTTTCCTTTCTTCCTGTGCTAGGGATTGAACCTAGAGCCTCATATATGCTAGGTAAGCACTCTACCACTGATGGCTTCTCTATTTCTCCTTTTTAAAAAATATTTTATATATTATTCTTATTTTATGTGTATGAGTGTACTGCCTGCATCTGTGTAAGTGCACCAGAGTCATACAATGTCTGTAGAGGTCAGAAGAAGGCACTGGATTTCCCTAAACTATCAACCACTGAGCCGTCTCTCTAGAACCCCTTTTAAAAAATATTTTATTTATTATTTTTATCTATTCCCCCTTTTACATTAATTTATTTTTAAGTTGCCAGACTTTCCTTGAACTGGCTAACTTCCTGCCTCAGCCTCCTACGTAGCGGGGATTACAGGCTTGCAGTATTAGCCCTGACTATGATTTTCTAACGCGAGCATTTTTTTCTATCCTAAGCTTTCCTCCATGTAGTACTTTTGTAGAAATGAATAAATATTTATGTACTGCAATTTTTTCATTTAAATTTGAAATGTTTTCTAATTTCCCTGGAGACTTCTGTTTTGACCACTGCATTGTTTAGAAATGTGTCATTTAAATTTTAAATATTTGGGGATTTTCCCAGATTTCTTTTGTTTTTGATTTCTAGGTTAATTCCATTTTTGTTAGGACTCAATTGATTTGTACAATTCAAATCAATTGCATTGACTGATGCTTGTTTTATGGGGCTAGAGAAGGTCTGTGATGGTGAATGTTCTAAGCGCTCCTGAAATGTGCTCTGCTCCTGTGAAGTAAATTGTCCTTTAAATGCCTGTTAGGTCATCTTTGTGCATAATATTTCCCAAATCTTGTATGTCCTTGCTGATCTTCAGTCTCTTGTGCTACCAATGACTGAATAAAGAGAACTGAAGTCTCGGACTTCACCTGCAGGTTGCCCTGACTCTTTCGGGCATTAGCTGTTTCACCTTGTGCTTTGGAAATTGCGCACATGTGTGTATGCCCTTGGAGGCCAAAAGAGGGTGTCAGAAAATCTAGAACTGGAGTTTCAGGCAGTTGTGAGCCATCTAACTTGGGTGCTGGGAACCGAACTCTGGTCTTCTGCAAAAGCAGCAAATGCTCTTAACTGCTGAGCCAACTCTCTATTCCCCCAAAGAGCTATTCTGAAAAACAGAAAATGAAAAGACAAGTACTGGAAATGATGTGGAGAACTGCAGCCCTCTGACAAAAGAGCTAATTAAGACGACATCAGACTGAGGTGGCCCTATTATCTTGGGTTCCTAAATCAACAGACTCCAACTCATTGTAAATGGTAAGAGAAAATATAAGGCTAACCAACAGAAACTGTCCACTGATTCAAATGAGGCAGAAATAGTCACATTTTTCTTAGCTTCCTTCTATTCAGTGTTACCCCATCAGTGAGACCTTAAACTGGATGTGGACCCGTGGAGCTAGGCACAAATCTCTGTCTGCTGAGATGAACTCTTTATAATTGAAGTTTATCTTTTAATATAGTCCGAGTTTTTGTTGGGAATACTGCCATGGAAAACCTGAATAATACACTAGAGCTGATGTCATTTAAGCTCACCCATGCCCCCTGGAAGCCAAGGGTGCATAGTCTTGGTGGGGCAATTATTGGCTATGACATTTCAGCTGAAGGATCTGTCTTTTGTCCTCTGCTTCTTGTACTATCAAATGAAAATGACATCCTCACTTTGTTGGGTCCTGTTATGGTTTGACTATGCAATGACCCTCATGGGTTTATGTTTTGACCACTTGGTTCCCAGCTGATGGTGGTAATTTGGGAGGTTATGGAACCTTTGGGGTGGGAGGCATGGTTGGTGGAGGAGGGTCATTGGGGATGGGTCTTTGAGGATTATAGCCTGGCATTGCTTCAGGCCTGAGTACTTTTCTTCCTGATGAGTCAAGACCATTCTAACACACTCCCACGGTCATGCTTTGCTACATAATAGACTGTGATCTAAGCCATGAGCCCAAAGCAACTTTTCCTTAATAACAATACAGGTGTAGTGAGCATCTAATTAGACAATGTTTGTGAAGCAGCTAGCAAGGATTGCTTAGCGCATTGGATGGATTTCCTTTACTTTCTTTAAGGTGTCTGATAGCCTTGTTTATTTCTTGTGGGCAGATCCAGTGCTGTGATCAGTACATTCAGTTCTTGTTTTTAGGTCATTGGCTCCTAGATGTGAATACATCTGAAGGTATGAGGAAAAGTCTCACAGGGGAATTTCTGTCTCTCATATTATGATAGAAATTGTGTGGACATCTGACTGACTGGTCACAAAAGAATGTTACACCTAGAATCAGTCCCCTTCACTCAAGATAACTCACACTTTGAGCATGTTGGAGTACACTGGGACTCTGTTCAGATTTTTCTTTCTCAAGACTTCTGGCACTTGCTATTCTGGAGGGAAATGCTAGGAGCATCGCTTCTCATGAAATTTCAACACCTCAGGCTATAGTAATCTCTTGGTTTGTGGAAAAACAAACTTTACCAATTCCCAGGCCAGCTCTTGGTTTGTTCTTTGAACTTGTAGATGAGCTTATCCATCATGTGTAGGACAGAGTTCAAATGACCATGATGATCTTTTCTTGACTTCCCAGCATCCCATTAGCACAGATGACCTCTGCTGTTGTCTGCAGTCTGAGCAAAGTGCAGTGATGGATTTTTGTCATTGCAATTCCATCACTGCTCGTCCTAGAATGTGACATTTTCCTAGTCTCTCATTCTCTATGTAGTGTTGCTGTTTATGCCACTTGATTATTGTGACTCTATTTGGAGTTGTCTCCAGAGAATAAATGTCATGTTTTACCCATTGATAGAAATAAGGCAGAGGATTAAAAAAAAATAAGCTCATAAAATATTAGAGTTGGATTAAAAGGCAAAATGTTTTGTATAAAGTTACAAAGTTGTTCATAGCTAAGCCAAGACCAGACTTGTTTTCTGTCTATCATTTTGGTTCAAATTTTGAGACAGTTTGAACCATAAAATTGCTGCCGTTGGACAATCTTGCCACCACTCATGCTATCCTCTTGAAATCCATGGCGAGTAGTCATGGTAGTTGAAACTATAGCAATGTAGTCAAGAGAAAGGTTTGCCTGTCTCAGAAAATTCGGAAACTATTCATAATTGTATTCATATTACAATGAAGAACACTACCATCTTTGTGGTAGATTATGTGTATCCTTAAGCCTAGCTCCAAAGGATGCATTTAATTTAAAATATTTATTTATTTATATTTATTTATGCTTATTTTATGTGTATGAGTGTTTTGTCTACACATATGTAAGTGAACCTGTGTGGGCAAACCCTTGGAGGCCAGAAGAGGGCTTTAGATCTCTAGGAACTGGAGTTATGGACAGTTGTTAGCTGCCATGTGGGTGTTGAAAACCAAATTCAGGTCCTCAGCAAGAGCAGCCAGCGCTTAACTGCTGAGCCATCTCTCCAGACTCTGATTAAACCTCATAGTTGTAACAATCTCTTCTCCCTCTGAAAACTTTAGATCAGTATTGCAAGCAGCTACAAGTCTTTGCTCTAAATTCAGATCATTGTCTTTAACATCAAACATAAATCTTGGGTTTTTCCCCCATGTCATGTTTGCCAAGTCAAACAAGTGTCAGAATTGCCTAATCTACATGTCATCTAAAACAATGACTGCTTCGTTTGCTTATTAATCTAGCATGTTTACTAATGAATTAGTGCCAAGTTCTCTGTAGATGCTAGATAGAAATGATGAACAAAATAAGGCAAGGCACCCTTTCTGCTTCATAGATGGTTACGGACTGAGTTCTTCCTCCCCCCAAAGTCATTTGTTAAACCTTAGCATGGGTGTGTTTGGATAAATAAACCTCTAGGGAAGTAATTAAAGCTATGAGGTCATAGGGTAGGGCCGTGACTAGGTAGAATTAGTGTAGTTCCCCTCCTCCTGCTCCTTCTTTTCCATAGTCATCTTCCTCCCCTTTCTCCTTTACTTTTGGTGTGTGTGTGCATGTGTGCAGATGTGCTTGTTTGTGCAAGCAGAGGTTGACATTGGGATGCTTTCTTCAATCAATTCTTCACCTTATTTTTTTGGGACAGGTCTCTCTCTGACCCTGAAGCTTGGGTAAATTGTCTGGCTAGTGAGTTCCCGGAATATGCCTTTCTCCACCCCTTCAACAACAGTACTGGGGTTACAGGCGTGTGCCATCACACCTGGCTTTTTACATAGGTGCTGAAAATCCAAACTCAGGTCCTCATGTCTACACAGCAGACATTTTACCCACCGATGTATAGCTCCAGCCTCTCTTCTTTCTGCTTCAACTTCATCTTTGCCTTCTTCCTGTTCCTGTTTTCCTCTTCCTTCTTCTCCTCTTTCCCCTTTCTTCTTTGTGTATTTTATGCTAGTCTACAAGAATGAAATGAAAATATCTTCCATAGAATCTATAGAGCATTTGAAAGTTAGTCCTCCTTCAAATTAGTGATACCTTGCCTCAAAATAAAAATCAAAAAGGGGGCTAGGGATTTGGGTCAGCTCAATGGTAGAAGGTTTGGATAGCAGATTAAGGGCCCTGGGTTCAATCCCCAGTACTGGTAAAAAAGCCCTCCCTATTTATACAGAAAAGATAATTCATTTCTTTAATTGTTATGGATTTCAAATTTAGCTATGTTGACTGACAAATTTGTGAAAGGTCTGTGATGATGATAGGGTCAAGAGTCTCAGGAACAGACAAACAGGCTACAAAGGTGACATCATCCAAGAGAGCAGGTCTCAGAGTAATGATCTCCTAGGTTTTATTCCTGTTCATAGGTCTTTGTTGACAAGCCCTCAAGGAATTAAGAAATTATGGTGTATGTAGAGAAATAAGACTATGGGTTTCCAAATATACAGAAAATGCAAATGTCTTCCACATAGCATGGAGCAAGTTCAGAGAGCTACCATTTACAGTTGGGACCAAAGGGAAGGTTCTTTTTTTATTTTATTTTTTTTAAATATATGTTATTGAATTTTTGTGCATTTCATACAATGCATCTTAATCATACTGAGACCCTTCCCCCATCTGCACCCCACCCCCATAGCTCACCCACCAGGTTTCATGCATTCTGTCATATACATTAAGGCTTATTGAGTCATGTTTGTGTACCCAGATGTCCCTTGGTATGAGTTCATCCACTGGAGCCTGTTCAGCCCATCTAGTGTCACTCCCTTAAAGAAGACCATCTCTCCCTCACCCAGCAGTGATCAGCTGCCAATAGTTCCTTGGCTAAGGTTGGGGCCTCCTGCCCATTTCCTCAGCTCTATTCTGGTTTTTGTGTGGTCTGAGTTTGCCTGGATCTTGTGCTTGTTGTCACCATTGCTGTAAGTTCATATGCAAAGGTTCTCAGAAGCCTGAAAGACTCTGTTTCCTTGTGGTCATGCACCACCCCTGGCTCTTACAATATTTCTGTCCCCACTTCCTTAATGGTCCCTGAGCCCTGGGTGGGTGAGGTTTAATATAGGAGTCCTATCCAGGGACATGCAATCACAATAAAGAACATAGAAGGGGAAAATTCGTCCTTTTGGCTATTTAGTCTGTTAAGTAATAGCATGTGGATGGAACTGAGATAAAAGTGCCCCGTTTTTATGATTGTTTTGATGTTGTTCATGTTCTCTCTGGCTATTTTGTATTAGACTTGAATGTTTGTAAAAATATATTCTACTTTGTCTCCCCAAAATTATATTTTCTAGAGTGTCTAGGATGTTTTTAACAAAGACATATATATTTTTAAGGAAGTCACAAATGGCCTAGATAGGGAAGGTTTTGAGTTTAAGCCAACAAAATCAGCAGAAGATGAATTCATAAGTAGGATATCTATATAATACTTTCTTCCCCTCCTGGGCATGTCCTAGTGTCATCACTGAATTTCTTTTCTTTCCTTTTCTTTTTTAAATTAAGGGTCTCGTTATGTAGCTTCAGCTGGCTTGGAACTCACAATATAGTCATATCAGGATGGCTTTGATCTCACAGCAATCTGACTGGTTTTGCCTTCTGAGTGCTGGGATTAAAGAGTGTGTCATCACGTCTGGCATCATCTAATTTTAAACCATAGCAGACATAACTGTATCTGACACTCTTACATTTCTTATGAAGGAACAGAGTTAAATCCAGAGCTTGTATGGGAAGGCCTGATTTCACAAGGCAAAGACAATATGCATCCTGGTTTTCAAAATATCTATGTAAGGTTGTAACAACTGTGTGTATTTGCTTCAGTAAAGAGTTATATTTTGGTTAAATAACTAGAGAAGACAAAAGATTATGGTCATGGATCTGCCTTGGGTAGTTGGATTCTTAGTGAGGCAGGGGTAAACTTCCTATGCACAGTAAGGGAAAAGGCCCATGTGAAAACTGTAAACTGGTCATGTAACCAGGCCACAAAGAGAGCAGAATTTAAATAGCCAGCAAGCAAGTCAAGGTTGGAGACCAGCAACACCAGCCAAAGTTGGTGGCCAGCAGAGTAAGCTGAGGTCAGTAGTTAACAGAACAAGTCAAAGATGGACAGAAGGGGCTTCAATTAGACCCTGACTGAATGAATAGCACATGATCATTTCCCCAGCTGGGCCAGGGGGATGTGCACAGAGCATATCTGGACCAGGGGGATGTGTAGAGCATGTGAACCTCTGCTGCCTTGGTCTGCCTTATCTCCAAATTAACCAGCCTGTCTTTGTCCAGTTTCTGCTGTAAATCAGATAAACAGCCCCTAGACAAGCAGTTTGATGATGTCCCTCTCTTGGGATCCTCCCTGCCCTTGGGAGTCTTTCTTACTTTGCCCTAGTTTTCCTCAGTCTGCTTTTGCTTTGCTCTCTCCTCCTTTGGCTGCATCTCTATTCCTCACTGATGTGAGACAATGAATGGGAGGGCCACTGTCTCAGATTGACTTTTGGTGACTGTTGATGATCTGGCATCTTAGTCCTTGGGTCAAGCTTGTCTGGGCTGAGAGGGCCCATTGCTCTCAAATATCTACATCGTTAGGGCATATGAGATTTGAATTATAAGCTCAAATAGAAGGCAGGTTATTTGCACAGTAGAATGTATGGAAAATCAGGCTACTGTCCTTGCCTGGACGGGATGATCTGCAATGTGTATTAAGAAGCACTGGAGGCTGCATCTTTATTCCACAGGAGAGTCTGTAATCAGTTAACAATGCCTACTGCAGGTGGAAGGGGGGAGAGACATCACAGCATGCGTGCCAACACCTTCCACCTCTGATAAAATTAGTGCTTGATTAGCTGTCCCAATGCCTGCCCACAAACTATGCTTGTCCTCACACACTGCAGATCTGAAGGCCAATGGTGAAATGAAGCCAAGAATTATCATATAACATCCATTACCAACACACACTTTATATATTTATCTTATATATCTGTCCTTGTTAAATTCATACAAGAATTTTTGCTTGTTTTGTACATTCTTGAGCTACCCCTTTGTAGGTGATATATGCTATACAAATCATGACAGCTTAGTGTCTCTATTTCCAATTTGCCAGCTTAAGAAGTCTCATAGATTTTATTTGTATTTTGCCAGACTTTTTTTTTTTAACCTGAATTTTTTTTTCTGTTCTCAAGATCTAATTTATACTCTGTCATCGTAACCTCCATAAGTCACACTTGCTTGTACTTCTCCTGTGTTTGATCTTCTTACAATCTCCAGAGTATTTGTACTGGTATTTGTACAATGTCCCTCAGTTGAGTTTGTCTGATAGTTTGTCATGATTAGACTCTATTTTGGTTTTTGGCAAGAAATGAGGTGCCCTCCTGTAGAATAGCCATTTCCTCTGAATCAAAACATTCTCTGGAGGAAGGAGGGGGACCTTATAAGACTCAGGAAGACAAATAAACTTCACATGTCTAAAACCTACAGAATTCATGACGGCTCCTACCTGAGGTTATGGAAGTAGTAAACAACTTCTCGGGAAGGAGTTCTGAGCAGCCTAGCTGTCAAGAGGACATTCTTGGAACTTTTGAGTTGCTTGCAAGTCATATAGAGTTTCACGGTTGCAGCTTGAGTCATTCCCCATGCTGGGTGGGCTTTTTGGTGATGCAGTTGCTTTTGAATCATCCCTGTTTCTGTAAGTAACCCCTCACCTGTACAAGAACTTATTAGTTCACCAGATTGGACTTTGGTGCAATCATTACCTTGGTCTGTTATGGGTTCCCTATCTGGGGTGAATAGATGTTTGTGTGTATGTGTGTGCGTGTGCGTGTGTGTGTTGGATATCCCCAGGAAATATCTCACATACACCCTCTCATTTCTCCGTATCAAAAATATATGATAATAACACAAATTCCTACAGGTCTTGTTAATTAATCTCCAGTCTTTGGTTAAGATGCTGGGTTTTTTTTTTTTTCATTGTAAACTTATGATGTTATTTTCATATGCTGCTTTTGAGGATTAGATAACTAAGTCCAGCCTGTATTCCCAGACATGAAAATTAAACAAAATTTTTGAAAAAGGAATGTGTACATGTATTATTTATTATTAGTCTATACGCAAACCCTTTGTTCCTTCCCTTGCCGTTTTTTACTGACTGACTTCTGCTATGACAGTAAGGTAGAAGCTTGAGAAGGGGACCCCTGAGAAGACCAGTAGCAAGAGGCAGTTCTTACCAGTCAGCAGCTGATGGGGAGTGTTCTAGTTTGTGTCTCTATTGCTGTGATAAAACACTCTGACCAATACCAACTTGGGGAGGAAAGTGTTTATTGGCTTACATCTCTGGGGTCACAATTCATCAGGGAACCCAAGGAAGGAACTCAGGGCAAGAACCTTGAGGCAGGAGCTAGAGCACAGGCCATAGAGGAACACTGCTTACTGGCTTGCTCCTCAACCTGCTTTCTCATACAACGTAGACCCACCTGCCTAGGGGTGGCACTAGTCACAGTGGGCTGGGCCCTCCCACATCACTCAATAATTAAGAAGATGCCCCACAGACATGGTCACAGGCCAGTCCAATGGAGGCAATTTACTAACTGAGGCTCCCTCTACCCAGGTGTGTCAAGTTGACAACTAAAGCTAGCCAGCACAGGGAGGAAAAAGACTGGTACCAGGCTTTTGCAGAGGACCTGGGTTCAATTCCCAGCACCCACATGGTAGCTATAAGCTGTCCTTAACTCCAGTTCCAGGGAATCTGACGCCCTCTTCTGTCCTCTGAGGACATTGCACGACATGGGTGCACTTACATATATGCAGGCAATATACTCATACACATAAAATAAAAATAATAAATAAGATATAAAAAAAGAAAGTCTGCTAAAATTCTGCAGGAAATCCATCTGGCTCTGGGTTTATTTTAGTTTTTTTTTTAATTACTGCCTCCATCTTGCTGCTGATTGTAGATCTGTTTATTTATTTCATTTCGGTTAACTATAGTAGATCATATGCATCTAGAAATTAATCCAGCCGGGCATGCTGGTGCACTCCTGTAATAGGGACTTAGCGCTTGGGAGGCAGAGGCAATGGGATCTTGTGAGTTTGAGGTCTGCCTGGTCTGCACAGTGAGTTCCAGATCACCTGGGACTACAGGGAGACACTGTCTCAAAAAGACCCCCCCAAAAAAGAGAAGAAAAAAGAAAGAAAGAAATCCATTTCTTTAAAATTTTTCCAATTCAGTGGAATATAGGTTTTTAAGGTAGTTCCCGATGAGTTTCTAAATGTCATTGGAATTGAACCCAGGTCCTCTGCAAGAGCAGACAGTGCTCTTAACTACTGAGCCATCTCTCCAGCCCCAGAATTTCATCAGACTTTTAAAGAGAGCTAATTTCAATACTACACAAATTATTTCATAAAATAGAAAAAGATCAGCCAGGCTTTTGCTCTGGTCTCCTGAAGCCATGCCTCTCCCAGCATTATGCACTTTCCCTCTGGAATGGCAAGCCAGAATAGATTTTTCCTTCTATAAATCACTTTTGGTCATGGTATTGTATCACAGCAACAGAAAAGGAAATAATACAGGATCTCATGAAACCAAAAAGCTTCTGTACAGCAAAAGAAACTATCAATCACGTGAAGAGGCAACCCATATAATGGGATACAATCTTTGCCAGCTATACATGTAACAGAGGATTGAAGCCTAGAATGCACAAAAAAATTGAAAATGAAATGTTAAGAAAACAAACTACCCAATTTGAAGTGGGCTATGGGACTAAACAGTTTTCAAAACAAGAAATACAGAAGGCAAGTAAACAAGTTAAAAAGTTTTCACTATCCTTAGCCAGCAAAGATATTAAGATTAAAACTAAGTTAAAATTCCACTTCACCCCAATCAGAGTGGCCAGTGTCAAGACTAGAAATACAAATGCTAGCATGGATGAGGGCAAGGGGAACCCTTTGGAAGTGAGTGTGAAATATCACAGTCAGATTGGAACTGTGTCTGAATGTTTCTCAAAAGACTTAAATTAGAACTACCATATCCCTCCGCTAGTCCATTCCTAGGCATGTGTCCAAAGGACTCTATTCTATCACAGAAATGCTAACACATCATGTTCACTGATGCTCTAGTCACACTAGCTACGAAATGGAATCAGCGTAGACATTACAATATTCGCAGGAAAATGAATGGAACTTGAAAAATTGTATTGAGTGAGATAATCCAGGTCCAAAAAGTCAAATGCCACATGTTTTCTTTCATATATGGAACATAACTTCAAATGTTTAGATCTGTTTACATTAGAATGTCTATATGGACCAGAACTAAGAAAGGGACCATGGTGCGGTGGTAGGGAAAAGAGCCTTTAACAGGCTTAGAGAGTGTCTCACTTTATTTCTATTGATTTGCTTAAAATGCCTTGACAAAAAGCAATTTAGTGGAAATAGGGTTTGCTTTACTTCATGATTCCACATTACAATCCATCATACTGTGAAAGGCAAGGCAGGAGGAGCTTAGAGCAGTTAGTTACATCACATTTGCAGTAAAAAACACAAAGGAATGTGTGCGTGCTCACTATTCAGTTTACTTTCTCATTTTTATATAATCCAGGGCTCAAATCCAGGAATGGTACCACCCACAGTGGGCTGGGTCTTCATAATTAATATAAACAAGAAAATCCCCCACAGATATACCTCAGGCCAACCTTGATCCAGACAATCTTCCCAGGTGATTCTCAATTGGGTCAACTTGACCATTAAAACTAATAGGGGCGATAGAAGATACATGATAATGGAAACAGAGGGACAGAGTATCAGGAGTGGCAACAAGGAAGCAGGTAGGAGAGAGGGAGAAAAGGGAGGGAGGGAGAGTAATCAAAACCAAAGAGGCCAGGGAGAGTGTGCCACTAGGGGTAAAGCTGCCACTTTTGTTTTGCTCAACTGACATGCTGTCAAACTGCCTCCTAAATATTTATCTTTATTATAGTAGATGAGTGCTCTCTTCAGCTTTGATTTTAAAAGCTTTTCTTTTCAATCAATGGTTGTTAGTTAATGCAGAATTGTGGCTGGTCATTGTGCTGAGAACTAAAGACTGTTGGGGTTCAGCCTTAAAGGGGACACCCATCTCACTCCCTCCAAAGCTTGGAGAACATTGTAGAAGAAGGGGCAGAAAGAATGTAAGAGCCTGATGATTATAAGGGGGAGGAAAGCTTTGAAACAGTCTTATGGGCATGACATGGCCACTGGATTCATGAACACAGGGCAGCAATGAATGCCTACGTAGGGTCTGCAGAGGACTGAGGTCTTAATCATTCAGCCACAGTTAGGGAGGGGCTCATGGGGCCCCACTCTGCCCAGGACGATATTGGAAATTGAGGGCTGCTGGAGGAGAAGTCATTGCTTTCAGTGACCTATCACTGGTGTGGTACCCATGCTCCAGAGATAGCTCCACACACATACCCACACAGGTGGCCAGATTTAAACCCAATGGGTCACAAAGCAAAGACAAAAGTAGACCAGAAACACATAAAAGTGGGATGGGGACTTGGCAGGAGTGATGGGGGGCTTCTTCACAGTGAGGGAATAAGAGGAGAGGGTAGATTTTGGTGCATTTTTCTGTCTCTGCATTCTGACTACTCTAGGGACCTCATAGAAGTGGAATCATATGATATTTGTGCTTGTGGGACTGGCTTAGTGTAATGTCCTTGAAGGTCATAAGTGCTATCGTGTGGGTCAGAATTTCCTTTCTGTTTCCAGCTGAATGAAGCTCAATATGATTTATAGATTTAAAATAATACTGTCTCATTCTCCTTGTGTCTTCATTTAACTTCTTTATTGTGCTTTATATTACTAATTATAACTAACTTTATTGCAATGTTTTTTCCCATTACTTGTGTCATATATTAGTTATAATTTTCTTTCTCATGACTTGTGTCATGTATAGTATTTGTAACTTGTGTTGACATTGATTTTATCTATCTCTAACCCATCCTTCATAGCCTGGGAAGCCCTAATGAAGACGTAAAGAGAAAGGAATGGCAAGACAAACTGAAAGCTGGAGTACAGGTCCCAGGCAGAGCTTTGCCAAGCACGCTGTAGCTCCTGGGTTCCATTTGTAGCACACGAGTGTAGGACACATTAAACTTTGGTCACCAAATTCTCCTCCTGGCTCCCTGCCTTGAAACAGCAGCAGCAGGCACTGTGGCCTTAGGGTGTCACCCTCCAATCTCTGTCTCTCTGGTGACTCAGTTCCAGCTGGTGACAGCTGGCCTCTGGGGCCTGTTTCATATCCCCACAGTGTGGTGAGTGGGTGATGAGTCATCCTTAC
This sequence comes from Nannospalax galili, assembly GCF_000622305.1. NCBI lineage: Eukaryota > Metazoa > Chordata > Mammalia > Rodentia > Spalacidae > Nannospalax > Nannospalax galili. The sequence goes on from NW_008345972.1 coordinate 831,467, forward strand.
CCTCAGAACCCTGGAAAGACCCTCCCCAGTGTATCCCTGGAAACAGCCTCTCCCGGTGGCGCCTTGTGTCTCTGCCAGGAATGCGAGACTGTGTAGCTGGGGACAGGCGAGGGGACATTGTGGTCGGGTTATTTATTGTTCTGACTGTTAAGCAATACTGTATTTTGTTGGGGAGGCCCATCCCTGGGCTCTGTAACTGGTTTCCTACCCCATGTATCCTGACTAGAGTGGTTGTGGATGTGCTGTGATAGGCTTCAAAGGAAGATACAAAGCTCTGGTTCTTCCCAGCCTCTCCATTTCAACATGGAGCAGCAGCCATGTGGAAGAAGCCCCTGGCAGGTTGGATTGGTTTGGGAGACCCTGTGCTTCTGAGCAGAGCATGATATTAATCTCCCAGATGAAGCCTTGAGGACCCTGCTAGGATTCTGGGAATGAGAAGATTGTGATGAGAAATAGAGGGTGCTGTGCTCCTGTAGTGTGCAGTGTGTGACCATATGTCCATATGTAACCTTATGTGGAGAACTGTGTATCTTCTCTTGCAAGGAGCACTGTTCCACTGGGGTCCAGCCTCAGGGCTGTGATACCCAAAGAACTGTTGCTGAATCCTGGTTCCAGGCAGGTGCCCTAAGGAGGCAGGAATACCCAGCCGGACAAGGCAGTGATGGCAGGAAGGAGTCCCTGCTGCATCCTGGGATGTGTTGAGAGGACTCTAGGCTATGGAACCTGAACTTGCTGTGGAGTTCATCGAACACTTCCAGGGAGACAGAACTGGAAACTGCGTGGAGGCTGATGAGTTGTCAAGAACAATGATATATAAATCTCAGTCACGGGTGCTGTGGTGTGTGTACTTGGAAGAGGTGGATAGTCTTAGTCCCCAGAGCGTAGTCAAGGTCTGATGGAGATTTGTTTAATTTCCTCAGGATGGGAGTCTGGGAGACATGGGTTATTCTCCCAGCAAACCACTGAGATGGGCCTTGCGTTATTTACTTTGGAGACGGGGAGGTGGAGTTCAGGGCAAATGATTTTCCAGATTTGCATGGCTGGAAGCAGAGTATCACAGAGGCTTACTGTGAGTCCACACCCTTGTCCTGGGTAGAGCCTGCCTGTGTTTATCAGGTTTGTAGGCACTTTCCCGAAGGTCCCAGCTCAGGTCTCAGTTAACTGCATGTCAAGACTTGATTCTTTGTTAGGGATGAGATTGAATAGGAACACTATAGTGGATCAAACACAGAACAACATTCCATGTTCCATGTTCTATGCCGCTTGCTCATTAATGCCTTGGGATGTACCTGTTACTATGATTTACCTTGGACAAGTGTCCTCTTGTAGCTCAGGATAAGTCTGGATCCTGTGGTCTGGTGGATGCATGGGTAGAATTTGTTTTAAAATTGGACATGCAGCTTTGAGCAATCTGTCAGAAACTGTCCATGAAAAGGACAGAAATGCGCCTCATAGGTGTTATTAATTCCATGAAATGAAGTGGAAATTGCTTCTCTAAGCAGATACACATTCAACTATTTTTGTGCTTCTCCCACTTCCTCTGTGTCTTGCTCCTTTGAAATATTTCTCAGGCTTTGGGGTTTCTCTTTAGACTCTCCTTTTCCATCCCCAGGGTGGCCCTAGGAAGGCTGGCCTCCTGTTTTAAGGAGCTGGTCCAAAGTGAGAGTGCTTGGTTCCTGATGGGAGAATGACTGGGTTCTAGTTCAAGTTCTATGACCTGATCTGTCTGTGGCCCTGGAAAACCTGAACACAGCAAAAGCTGACATGGGGGCAGTATGCCTATCTGTAACTGTTGGGACTGAGTCAGGGGTGTGCTGGGATGTAGGACAGAAAGTCCATCTTAAGTCTGATACAGGAAGAGGGAAGTCAGGTTGCAGGGTCAAGGACCAGCTTGGGCCCTGTGCTCTAAATGAGGTAACCTGGGAAACGAAGGCACAGGTTGGGGATGCTGAGCTTCTAGATCTCCATTTTCATCAGAGGTCTGTCCCCAGCCAGAGGCTGTCTCTGCTAGCAGAGACACAAGGCGCCACCGGGAGAGGCTGTTTCCAGGGATACACTCGAAGATGTGACTTGTCCGTTTTCCACAAGGGGAGTGTGGCTTTTACTCCAAGCCTTTTAAGTCAGAAAATGATCTTCTGGCTTCAATCAAGAATGACTAAAGCATTAAGTGAAACTTAGTTCATAAACTTTGGAGAAACAAAAGGCATCCAGATTGGCTAAAAGAAAGAAAAATGACCTGTTTTCAGATGACATGACTGGTTCAAGGCGAGTCTGAGGCACACGCTAAAAAGCTATTCAAGGCTGAGAGTTCTGTAGCATTGCAGGACACCAAATAAACACACAACAGTTGTCATTTTTCTAAAGCTGCTAATGCATCATCCAAAGTGGGAAGTCAGATACTACTATTTATAAAAACATAAAAAGGAATAAAATACCTATTAGCAAAGCTAACGAAGTCCAAAATCTACACCCAGAGCACTGAAAAGTGTCATCTATACACACCATGCACACCTCAGTGACAGAACGATAGCCTGTGAACAAACCTGGAATCCTCACACTTCCCAGTTTCAAAACTCTCTAAACGTCCCATGGTCAGGACGTGGGAAGATAGAGACCAACGGAGTCAATTAGAGAATCCAGAAAATGGCCCATAAGACTGAACTGAAACAGGGTGTCAATAAATTTCAATAGAGAAAAAGAGTATTTTAAACAAATGCTGTGGGAGCAGTCATATAGGTCACAGACACAATAATTATTATACATTTACCTCGAGGAAAACCCAACTCAAATTGGACCAAAGACCTGAATATGAGGTGAAACTATAAATCTCTTGGAAGAAGATACAGGCATGAGTCTTAGGGGCCTTGACTTAGGCAGTGGCTTCTTGTGCAGGATATAAAAACACTCATTGGATGCCAGGCATGTTAGCGCATGCCTTTAATCCCAGCACTTAAGAGGCAGAGGCAAGAAGATCTCTGTGAGACTGAAGCCAGCCTGGTCTCCATAGCAAGTCCAGGCCAGCATGGGCTACAGGGAAACCTTGTCTCAACTAGACAAACAAAACAACAAAACAAAACAAAACTCACTTGACTTTACAACAACAATAACAAACCCTTTGTAATTCAAAAGATATCCTCAAGAAAGGAAGGAAAGGACTTGCAAATTAAAAGAAAGTATTGGCAGTCATATATCTAAGGATTAAGTAGACAGATGATGTGAGGAATTCTTTCAACTAACCAACGACAAAGAGAAAGTGTTGAATTAAAAATGGGCAGAATTTCAAAAGACATCTACTAATTAATACAGGAAGAACTACTCAGTATTATTAGTCATTAAGGTAATGTAAAACTAAATAACCATGAGAACCATCACACATCAAAAAGCTCAGCAATAGGTAGTGTTGAGAATTTGGAGCAATTGGGACCGCTGTAAATGCTAGTGGGAACAGAAAATGGAAAACCAGTCTGGATGTTCCTCAGAAGTTAAGTACACTGGAACCATCTGACCCAACAACTCCACTCTGAGGTATAATGAAAGAAAATTTAAAAAAGATGTTGGCACAGCCTTGTATGGAATCACTCATGACAGCAGGATGCATAATAACCTAAAGTGAAAACCTGATTATCTATTAATTTATGAATGGATAAAGAGTGGCAGATCCATGAAATGGAATATTGATCTAAGAAAACAACTGAAGATGTGCTGTGACAAAGACAGGCCTTGAAAACGCCATGCTGAGTGAAAGAAGTCAGACACAAACGGTTGAGAATTACTTTTTCCTTCAGGACTTAGCTGTGGAAGTCATGCAAGTAGCTTCAGCTATTCACTGTTGCTTACACAGGACTGCCTGGAGTTCTCCTGGAAGACAATTATACCAGGATGCAAATACAGTGAGGTGGGTTGGGGCCTGGAGAGATGGTTCAGCAGTTAAGAGCACTTTCTGCTCTTGTGGAGGACACAGGTTCAGTTCCCAGCATCCATATGGCAACCAATAACCATCTGTAACTCCAGTTTCAGGGGATACAATGCCTCTCTGGCCTCCACAGGCAGCAGGCATGCACACGGTGCCCCAATATACACACAGGCAAAACACTTACACACGTAAAATTATAAATAAATCTTTGAATTTAGTTTGCTGTCATCATTTTCTTGTTACTAATATATTGTAAGAAAACCCTTTTGTGCCTAAAAAGACCTTAGCTCGTATTTCTGCTTAGAAACACATTGATAAAAGAGTGATCTAGCTGTGAGTTAACTCATCAAAAAATATCTTTAAGGATTTTCTTTTATATTTATTTATATATATTTGCTTATTTTTGCATGTATGAATGGTGTGAGCATTCCAGAGTGCACACGTGGAGGTCAGAGGAAAACCTACAGTCAGCTCTCTCCCTCTACCATGTGAATCCTGGAATTGAACTCCAGCTTAGGAGTAGGCACTTTCACCCAGTGAGCCATCTCCTTATCTCAGTTAATTTTTGAGACAGGCTTTCATTATGTGCAGCTAGGCTGGCTTCAGATGCAGTCCTCCTGTTTCTACCTTCCTAGGGGTAGGATTATAGGTGTATGCCACCCTACCTGGCTTCCCATAGTTTTATTATTATTTACATTTCCTTCTTTGCTGGCAGTTAGCATCCAATCTCTCTCTCTCTCTCTCTCTCTCTCTCTCTCTCTCTCTGTTTTAGAATATTAGGTAATAAATATATTTTGCCTGTAATTTCTGTACATAATTCATGTCCTTTTTGACATAAAAGCATAAATAGCCTGAACAAGTCTTTGGTATCTTTTTATAATATATAAAGATATTTCTAATATGATGACACCTGATTTATCATTTCACTCCATTCTGATGTTTTATGGCTTCATGCTCGAAATGTCTATTATCCACCATAAATAATCACTTCTATAGTATATTCTAGACTGAATTCTTGAATCTATTGGGCATTTATTTTGGAAAACGGTATGAGAACCCATTTGTTTGGTTTTGAATTATAAGCAATCTTCCTTACATAATTCGTTCCATGCCCAACTTTTCTCTTCTGGATCCTTAATCTCATGGGACATATTGTAATATGTGAAGTACTATAATATAAAATATGCAGCTTTATATAGGCCTGCACCATCTACCCTGCTAATAATTTTATTCTATCACAATCTGCCAGAACAGCGGGAGAATAGAAATCTCCTCTCATGTATTTTTGCAATGTTTATTGATGCATGATTATAGGATGCCTTTAAAGTCCCTCAAGGAGGCTTACTGAGATTCTAGAAACCCATGTGTGAGACTTAGTAAGCCCCTCCTTTCTATACAAAGCGCCCCATTGCTGACAGATGCAGAAATGCTTCCCCATCCCATCTTAGTTCACATTTGTTTTCTGGATGGAGAATTAAAACTAAAGAAAGGTTTCGTTTTTGTTTTGTTTTGTTTTGTTTTGTTTTCCAGGGACAGTTAGCTCTGAGGCTCACTCTAAAAATAATTTACTAAATGTCAGAAGGGGCAAGACTTAATTAGGGACAGAGTGTAGCGCTCCAGAGCTGCCTCCCGAGTGGAGAACTATGCAAAGGCATGCGGCACCAGCTCCGCAGCATGCTCAGGCTTCTCCCACAAATGCCATTCCTGGAATCAAGGCCGAAGCTCCTAGAAATCAGCAGTTTGGGGAGGCTTCCTTCAGCTTCAGATATCCTGAGGTCCAGCTGCTGCACGGGAGGCAGGGTAGAGGGACAGAGGAGGGCAAGGGGCACAGGGCAGAAGGCGTGTCACAGCTTCCCCCTGCATGAAAGGAGGGGTGCTGTGCCAAGCTGGAATGTGAGTGGTGAGGGCGAAGACAGGCCCTGTGTAAACGGTGGGGTACAGTTGGCATTGGTCTCACCTCTGGCAGCTGTGTGCCTGAGAGGCAGGCATGCTGTTAGGCATGGAGGTGGGTGTCCTGGGACACTGGCACCTGTGGAGGAAGGAGGCTGACCTATTGGGGAGCAAACCTCAGGAAAGCAAGAACAGAGCTTGCTGAACAACTGGCCTTCTGTTGAAACTGCTGCTAGGACAAGGGGAATCCTGCGCCTGGGGCAGGATTTGGTAAGTGATTTGATTGTGCGTATGCTTCCATCTCTATCTCTGTTCCCCTGAGATACAAAGATGCAAAGATTATGAGGAACATGCGGTAGCTGAGGAAAGTGAGGCAGAAATGTGAGCTACTCAGGCCATACCGGACAGGGGAGGGGTGACGTCTGCTCTGGCCTGGCCCATCGCCAGGGTGACTCTGTTGTATAGAGCAGTTAGTCTGGGTGACTTTGTGTTGTTCAAAGCAGCTTTCGGGCTGTGTCTAGCCTTGAATTGCTCCATTTTATAAAGTAACACTTTTAACCTGAGTGTCTCCATTTTGAGTATAACACAACATCTTGTTTACACAAGTAAACAACCGCCATTCACCAGCACACCACATCTTGTTTACACAAGTAAACAACCGCCATTCACCAGCACACCAGGAGCACACACAGTGATCATTTATCTGTGCCAATAGATATTTATACCTGTAAGTATATACTAAATCATGCCAGAAACACCAGATACATGAGATTCTCTATCACACCAGATATAGTCCCCTCACCTGGGACTATAAAATCAGCAGCCCAGCAAGAATGAGCTGTGGCAGTTGTGCCTACTGCCCTTGTCCTGAGCCTCATTCAGGAAAATTGCCGGTGAACTATGTCTGCCTTTGTCCTCTGCACTCCAGCTCAAGTCTCCTGCCTGTGACATGCATCTCGCTTTAAACTGATAAATTTGATAAATGAAATGACTGGATACCCAGACCTTCACTGAACTAGCTCTGGAACCTGTAAAATTTCTTATCTGATGCACCACAGAACCTTGTCCCAGCACTTGTAGCAGTTCTGCCTGGCATCTGTGAGCCCTGCAGCCTCTCAAAGCGTTTCTTAGCATCTCTGTAACACACACATATCATTATATATTTTTGAGTAAAGTTGAATGTGTGATCTGAAAGTCAATGTTAGTAATTAAGATTGAAATAAAAAGCCAGATATAGTGAGGCATGCTTACAATACCAGCACTTGGGAAATATAGGCAGGAGGAGTAGGAGCTCAAGGTCACCCTCAGCTATCATATATCAAGTCCAAGGCCAGTCTGGACTACATGAATACCATATGAAACCAGGAGTACTTGGTGAACCAAAACCAACAAAATTGACAATGACAACAAGCTTGCAAATTTCTGTTATTCAATGAATTCTGACTGTTGTGGAGCCACATGAGTGACTGTGTTTCTCACGTAGCTTGCCCGTTTCACCAGGGCTGGGGGTGTCTGATCTGTCCCAGGTGCCTCCAGGCTTCTCCCAACCCCACTGCTTCTCCACTCTGCCCTCCAAGACTTGCACTTATGCTTGATATTAGCAGGTGTTGCTTCTGCCTGCCACAGACACTTCAATATCCTACAGGCTTATTGTAAGAATGAACCGATTAACCACATGAATCTGTATGGTCACCACCCCCTGAAGAGTCCCTATGGCAGACTTTCTCGTCACTTGTCTTGATATTCTGAGTGACAATAAACATATCAGAATGGGTTCTGTGCATTGGCACCTTGCCTCTAGAGCCTGGGAATGTGCACCCGCCCATTGATCTTTAACCAGCAAACTTGGACCTGTCCTTCCCACTGACCGTGGGCCCATTAGAGCCGACTTTTACCTACAGGTCCAAACACCAAAGATAAATGAAATCACAGAGCTCTGCAAAACCACAACGAGATGAAGTGCTGGAGAGACCAGAGGAGAAGCTACCTCCTGACCCAGGTCTAACTTGAAGAAACTTCTAGAAAGAAGCACCAGTGCTGAAGTTCTCAGAGGCCAACACTCACTTGCTTCTAGCTTTATTTAATCTTGGGGGTTATTTTTGAGAGAGGGTCTCCCTGTAACCCCAGCTGGCCTGGAACTCATTATGTAGACCAGGCTGGCCTCAAACTCACAGAGATCCGTCTGCCTCTGCCTCCCGAGTCCTGGGATTAAAGGCAAGTGCTGGGATAAAGGCAGGCATCACCATGCTGGCTCTTGCTCTTCTTAGAAAAGGGCCAGAGGATGTAGCAATCCAGACACAGTATGCAAATGTGTCTGTGTCTCAGCATGAGGGGTTGGAGGTGAGGCTTCTGGCTACAATGATGTCTTCATGACCTGTGGATTTTGGTTAGCACATATTCAGTAGGTCCCCTCAGCACTTCCCTTAAGACAAAAATCGTTTGTTCCTTTGTCATTGCAAAAAACAACTTGTGCATGTCACGGGAGGAGCTTTTAGACAGTTATCGTATGAAAACACGGAGGCTGTGTGGATCCTTTTGTTTAGGCTCTGCGCCTAGACTCCTGGTTTTCTTTAGGTTCCTAGCCCAGAGTTTTAGAACAGAAGACCAAAGAAAACATGAAAACAGGATATAAACACTTCTAAGAGATAATCCCGAAGGAAATGAGGCGCGATCTGCAAACATTTGGCAGTTGGGAATTGGCAAAGAAAATGGAGCCGAAGTGCGGAAAGTCCCAGAAAGCACTGTAGGAGATGGGCTACACTTTAAGAGCTGCTCCATCTTACCATGTCCAGAATGGGCAGGTGGACTAGCCAACACATGCAGCCAAGAAAGCGACGGAATTCACTGCTGAGTTCCCAGAATTCCCAGTGTGGCCGCACCTTGGCAGAGGTGGCCACTGCCTTTACTGAACTGAAATCAGATCGAGCCAACAGAGATCAAATACTGCAACTTTGTGTTTTGCATTAGTGACTGAATTGTGTTCCCTCTCAAATTTATATGTTGGAGTTTCCACCCTCAGTACCTCAGAAAGAGACCATATTTAGAAACAGGGCATTTGAGTGAGTAATTTAATTAAATGGTTTTGTTGGAGTGGGCTTTAATTCCATGATTGTGCCCTTATAAAAAGGAGATTGAGGCACAGATACAGTTAAGGAGAGAAAACAGTATGAGGTCCCAGGGAGACGATGCCATCTGCGAATCTAGGATAAGCCAACCCCAGCACACGACTGGGCTTGGACTTCACCTTCAGGAAAAATGTTTGCTGCATAAGCTGTCCAGCCCGTGGTGCTTTGTTATGGCAGCACTCGGAAACTAACACAGTGGTAGAAAATTATTACCTCAAGAAATAGCAGCTCTGGCAGAGGATGTGGGGAGGCATGGTGGCAATTAGTCCTTGCCACATGTGTCTATGAAGGTTGGACACTGAGGCAGAGGGGCTTCCTGGGTATATTGCCTTAGTTCCTCTTTTAATATCATTGTGTTGTACATCAGTTTGCTCCTTCTGAAGTCCCCAATCTACAGCTAGCCTCAACACGTGTCTGGAAGCTGTAGGAATGGATCATACACTGGCTACTGTTGAAGATCTCTTCAGGTCTCACCTGCCCAGTGTCTGTAGAGAGTTTCAGGGCATTCTTGGCTGAGTTGTGTGGTGTGTGGCATGCCTACCCTGTCCAATCTGGATGTGGTCATGTGGTTCAGTTCTCAGTGAATCACTGTGGGAAGCCATAGGTGGTGGCCTGAGAACCTTCCACAATCCCTCATGCTGGGACTTAAAGGTTGTGTGTCTCCTTGCTGTCCACCTTGGCGTGTGAGTACTGGTGGTTGGGCTCAGGTGTTTTACTGCTTCTGGGTTTGGGAGATCAAACCAGAGACAAGGATGCTGGTGGAAAGGTGCTTCAGTGTATGGGAGCCCCTTTCACTCAGCAGGGAACTTGAATCCTGTGGAGAAAGAGCTCAGTCTAAAGCTGGCACTGTATAGACTGGGGATTCTCTAGGCAGGTAGGCAGGAGGGTAGGCGGCCAGCTGAGGGGAAGAGAGGACTTTGATCTAATGATCCTTGAACTAGTTTGTCAAACTTTTTATGCACATTAGTCACTGGGAAAAATCTCTTTTCTTAAAATTGTTTTGGATTTATTTATTTTTATTTTGTGTGTATGAGTGTTTTGCATGCATATATGTAAGTGCAACCATGTCATACAATGCTTGCAGAGGTCAGAAGAGGGCATCAGATCTCCTGGAACTAGAATAATTGCTGGTTGTTAGCAACCATGTGGGTGCTGGGAATTGAACCCAGGTCCTCTGCAAGAGCAGTCAGTGCTCTTAACTGCTGAGCCATCTCTCCAGCCCTCACCAGGGGAAATTTCAAAGAAAATTTAGAGCAGGAAGCTGGAACAATGTTGAAAGTGACACCTTTGGAGAAGCACGGCCTCTGCTAGATGGCCTGTACATGTTCTCTTCTCCAAAGCTCTCCATAGCCATGTTTGCTCGTTTGCATGATGATGTAGTTCTGTGATTTAAGGAGGGAATTGACTATATGAAGAATTTCCATTAAAAATACAGGAGAAGAGAATTCAGGACATGTTAACACATTAGACAAAATTCTTGCCCTGATTAGTCTAGTCAATAGTCAAACTCAAGTCCTAGCTTTCATGAGGAAAAGATAGATAGGCATATGAAAACAAATAGCAAAAGAAACAAAAAGATAAGAAAATAGTAAGAGGTTAGGGAAAAAGTCATTAAAGAAAAAAGTGCTTTTAGAACTGTATAGGAAAGTTTGTTAGTCACCTTCCCTTGCCTTAATGAAATCTGAGCTAATTAACTTAAGAAGAGGGGAGGCTCATTTTGGTGAATCTTGGGATGCTTCCGTCTGGGGTTAGTAGGATCCATTTCTTGGAGGCTTGTGGTAAGGCCACATCATAGTATAAGTAAAACTGCCCACCTCATGGCAACCAGAAGTGAAAGACAGGAGGAAGAGATAGGGTCTCACAGTCCCCTTAGAGGGCATGCCCCCAATTGGGTAAGGCCTTCCAGTAGGTCCTACCTCTTCAGGTTTCCTCAGTAGCAGCTCACGAGAGCCTAAGCGTTTAACACATGGGCCTTTGGGGTATTTCATCCACAAGCTCTAATGTTCCATTCCTGGTCTCCAAAGGCTCACATCCCACCTTGCAGTGAACAATGCATTCAGTTCATTTCCAGTCTTAACTGTCCCAGTATTACAAGTCACGTCAAGTCTCCTCTGAAATTCAAGTCCAACTTGGCTATGCCCTTTACACGTAAAAACAAACAAACAAACAAAAAGCAAGTTTCATGCTTCCAAGATACAATGGCACAGAACAAACATTCCTCTTTCAAAAAGGAAGAATGGGGGGGTCACCAGACCAAAGCACTCAATCCTGCTGCTCCCCATGTAGCCTCCAGAACTTGCTGTAGTGGGATGTGGGCTCTCAAGAGCTTGGGCAGCCCTGACCTCACAGCTTTGCTGAGGGCAGCCCACATACTCTCTGAAGCTGGCTTTGTACACTGCCAGGAACTTCTCTTGGCTGGCACCTCACATTCCTGGCCTTTCTGAGGTCCCCATTGCAGCCCCAGCCGCCTTCTCACAGCTCCATGCATGCTCTGTTGGGGGTGGAAGGCAGGGATATTGTCTGCCCTTTCAGGGGTCTCTTTAAAGTCTCAGTGGAAGCTTCCATGACTGCAAAGCTTCCACATTTTTGCATGACCAGGGAAGAAGCATTGTGTGGGTTGAGGTCAGGTCTGCAGCCAGTGTGAGACTACCTGGACCCACCAGAACGGAGGATGCAACGGCCTCTGAGTACCTTGCCGGCCCAGGCATTCCCAAATAACTCCCTCAGGAATTCTGACTAGCTTGCATTTCTCCATCTTTGAGCCTGTGATGGCCCAACTTGTATGGATTCTGAGCTCTCCCCTAGGCATCTTTCCTCAGGCTCTGAGGCAGACTCAGTTTCTCTGCAGGGATGCTAATTTCTTGAGCACCTGCTTTATCTTGCCCACCTCTGTCTGCTTGCTCATTTTCTACCAAGCCACACATTTTCCAAATCTGCTCCTCTTTGCTCCTGATCTTCACTGCAGATTTGTCTAAAAGCAGCCAGTGATTAACTAAGTCCTGTTCTGTCTTGAAATTTCCTCTTGGATAAGCTGGCTGGTTGGTTTACACCTAACTCCCCTCACGCTCAGTACGGGGATGAAGTGCATCCATATTCTTTGCTGTGGCAACATGGGTGGTCTCTAGTTGCATTCCCAACAACAGCATCATCTTTGCAGTCTGCATCCCCACCAGCATTCTGGTCTTACAAGCCCTCCACCAGAATCACCTAGAAAGACTTATTGTACAGAACACTATACCTTTCAACTTTGTAGGTCTCTTCCAAACCCTTTCCAGGCCAGTTCCATACTGCTGTCTACATTGTCTCAGGCCTGGTCACAGCAACAGCTCCATTTCCAGAACCAATTTTCTGTGTTAGTAAGCTTTCCCTTAATGTACCAAAATTTGGAAAGAGGAAAGCTTATTTGGAGTTATGGTTTGGAAGGCTTCAGTGCATGATTGGGTGGGCCCACTGCTTTTGGACGTGTGGCAAGGCAGCACATTGTGGTGAAGGTGTGTGGCTGAGCCTTCAGTGTGGCCAAGAAGTGAAAGAGGAAGAGGCCAGGGTCACATGAATCCCTTCAAGAAAATGTCCTAAATCTTCTAAAACCTCCCACAGAGCTCCAATTCCTCTCAACAGTGCCAAACCAGGGACTGCACCTTAACACATGGGGACACTGAGGGACACTAGATCCAAACCAGAACAAAATGGAACCACAAAAATGAACGATAAGAAGGAGGACTAGCCAGGGTAACAGAAAATAATTAGCTGCATCATCACCCTACAGAATTAAACACCCTCCCCAAGCGGGGGAAGACGGGAAGAGTCAGTAGCATGGACAACTGACCCCGAAGCAACCGCGAAAGAAAGAGAAGGGAGTGGTACTCGGGGAGCTGAAAAGCAAACATAAAACATGAAAAATGAGGCCTCACAAATGTGAGGAGAGCGCCAAAGGCGGAAAAAATAAAACCAGGAAACTGAAGATTAGCAAGATGGATGTGAAGGAGGGCAGGAACGCAGAAAGAAAACAGAGTAACGCGGGCGCCACAGCAACACTGCAACATGCGCAGCCTCACAGCCGCGGGATCCCAGTGTCCTCAAAACAGTAAATACAGCCCCAAGACTAGCAAGCAAAACAAACTGAGAGGAAAACACTTCACATGAAAGCCAGCTCTGGAGGGTGTTCTCAAGTGGGTTCTCGAGCCTGGATGTCTGTGTGGAGCTGGTCACAGCCTGGCGCCAGCCCTTCCTTCCAGTCCAGTGCTGCTTGGGGGCAGCTGGAGCCTGAGAGCCTCCTCCTCCTCCCCCTCCCCTTCTCCCCCCTCCCCTCCAGCCTTCTTTTATATGGTTAACATTTTCACTCAGTGGACTCAGTAAAGCAAGACAAACTGCCTGGGCTTGCTACCTGCCAGGCTTCCCCTGTGGATTTCTGACACAAGAGCTCAGGACTGGATCTTTCAGAATCGTATTGATGAAGCATCATGCTCTTCCATTGCCCAGCTGATTGACTGTTGAGGGAACTTCCCACCTTGCCTCATGCCTGTTGAAGGATGTGTGTCCATGGGCAGATACCTGCTGCCCTCATCCCTGATGGGAGCATCATGCTCTTCCATTGCCCAGCTGTATTGACTGTTGAGGGAACTTCCCACCTTGCCTCATGCCTGTTGAAGGATGTGGGTCTATGTGGCTTCGGAAAGCATTCATTTTGGAGGTGAAGAGACTAAGCCAGGGGTTGAATCTTGAGGACAAGAAGATCCTTCTGAAATGTGTAGAAAGTGAGCCCAAGTTGGAAGGCTGGAGAGGCAACCAGGGACACTGGCCTGAACTCCCTACCAGTAAGCTGAACACACCCTCAGGAAAGCTAGGACACAGACAGTAATGAGACCAGCCAGGGGGAGGGCTTGGGGGTGCCACCAGGAGGGTAGTCTGTGAGGACAGGTAAATGCTACTCCAGAATATGACAGCCTGAGCTGAAGGTGGATGTGGTAGAGGCCCAGGACTTGAGGCTCCTGAACAACTCCAATTAGATTCTCAAAGGCTGGAGAGTGTGCTCAGCAGCAACATGGCCAGATCATTTTTACAACTTTTTTTTTCATTTAACACTGTGTTTCCTAAATCAGTATAATTCCTATTTTAAAAAATATCATTTTCTTCCAAGTAAATATTTTTTTAAAGACCTCTTTGTAATTCAAACAATTAAGTGGCAAAATATATGAGAAGCAAATTTGTTCTGAAACCAAAACTGCAAATTAGAACTATTCTGGAAGAAGTGTGAGGGAAATGTTTCCGGAGAGGACATTCTTCTGTGAGCAGTGACTGGCTGGAGAAAACTTAACTCCCTTGTGCTTGTGGTGCAGAGCATAGGGCCACTTCATTCTTCTGCGCACTCTTGACTAGCATGGGAGAGATTCCTGCAGCTGGTCAGAGTCACATGACCCCTCCAGCCATCAGGCTGTGAAGGAAGGATCAGCATCACTATGGCCCGGAGCAGTACAGAGCTTACACTGCCATGACAGCCACAGATGTCCTATGTGGCGATGACAGAAGTCACCTGTGTCCTGGAATCACTGCTTGGAGGTGGCTGTATGCCAGGGCACCAAGATACCCCTTCTACAGAAGCACCGAGGAACTTTATTGCATTAAGCCACGGAGCTACTGAGACATTTATTATTAAACAAACAATAGCCTATCCTGACTAATTGAGGCTGATGAAATGTTATGAGTGTGTGTTATTATGAACACTTGTTATATAACTGAACATTCTGCTCGCTTTTGTTATTTGCTGTCTTCTTTATTAGATTCCTTGGCAGGACATCACAGCATTTTGAACTTCTTTCTGCCTCCTCCTGTATTATTACTTCCTGCCTGAACCCGGCTGTGTGCCCTGCCCTTCACTTAGGCACGCTACTTGTTCTCTGCCATCTTTTTCCCCCTTCGCTCACACCTTTGTCATGCTGTCCCTTGGACGAAGAAGTCTGCCAGCATATGCTCTTTCTTTACAGTGCTTCCTCACAAGCATTTCACCTTCAAAGCCAAGTTTAAACAGCTGCTCTTCTCTGAGCCCCTCACCCTCTCAGGGGTCAGCTCTGTGCTCTCCAAGCTGTTGAATCACACCCCAGTTCAGGACTGATTGCATCCCATGGTCAGTTGTGCAAGTAAGATGGGAGGAAGACAGGTATGACACTGAGGCTGACCCTCAAGGCATTCCAGGACAGTTAGAGTCAATGGTTTTCTTTTCCTAGATTAAGCAAGCTGTAGGAAAATGGTAGTCATAGACTGGGGGATAGCTCATTCTGTGGTTTGATCTCTAGTGCTAAAAAATCTGTGTGTGTTGCTGTGCGTCTGTACACCCAACACTGTGAAGGCAGAGACAGGAGGGTCCCTGGGGCTTGATAGACAAAAAATATAAAAAGGTGGATGGCACCTGAGGAATGACACCTGAGGTTGTTCTATGCTCTCCACATATACATGCACATGCACCTGCACACATATGCACAAGTACATGTACATACACACATATTAAAAAAGAAGAAAGATGATAGTCATGATTGCTGCCTTTCTGTTTATCTATTTAGTCTATGAATATGTGGTAAATATACATGCACCTATGCGTGTGAGTGTGTGTATGTGTGCGCAGTTTGTGTGCACATGCATGTATGTGTGTTAGAGTATACAGGTATGTATGTGTGGAGGTCAGAAGTTGATGTCAGGATATTTTCTGATTGCTTTTTCACCTTATTTTTAATTTTTAAAAATCTTTTTCAGAGATTTATTTATTTTTATTTTATGTGTATGAATGTTTGCCTGCATGTATGCATGTATGTGTGTCGCATAAGTACAGGTGTATGCCTGGTACCCACAGAGCCTGGAAGAGGATGTCAGATCCCCTGGAACAGGAGTACAGTTGGTTGTGAGCCACTGTGTGGGTGCTGGGAACCAAATCTGGGTCCTCTATAAAAGCAACCACTGCTCTTAACTGCTGGGCCATCTCTCCAACCTCTCTATTTTTTGAGACAGTGTCTCTTACTGGATCTGAAGCTTGCCAGCTGGTCTACACTAGTAGGCCAAGAAGGCCCCAGTATCCACCTGCCTCTGCCCACCAGTGCTGGGATTGCAGACACATTCCTCTGTGTCTGGCTTTTTTGTGGATTCTCAGGTTCTGGGCTCAGGTCTTCATGCTTACAGAGCAAGCACGTTACTGACTAAGCCATTTCCTCAGCCCTGTCTTTCTGTTGTAGGTATGCTTTTTGCCCTTAAATATCTTGATTCAGATCTTAGAGTTAAAGGTTTGTCAACTGAAAAAGTTTAGTAGTACAGTCTGGATCAAGGTAGCTTCCTTCAACTTTGGAAATTTAACTCAAAGTGGGGAAAATAATACTAAACACATGCTGTCATTGTAAAGATGATCCAAATTCCTAAATAAGCCCAGAGATTAGAAGACTCAATACTACTAATATGCCAGACCTTCCAAATTGATCTGTAAATTCACAGGAGAAATGCTTCTTAGAGATTTTCAAGTAGATTATAAAATATGTAAGGAGAGGCTGAGGAAATAGTTCATGGGTAGGAGTGCTTACTGTGTGAGCATGAGACCTGAGACTGAATCCTCAACACCCACATAAAAGCTGGACCTGGCACTTATGTGTAACTCCAGCACCAGGGACAGAGATGGGTGGATCCCTAGAGCTCACTGGCCAGCCAGTCTAGCCAAAGGTGAGCTTCAGGTTCAGTGAGAAATCCCATCTAAGAGAGTAAGAGAGAGAAGTAAAGACACTCAACATCCTGCTCTGTCCTCCCCACGAATTCCAATGGGTGTATGCACATGCATAGGTGCATGCATTTGCACAGACATATATGTACCCACACATATATACACCACAGACACCACATATATACAAATATATAAGGAACATGACCTAGAAGAGTCAAAACAATTTTCTTGTTGCTTTTTAAAGACAGCATCTCACTATGTAGGAGATTAACTTTGTTCCAGTTATCATTTCTGTTTTGATAAAATACCCTGACAAAAAGGAACTTAAGGGGCTGGAGAGATGGCTCAGTGGTTAAGAGCACTGACTGCTCTTGCAGAGGACCCGAGTTTGAGTCTCAGCCCCCACATGGTGGCTATGAACCATCCTTAACTCCAGTTCCAGGGGAATCCAAAGCCCTCTTTTGACCTACATGGCATTGCACGACACGGTGCACTTACGTACATTCAGGCAATACACTCAGACACATAAAATAAAAATAATAAATAAAATATTTTTAAAAAAGGAGCTTAGGGGAGAAAGGGGCTTATTTAGCTAACAATTCAAGGTTTTATAGATGAGACTTCACAATGGCAAGAGCTGGAAGCAGCTAGTCACATTGTATCCGCAGTCAAGAGCAGAGAGAAATAAATGCACACGCAGAGGCCTGACTATGTGTCCGCTTGTTCTGCACTCTCTAATGCAGTTCAGGAACCCTTGCCTAGGCAATGGCCACCAACAGCAGAATTAGGGCAGCAGAGTTCATCTGACAAGGTCCCGGCACAAGCTGGTTCCTGCGATGTGTTGAGACACTTACCTATTGAGACATATGTTGGCTCCTTCCAAATCTGGACTTTTATGACTGAGGCTACGGGGTCACTAGGATAAACATTACTGTATGATCGAATATCCTCATTTCTGTCTGCTAAAATGTGTAGGATGGATGTTTGACTTCATTTAAAACAAACTATTTTCTGAGGTGTTGTTACCACATTTCATTTCATCCTTTCCCAGAGTGTCTGACTCTTCCCATACCAATTAGCAATGAAGACAACTCCCCATAGACATGTCCACAGCCAATCCTGTTTAGACAATTCCTTAAAACTCTCTTCTCAAGTTATTTTGGGTTGGGGAAAGCTGACAGTTAAGGGGCTGGAGCAATGGTCAGTGATTAAGAGTATTTCCTGATCTTCCCAAGGACCTGAGTTTGGTTCCCAACACTCAAATTGGATGACTTGCAATTGCTTATAACTCCAAGTCCAGGAGATCTGACACACTCCTCTTACCTAAAAACTAACCACCATAGCCTGGAACTTCTGGCAATCCTCCTGCCTCAGCCTTGAAATGCTTGGATTAGAAGGACGCAGCACTATGGCCAGCTAAATTAGATTTTTAAAGATAAATCACAAACTTGGGGGACTAGATTCCTGGATTTGAAGACAATTAAAAAATAAATTTATCAAGAAAATGAGGCTTTAGTCTAGGGTTAGACTTACAGATCAGTAGAACAGAATAGCAGAGCCCAGGAAGGAAAGCACAGGTACATGAGTTTGTTCCACCACAGAAGTTGAAGTGACTCTTAAGGAGGTTTGATCTCTTCAGCACAATGCTGATCCAAGGATATCAATTTGGAATGGCAGGCAACCTCAATCCTTGTCTCACATAATCACCAAATATCAGCTCAAAATGGACCAGAAACTGACTTGTACATAACCTCTCAGGAAACACAGAAGAAACTGCTTGTGACCTGGACTAGGCAGTTCTTTCTTTCTTTTGTGTGTGTGTTGGGGAGCGTGGTTTGAGACAGAGTCTCACTATGCAGCCCTAGCCAGCCTGGAGCTTGCTATGTAGACCAGACTGGCCTCAAACTCACAGAGATCCAACTATCTTTGCCTCCTGAGAGCTGAGATTGAAGGTGGGCATCCCCACACCCAGCCTGGCAGTTATTTCTTAGGTAGATATAAAAAAATCATAATCCATCAAAGAACAAATGGATGAATAGAGTTCATTAAAATAAAAAAAACTAGTATCTGTCAAACAACATTGTTAACTAAAAACTAAGTTATAAAACAAAACAATGCAAAATATAGCTAATGATAACTTCTCTTTCTAGTATGTAAAGGATACTTGCATATCAGTAAATATGTCAGGGTTCTATAGAGCTAATAGGATGAATATATATATATATATAATTATTATACAAGATTACATTGAAATAGAAACAACAGCTGTCTCACCTGAGAGACTGAGAGCCCTGTAGTTGTTCAGTCTTTGAGGCTGGGTGCCCCAGCAGTCCCAATCTGAAACCAAAACCCCACAGAGCCGCTGGTCCTCAGTCAATGATAGAAACCTGGAAAGACCGGTTATGATGTCAGCAAAGGACTCAGTAACAGCAGTAGCAACAAGACAAATTAACTCAGCAGTGAGAGGGAAGGCCAAACAAGAAAAGGGTGAATCATATTCTTTCTGCCTTACCCTTTTTATCTGAGATGCTACCTGAAGGTGCTGTCCACATTTGGGGTGCGTCTTCCCATGTCAATGAAGGCAATCAGGAAATTCCTCAGTGGTGCCTTCTTGCTTAGGTGGTTGTAATTTGTGACAAGTTGACATTAAAGCCAACCTTGCTAGTAAAGCAACCTGACTGAAGGAGAGGGGCAAAGGATTTGAACAGACATTTCCTGGAAGAAGGCATACAGATGGCATCCGAGCACAGGATTGAATGCCCAGTATCTTCAATCGCTAAAGAAATGCTACCTAAACCACAATCAGTAGACACCGCCTTGCGTGTCTAAAGTTAGCACAGGATGGGAAAAAGGGCTGGGAAGAGTACATAGCTCAGACCCTATGGATTAGGATGAAGGAAACGTGGTAACACCACCTCAGAAAACAGTCTGTTTTAAATGAATTTAAACATCCATCCTAAGCATTTTAGCAGACAGAAATGAGGATATTTGATCTCACAGTGATGTTTATCCTAGTGGCCCAGTAGCCTCAGACGTAAAAGCCCAGATTTGGAATCAGCCAACATATGTATCAATAGGTAAGTGTCTCAACACATTGCAGGAACCAGCTTATGGCGGGACCTTGTCAGATGAACCTCTGTTGCCTTAATTGTCAGTCATAAGACAAATCACCACACTACGAGATGGAAATGACCTAAATGATGCTTTCAAAGCCAGTGTCACGTTTCAACTTTGTTGGTCCCCACCCACTACTGGCCTCCTATAACATGTCCAACAGACACAATGGAAAACAGAGAAATTTCCATAGCAACAGTTGGGTCCAGTGAAAAGACAAAGATTTAGAAACCTACGGTTAATAGCCCCCAGCTGCCAAGTCTGCAGATGCTGAATGCCCCTCCGTCACTCCCAGTGCAGGGTGGCAGAGCCCAGAGCTGAGGCTGATAAGGCAGTGACAGCTGCTGGTCTGGGAAAACCATTCTGTGCCATGGACCATCTCCAGGTGCCTGGCAACTACCACTGGAATGTCATCCTTAGCCCTGCCAGAAGACGGGGTTTTGATCTTACTGATTTATAGCTCTTAAAGCCCAAGCCGTCCAGATTTTCAGTTCATGACTAGATTGGAGCTTTCAATTCTGGCCTACTGCCTCTCAGCTTTCCAGAGCTTCTCTTTTTCATGAGAGCAAGATCAGGCACACGTGTGTCTTGGGATTTCTCACAAGGCCTTGGCCTCAGATCCTGATGCCATCTGTGAAGACTCCAATCACCCCCCTCCGCCCCCAGCTGCAGAGGAACAGAGAAACCTGTGGGCGAGCTGAAGCTAGGCCTCTGAGCCATACTCAGCTCCAGGTCTCCTGCCTGGTCAAAACTCTAGATTTCCTTTTTCTTTCTTAAACTTAAACAAATTAGCATACAAAGAATTTGATTTTGTGTTGTTTTTTTTTTTTCAAACAGCATTTTTCTTCTTTACCTTTCCTCCCTCTCTTGGGCCCTTTGACCTCCAGTAGCCCCTTCTGACGTGGATGTCATATATGACCTTTTGACCCACCCCCTTCCACCACCTTTTCTTCCCCTCTTAGGATCTGCCAACTAGCTTCACAAACTCTAATTTACACACATAAAAGCATTATAAGTTAAGGACCCTAGATTTTTACACTATGACTTTGAAAGAACTACAAACCCACCCATGATAGCAAAGAAAAACACGCATCTCTCTAAGGCATGGGAATATTTTAAGTCATAAATATAATGTATTATGTACTTAAAATATAAAAGAAGAGTTCTTTATGATGAGAAAGGATTTTATATGGTTAAAAATATATGTTGTCCTAAGGTGAGGGATTGTTCCAAAGTGGAAATAGACAGATGATAAAGCTATAAGCTTAAAGCCTATTGTGAAAGGCATATATCTTGAAATATGGTGCAGATATAACTGACTTAGCTAAGCATGAGTAAAGATTATTAAAATTTCTAAGATCAAAATGCAACGCTCTGAAATAGGATTGATACCTGAGTAACATTTTTAGTTTGAATAAGATACCTATTCATCTATTGCCTTTACATTGTTATCAATACTGTTTTCTTCATAAAAAACTTTTAAATTGAATTTTGTGAATTTCACACAATATATTTTGATCACATTTGGATCCCTTTCCATATCTGCACCCTCTTACTAATCCCCCACCAAATCTTTGTACTCTAATAGTGTGTGTGTGTGTGTTTAGATTGTCTGAGGCTACAAAGAGCTTGTGTGCACACCGTGGGAACTCAGAACTCTTGGCCAGCCCTTGTTTGGGTCCTGTCACCCCTGCCTGAATTTCAGCACCACAGCTGTCTCCTATGAGTGATGGAGTGCTCCATAGCCCACATGCTTCATGCTTACTCATTATTATCAGATATTAAGAAGCTAAAATAATCTTCTTGGGGTGTTTAGAGGTGGGATGATCAGGATTGGATAGGGTCATTGACTTTGGAGCCTCTATGTGAAGTGACACGATCCTGGTGACTTCACAAGGTGAGAAGCCAGAAGACTCACATGCAGATGAGTTCTTGGTCCACTGCCCTGTGATGCTCTGATTTGGGATTCTGCCAGCGGGAGACACATCAGGTATGCCCCTCATGCCTGAACCTCTAGAACTCAATGTCAAAATCAATTTCTTTTCTTTAAAGGTTACTAGCCTCAGGCATTTCATTATAATGCAAAATGGACTAACGCACACACACACACACACACACACATATATTTATTCATGATCCTTTTTTTGAGAATTTCATACATGAGTACATCATATTTACATCATTTCTACTTCCCTCTCCCCTGCGACTCCTCCTGTGTTCCTGCACACACACACACATATATTTATTCATGATCCTTTTTTTTGAGAATTTCATACATGAGTACACCATATTTACATCATTTCTACTTCCCTCTCCCCTGCGACTCCTCCTGTGTTCCCCTGTCACATCTCTCAAATTCATGTCCTCTTCTATAATTATACACATACATATACACACAACCTACTGGTTCCAGTTACCATTGCCCATAGGTAGAGGGCTGACCACTTAGGATTGGGCAACTTATCAAGGGGCTTGTCCCTGAAGACAACTGACTCTCCCCCCTTCAGAAGTCATTGAAGGTCTGTAGCTCTTCAACTAGGGGTGGGGCTCTGTGAAACTTTCCCCTATCCATATTACTTCAGTCTTGTGTAAGCAACCATATTCTAACCCATAATCTTAATTTAATGCCACTTTACCATATGGTAAGAATTTATATATCTATCTAATAAGTTGATAGGCATAAAATTATTAGATAAGTCACTATGACATGTTCTAACACACATATCTCCCCAGGCTTACATGTTGAAGCTCTAACTCCCCTTGGGATGGTTCTTAGGGCATGGGGTGTTTGGGAAACCTTTGGGAAGAAATTAGATTTAGATAATGTCATAGAGTAGAGGTCTTATGATGAAATGAATGATCCAATAAAAAGAGGGATAGGGATGTGGCTCAGTGGTAGTGAGCTTGCTTGCCTAGAATATGCAAGGTCAGAGAGAGAGAGAGAGAGAGAGAGAGAGAGAGAGAGAGAGAGAGTTGTTTGCTCTCTGCCATGTAGCACAGTTAGAAGTAGATACCCTAATACCAGGAAGGACACTTACCACCTGAACCCAAGCCTGCTGTCACCCCAATGACAGATGCCTCAACACCAGAACCATAAAAATGTGTGTGTGTGTGTGTGTGTGTGTGTGTATGTTTGAAGTCACCCAGCCTATGCTATTCCATTACAGTAGCTGGAGTTGGCTTAGACAGATAACTGTATCAATAATTACATGAACAAAAGTGACAGCAATTTATTAAGTTTGTGGGAACCAGTCACTAGGATAAACACATGTTTATGTGCTCCTCCATGTAAGCCTTACCACAACACCCCTTAAGCAAGTCAAAAAGAACCACTTTCCTATAGATGGGAGCTGATTCAAGAGTGTTAAGTTGACTTAAACAACTAGAGGGTCAGATGAAACTTCCTAGGCAAAGGAACCCAGAAAGACAAAGATATCCTGAAGGTCAGGTCAAGATAAGCACAGCAGGTGAGAGGGCAACATATGGGAAGCTGGGAACAAGGACAGGATGTGTTCTTCCCTGGAAAGTTAATGAAGGAGAGTGGTGAGAAGAGAGGAGGTGGGTAAACCAGCAAAGCTAGGGGTCTGATGCACAGTCCAGATTTCACTTTGAATTACTGGGCATTGTTTAGTCTGCTTCTCAGCACTGTGACATAACACCTGAGAAAATCAACTTGAAGGATGAATGATTTATTTTGGCTCATGGTTTTGGAGAGTTCAGCTCATGTTCTCTTAGCTCAGTTGTTTTGGGTCTTTGGTGAGGCTGCTCACCTCATGGAGGCTTGGCTATTATAAATCCACCAATGGATTAACCTAGGATGAGGTCAGAAGCCTCACCTCTGAACATTGCTGCATTGGGGCCCAAGCCTTCATTCAATACATGAGTCTTTGGGAGATATTTCACACCTAAACCGTAAAGCACATTATCAAATTGCACTAAACAGGAGGTGACACTATCACAATAGTGTTGCAACTGTCATGTGGGGAGTAAATTGGAGCAGAGAGTAAAGCTGGAGAAGAGGCCATTGCATGCATCCACTCACAGTGGAGACAGGCAAGGGGATGGAGCTCAAAGGCTTCTTCTCAAGTTTGGAAATATGTCTGGTTATTGCCTGTTGTTATCATCCTATCACAGCTGACCCTCTAGTTGTGTAAGTAAATTTAACTTTCTTGAACCAGCTCCCATCTATAGGAAATGGGTTCTTTTTTATTTGCTGAAGGGGTGTTGTGGTAAGGCTTACATGGAAGGCCACATAAACATGTTTTCATCATGGGAAAATGATGGGGAGGGGTTGACAGGTGCATGACATCTGTGTGTAGAAGTGTAAAGTGTAGGTCGTTTGTAATTGCTGATGTTTGTCATGAGACGTCACGGCCTAGCTAGACTAGCGAAGAAGCAAAGGTCTAGGAAATTCATCTGAGGACTGTTGCCCATTCTTGCTTGTAGAGACTAACTACAGTGATATGGCCAGTGATCTTCAAGGACAGCTCTACATTTTGAGTTACCTCCTTCAGGAAACTTGACTCTCCTAGGCACTTTGTGAATTTTCTGAAACCTATGAAAAGCAAACTTAGTTTAAGTTCTCTGGAGGCCTCAACACCAAAGCTCTGTAGGGGCGGGGGTAGGGCAGTGGGGGGTGGAATACTTTGGGCAAAAGGGAAGAAAAGCTACTATGAGGTAAGTTTGCATGCATGAAAGGCCACCTTGTAACTGTCTTCAATCATGAGCACTGGTCTCCCTAGGCTGAGTTCTTGGAGTCAAACGTTCTCAGGCATCTTGGTATTGGCCTTCATACAAGAGGACCACACTCTTATAAGTCTGTCCCTGTGGCTTCGATTCTGATGAGGCATACTGAGATAGTCATGGGAATTCACCTATCCTGGAAGTTCCTCCATGGTTGGTGTGCCCACCCATAGCAAAGAGCAGTGCATAGAAATGATAAACTGGCACTCAGTTTTAGAGTTTCATTTTATTAGCAATATTCAAAATGAGTCTTCTCTTAACTGGGGTCTTATAAAAGTAAATAAGTAAGATATGCATAGTAAAGTATGTGACTGATTATAATAAAGGCTTCATTGTGAAACTAATTACATAAAGTTCTCTCTAAAAGTGGACTCCATTCCAGAGATGTTGTTTTTTTCCAGAATCCTGTGGCTCCTGGTCCTTGTCCATTTTGAGCTCATGAGGGGCCAAGACTCACTCATCTATTTTCACAACTGGAAAAGGCAATAAGTATAGAATGAAAGAAAGAAAGAATGAATGAATAGAGAAACAAACAGATGAGGTGGAAGTTTGGCTCCTTACTTCTCACCTACAAGGTGATCAGAAATTAGGGTGTGGTATTCCTAACAGTTCTGTTCTCAAATGGCTCCTTCCTCCCCTCTTACCTCCACTTCACCTATACACATACATCATGTGTTAACATTGTGCTTTGTGTGTACCCTCTGAAATTTACATAGTGAAAATGTTTTTCTTATAATTTTTTGAGACAAGCTCACTTTGTAGCTCTGGCTGATCTTGAACCCAAGATCCTCTTGCCTCAGTCTTTAGAGTGTTGGGATCATGATCATGCACCACCACACTGAGCTTGTATTTGAAACTTAACCCTCAAATACGTATGTTGATTTTCAGTGGAGGGGCTTTGGGAGTTCGTAGGGCTAGAGGAGGTCATGAGAATGGGGCTCCATCATGTGGTATTAGAGGATTTGTCAGAAGGGGATGATGCCTGAGCTAGCACACTTACTGTCTTGTGTGTGACACATCTGACAGAGGTTTAATATCCAGAATATATAACAAACTCAAAAAACAGAGAATCAAGACAAGAAGTAACCCAATTAAAAGATGGGCTAAGGAACTGAACAGAGAGTTCTCAAAAGAAGAAGTAAAGATGGCTATGAAGCATCTTAAAAGATGTTCAACATCACTACTAATTCGGTAAATGCAAATTAAAATCACTTTAAGATTTCATCTTACCCCAGTCAGACTGGCTAAGATCAAGAGAACAAATGGTACCAAATGTTGGAGAGGATGTGGGGAAAGGGGAACACTTATCCACTGCTGGTGGGGCTGCAAACTTGTTCAACCCCTGTGGAAAGTAGAGTGGAGAACTCTTAAAAAACTACAAATGAACCTACCTTTGGTTTTCTTATGTCTTAAACAAGGATAACAATGATTTCACCAAGTATTGTGAACATGAGAAATAACATATAAAATCCTTAGTCCAAGGATTGATACATACCAACTACTCAGCAGAAGAGAGAAACAAGTCCCTTAGACACCAGAAAAAGTACACTCCGAAATACAGGGGCGTTTTTGTTCTACTGTCCCTCCCCACATCCTTACTGCAGGGGATTTCAGAGTGGAGGACTCAGAGAAGTTCATTATGGGATCCATGTGCTTCGCCAAGTAAATCTCCAAGCACGCATATATCTCACCTATTGGCAAGACACAGGAATGTCCAA
The DNA here is from genome assembly GCF_000622305.1 of Nannospalax galili. Taxonomy (NCBI): domain Eukaryota; kingdom Metazoa; phylum Chordata; class Mammalia; order Rodentia; family Spalacidae; genus Nannospalax; species Nannospalax galili. Next base: position 857,660 of record NW_008345972.1, read on the forward strand.
CTTTGATGGTAATACCCCTCCTGGAGGACATCTTGAGGAAGGTCCCTTTGTGCCATGTGGGGATTTTTTAAAGCTTGCTTTGGATTTTCTTGTCACCCATAGTAAAACTTTGGTAAACTCAAACCTGTGTCTTTGGCGCACCACAAAGCCTTCCTATCACAATGAGATTGAGTCCCCACATTGAACCTTAGCCAATCTTTCTGTCTGGAGTGCTGGATGCCACTGACAGTAAGAAGTTGGGTCTGGGGTCCTTGGATGTCTTCAATTCAGAGCAGGTTATGAAGTTAGAAAAGTCCTGCCACCAACTGTGAAGCTGCTCAGCTCAGTGCTTGAAATGCTTTAGACATGGGACATCTGCTAGCTCCCCTTGTTCCCAGAAAGCTTCCTGGCTACTACAGTGGCCATTGAGAATTAAGGGCCATGCCACATCTGTTCAGCCAGACAGCTGAAAGATTAGCCCCATCGTTTTCTGTGCACACGAGTGAAACAAAACCACAAACCTAATACCAGCTTTTGGTAGATAATGACTATAGAAACAGAATATGGCCTGTTTTATGCAGCCAGCAAATATAAATCAATGTCAAATGCATGAAGCCCCAGTTTCAAAACTTGCTCCTTAAAGTCTGTGACTTCATATGTGTTCAGCACAGGGCTTTACCATCTCAGTTAATCATGTTTTAAATGTATAAAGGAAAGTGCTTTGATTTTAGAAATCTACTTGTGGGAACCATAGTCCAGGGTATTTTTTAAACTAATTAAAATATAATTTTTCCAAAAGGGAATTTAAGGGCTGGAGATATGGCTCAGTGGTTAAGAGCACTGACTGCTCTTGCAGAAGACCCGGGTTCAAATCCCAGCACTCACAACTATCCATAACTCTAGTTCTAGGGGAATTTGACACTCTCTTCAGGGAAAATCAGTCTAAGGGAGAAATGGTTTATTCAGCTCACAGTTTCAAGTTACGGGCCATCATGGCAGGGAAGTCAGAGCAGCAGGAGCTTGAGAGAACTGGCCACATGACATCACAGCCAAGAGCAAAGAGAAGAGGTGTGTGCATGCAAGTTTGTGCTCGGTTTGCTTTCTCTACTCTTACACAACCCAGGATCTCCTGCCTAGGAAGTGGTACCATCGGCAATGAGTGGGACTTTCCACCTCAATTAAGGTAAACAAGATAACCCTCTACCAACGTGCTCACGGTCCAAACTCATCCAGATAATCCTTATTGAGACTTCCTTCCCAGGCAATTCTCTAATTGTGTCAAGTTGACAAACTACAAGATGCGTTTCATATTAAATCATAGCACATATTTAGCAAAGAAATTGTGCCAATTTCTACAATTTCCTTCAGAAGATAGAAGAAAGATATTACAAGAAACCACTGTGTCAATTGTTTTCTTGTTACTCTGACATGATCCCCAACAGAAACAATAAGTGAGGAAGGATCCATCTTGACAGATGTTTTGGAGGTGCCAGTCTATCATGGTGGAAAGTGCACAGTACAGCAGAGTACCTTACAATATAGTGGCCAGGAAGCACAGAAAGAGGAGGCTACAAGAAGGGACAAGGGGTAAGAGTCCTCCTCCAGCTAGGGTCCACCTCCTAAAGTTTCCAGAGCTACTCCAAAAAGTACCACCAGCTAGGGACTCGATTTTAACACAAATAAAAGCAACTTATGGATGTAAAGGTTTATTTTGGCTTACATTTTGAGGGTACAGTCCATTATGATGCAGAAGGCATGGTAGCAGGACTATGAGCTGGCTGGTCACATTGCACCTACAGTCAGGATGGACAGAGATGAAGGCTAGTGCTCAGCTACTTTCTCCTTTTTACTCAGTCTAGGACCTCAGTCTATGGAATGGTACTGCTCACATTGAGTGTGGGTCTTCCCACCTTGATTAATCTAATCTAGAAACTCCCTCACAGACATGCCCAGAAGTTTGTCTCCTGTAAACTTGGGCTCAATCACATGAGCCTATCTGGGGAAAGCCAATTGCTGATGTAGGTATCAGGGCCAGGAAGTGATTGAGTACAGGAAGGACCATGGAGAGAGACTGATGGAAAAATCAGAGAAGAGAGCATAGCTGTTAATCCTGGCGGAAGGAGCAGCCAAAATATCTGAGGGGGAATAAACACAACAGCAATGGCACCTACATACCAGGAGCCCAAGGGCAGTGCTGTGGGAGCAGAGTGACAGGAGTAGTGGAATTCTCTGAAGTATCAAAGAGACACAAGTATTCCTGCCTGGAAGTTGAGGGAAATCCTGTGACCATCCCTAGGGTCTGATGGGCAGAGCCTAGAGACTGTAGAGTGGGGTATTCATGGGGACAGATTTGCTGCCTCTGTCTACCATAGACCCTAGATGTTTACCTTTTCCTTTCTTCTCGCTATTGGGAGAGAAGACACTTGGGAAGACTGTGCTGTCCTGGGGCTGGAGCCTGCACCTGTTAGGGTAAAGCTAATCCTGTGCACACATGAATTTATGTGACTATGTAATGCTACATATCCAATTACTGTGGGGGTAAGTGTAAGTGATCCCGGGTCAGAAACAGATGTGTCCACCTGGGCTGAAGTTCCTCCCTGGACCAGAACTCATGAAACAGCAGCTACTTGCTTTCTTTACTTGGAGGCCAAGCCAAGCTGAATGGAAAGGGGGTGGTCCATAGACACTGGGTCTATGTCAAATCCAGAGAGTCACCAAACTGGCTTGAAGGACCTCTGTAAAGAACATTGAACAACAAGTATGGGAAACTGAGAGAACATGAAATTACAGGAAGCAGAATCATCTAGAAACTGACTGAGGAATTCTATGCAAAGGGGCCACCATCCAATGTAATTCCTTTTGCTAATGGAAAGATGAGAATAATGGTGAGGGGAAAAATCAACAGTCACTCCCAGGAGCCCTTAGGAAGCCTTGCTTACCAAGTCAGGCATGTGAAGGTGGCATTCTCTGGCGGCTGTGGAGGCTAAGCTCAAATAACACACAACACACCAAACTCTAAGGATGATATCTTTGCATAAGGTCAGTGTGAAACCTGCCATTTGAATTCAACAGCTGTTTTTTTGTTTATTTATTTTGTTTTTGATTTTTTCATATTTTTATATCTATCTATCTATCTCTCTATCATCTATCATCTATTAGTCTTTTTGAGACAGGGTCTCCCTGGAACTAGCTATGTAGACCAGGCTGACCTGGGTCCCACAGAGATCTGCCTGCTTCTGCCTCCCAAGTGCTGGGATTAAAGACATGTGCCACCATGCCTGGCTTTAACAGCTGTAGTATTCAATTGACAATGACTTAGGTACTAAGATTATTTCAGTAATACCAATTTTCTCCTTCCTGATAGTCATAGAGAGCTACTCTCTGAAATGGAGCATGAGAAAATGTGGAACAGATATTTTCTTTTCTTTTACTTGAGTTCAGGGTGTAAAACAGAAGCTTTAACTCTGATAAAAGTCATGGAAATTTAGAGCACATCTCCCCGGGGGCAAAAAAATGGGCAAGTGCCCATAGAAACCACAAGTCTGCCCTACAAGAGACAGGCTGTAGCTATAGGACAGGAAGGCAAACAAAACCTCTCTGGGCTTAAAACTGTGTTTGTCAACCACTCCTCTGAGTTGCTGGGCAGAGGTGGGATTCACAGTGATAAGCACACAGGGTAGAAATGGGTCTACAGGGGCTGCCCATGCCTGAGGGCTATACTGGTGGAGGGAGATGGTAGCCCATCCTTCTGTGTGTGGAGATTTCCCTATCAGATTTCCATTTTGCTGCAAATCAAAATTATAAGACTTGATGGTATGAAAAGATGAGTTTATACAGATTTTAATTTCCTATTCTCTCTCTCTCTCTCTCTCTCTCTCTCTCTCTCTCTCTCTCTTTCTCTCTCCATATTTTTATGGGACCATGGAGTACTCTTGGGTTAGAGCCCTGTCTTAGACTAGGTCACTCTTCTTGCTTGTGGGAAAGAAGGGTTCAGGGATTTGGAATGACTGAACGCTGCAATACATTCACAGATGTTTTGGTTTAAGTTTCCGACGTGTTCTGCCAGCTCCTTTATGAGCTTTTTATGAAGACTGTCTTTTCTGGAATCATCTGGGAAACAAATAAATGGCAGATACTTTCCCAAGAGCTAAGTGCATCCACCTGGACAGCAGCACCTGCCGGTACTCTGTGCTCTGGCTGCCAGCCCTCTTTCCTCAGAGTGAGGATTGAGGGGTCGGGGGAAGGCCAGGGAGACAGCAGTTCGAATCTATAAGGTCACAGAAGCTGGTGTGGAAAGAGGCCTTGGGATGTGGCCAGCACATTTTCTGATGAGGAAACTCAGAACTGAAGCCACAGAGAGAAACTTGCGCTCACAAAATCAAACACTGGTACAGGCAGACAGAGGATAGATTGGGACCAGTGAGTCCCACTTCTATGACCCAAATATCTAGTTGGTTTTCTGAAGCCTAGAGTGGGAAGATCAGCTGTTTTCCATTATCTGCTATGAGGGGTGCTGAGAGAGTTGCCATGCTTTATCATTCATTATTCGTTCATTCACACCTTCCTAGGCACCTTCTGTGTGCCAGGTAACAGGCATTAAGAGGTGAATGGGATGCAGCCTTCCTTGGAGAAGGGCTCTAAATCTATCTAACTGAGCAAGCAGAGATGAAGCTGATTAGTGAAAACAAAGATGGGGACAGGCAGCCCAGGGAAGGAGAGGAATGTATCTTACTGACTTGCAGGCCCCATGCTTTGAAAGGTTTGTAGGTGATTTTTACAGAAGATGTTGAAGTTTGTTGGATGGGAAAGCTGGGGGAAGAGGAAACAGAGTATGCATGGCTGAAAGTTGAGCTGTTTTCCAGGGGTGGTTTGCAGAGAAGGAAGTGGATCAGTGGGGCTGGAGGAAGGTCAGGGGGCTGCTGGCGATGATGTGGGAAACACTCAGGTATTGTCACGTTCAAAGATCTTCAGCTAAGCATGAATTCCTTTGGCTTGAGGCTGTTTCCTGTATTTAAAATCGATCAAGGATGTGATGCACACAAGTCAGCAACCTTTACCTCAGGGAGAAGAAATCTACCAGATCCTATTTAAAGGCAACATTTGATAGGTGTGGGGTTAAGTAGAGCTGAAGGGTGGTGTTGTAGGTGGGACCATTATGGAAGCAGCTGCAGGCCCAGAGTCAGTGTGGAGAAGATATTCTGGGGAGTTGCCTCTATGAATGGAAAAGGCAGGAAGGAGGAAGCAGAGGAAAGGCAAAGAGAGTCAAGAGGAAGTGCTGAGGACTCCATGATCTGTGCAGGCCCTGCCCTGCTGTGAACTGGGCCACTAGGCTTGGGAAAGGGCCACTCTAAGCCCCCAACCTGCCCCAGCCCTTGGCATTGGAGTATGCTCTTGGCATCTCGGCTGTGGGGGAGCAGGAGCCAGACGGAAGGCTTTCGGGTAGCCATGCCTTGCAGCTAGGCCTGGGAGTCCTTCTCTAAGCTGGGTCTGAGTGGCAGATTGCTGTGGCTGGTTCAGACGCGATGGTAGGTGAGGAAAAATGATTGTAGAAAAGAGGGGAGACAAAGGTTAGCCTGCCCACTGAGGCCTTCAGCTCTTGACATTGTTTTTGATGTAGTGACTGGCAAGAGTCCCTGGCTGGTGTCTTTGAGACTGTCCTTCAGAAACAAGCCCTCTGAGGGTCCAGTCATTTCACAGATGATGACTGTGCTTCTGCAGGAGCTTCCAGAACTGCACAGTGAATGCCAACACGTTCAGGCTCAACAAGAACCCTTCCGGGCTAAGGCTGACAAGGAACGAGGACCACACGGGACTCGTGACATCTGAGACCCTGTGCTCTAGACACCATGCTGAGAATTAGATCCAGAGTGGAGTGGTCAGTGAACTTGAGTGATAGCTGGGTTCTGCCAGGGGAAGACTCTGAGCACAATCCTTTCAGCTCCCAAACAGGCAACCTTCCTTACTCATGGAAAATTTGAGTTTTGTGTGCGTCTCATAATACAAGCATTGGCATGATAGGGACAGTTGAAGCTTGATGTAAGTGCATCCTAACGATATTCTTTACTAAAACATCCTCCCGCCAGTCTTCTAAACCCACTTGAAATGGCATCTACTCTGGGAACCTCCCTCACATCCAGGGAATTGTGGGCTTGCCCCTCACGGTCCCTTTGTGCTTCTCCCCCAAGCCCTCTCAGTCAGACCCAGGATGCTCTCTCTCTCTCTCTGAAAGCTTCATGTCCACAGCTTCGTTCTCTTCTGTGTCATCTCTCCTCCCCACCCCCACCAGTACCTGGCCTAGAGCCAGTGCTCTCAATGAAACAAAACAGGCAAGTGGACCCATAAGGTGTGACTCAGGAACGAGTCCTGGTGCTCAGTTAAGGAGTCTAGACTCTGGAGCAGCCATGAATGGTTCTAAAGTTTCTCCAAAATCAGGCCAGGAACCTCTGAGTGCCAACAAGCAACTAGAAAAGGAGAGGAGGCAGATGGGGCTGAGACAAAACAAGCTCTGCATCCAGAGCAAGATTGGGATTAGGGAACCACCTGTGGGTGCAGCGTCTATCCCTGCCCAGGGTTTGTCCTTGGTTTCCTTCTTATACAGGAGAATCAATCTACAGACCTAGAGCGTATCACGTTAATGTCAAACAGGTCCTAACATGTAGGACCCCCTGACTACTGTCGTGTTTTTAACTTACAACTTAACTTTGGAACTGTGTAATGTCTTTTGAAGACATTGTAAAGGACATCAGGGTGATCGGTAACAGTCCCTGCTGTTGGCCACACAATGCCCTCGGGACACTCCTGTGGTCTTCCTCCTCCCCGACCCCTCCCTCTGGCTGAATGTCATATTATATTCCTTTGCTTTCTATCTGACCGTCATGTGCACCTTTCAAAATAGGACACGGCTCAATTTGGCCCACAGTCTAACCTAAATGTCTGAGTGACACTTTTAAGAACGTGAGAACCACGCTGTGTGCTCTGTAGTGTTTTTGAAGCACATCCTGATGGACCTAACTAGTGCATTTGTTTTCTGCATTGACTGAGTCTGATTTTAATTTCTTAGCCTGTGGGCCTGGTGGATTCAGTTACTGGGGTTGATGTGTAACACTTGGCATCTAACGAGTATACTACAATCTGTTAATTTTACTATGAGGCATGGCTAGGCTGTTTGCTCTCTCAGTAATGTCCTACTAGTCCCGCACATAGACTGAGAGGTTTTTTTCCTTCATTAGAAAAGCCATGTTATAGAATCTCTGACGGCTCCATGCATAGAGTTTTGTTCTCTCTCTCTCTCCTTCCTTCCTTCCTTCCTTCCTTCCTTCCTTCCTTCCTTCCTTTTTTGTTTTTTAGAAAGGGTCTCACTATGTAGCCCTTGGCTGGCCTAGAACTTGCTATGTAGACCAGGCTGGCCTTGAACTCACAGAGATCCACCTTCCTCTGTTTCCCGAGTGCTGGGGCTAAAGGTGTGTGCTCTCATGCCCCACTCATGTTTGGGGTTTCTAACTTTCATTAATTTCCTGAGTGGTTGGACCAAGTTACCCTAGTATCACAAGTCAGCAGTCTCTACCACACCATATCTGTGGCTTGTCAGCTTCCTGGAATTCTGTTTCTCCCTTCCATTTCTCCATAGAAACACCGGGATTGAGATGTTTGTGCTTTCATGTGGCTTCTGGGGGTTTAAACTCAGGTCCTCATGCTTGCAGGGTAAGCACTTTACCCACTGAGTCATCTCTCCAGCCCTTAGTGTTTAGCTGATACTTTAATACTGAAAGAAATTGCATAAATTGGCAGGGTACTATCTGATGTTTTAGTACATGTATGCATTGTGTTATCAGGTTAAACCTATCTGTGCTCTCCAACTTTTTCTCTTCTTTTTGGCAAAAGCATGCAGTATTATTTCTTTGGGCTTTCTGAGACACACAGTATACAATCACTATCTGTAGTCACAGTGTGACAGCACCCCCAGATAGCTGCAAATGAGCACTCCTGATCAGCTTTCCTCATTCCTCTCTCCCCTTTCCTCCTCTGATCTGTAGACTTTAAATCATTTCCAGGTGTAAATCATCAAATACAGTGTAAATACCATGCAAATAGGTGCCAGTTCTGTATAGTCAGGACAGACTGTGAAGATCAGTCTGGACTGTTGACTTGATTGGATTGGGAAGCATTTAGGAAATTAGTAAAGTACCACTCCCAGTGTGCTGTGAGGGGGATTCCAGAGAGGAGTATTGGAGTATTTAAGGGATGCCAGGAAGGACAGCCTTGAATATGGGAGGTATCATCACATGGGCAGCGGGGCCAGATGGAACGAAAGGAGGGCGTCTCATTGCTTCCTGGCCATCAAAATGTCCCGAAACCTTTGAAGCTGTAAGTCAGAATAAATCCTCTCAAACTGTTTCTTCTAGTCCTTTTTTTTTTGTCTTTTTGAGACAGGGTGTCCCTGTAGCCCTAGCTGGCCTGTAACTTGCTATGTAGACCAGGCTGGCCTTGAATTCACAGAGATCTGTGTGCCTCTGCCTCCCAAGTGCTGGGATCAGAGGTGTGTGCCACAACGACCAGCTGCTCAAGTTTTTTGTAACAGCAGCTAATAGCCGATTAGCACGGTGATATGGTATTTCTTTGTGATTGTTTTCTATCTGATGTTAAACAAATCCAAGGATGTGGAGCCCTTGATTTGTGCATAAAGGGCCAGTATAGAGGAAGGTTGTGTTTAATTTGCTAAGTACTTAATACTGAGTAACTTTTAAGTGTTGAGGACACAGTGATAGGTAGAAGAGTGTCTTGTATCCTGGAGTTTGCACTGTACTGGGAGAAGCTAGCTGCCACACATTAAACACAGTAAAAAGCACATGGTTTCTGATAATAACTGATACAATAAGGAAAATAAAGCCAGGTGGATGACAGAGTCCAGGTGAAAAGGCACAGCTGCCAGTTGACAAGGAGGACAGAGGCAAGAACATGTGCACATGCCCTGGGCATGACCTCCATGTGTTTGAGCACCTGGAGAGGCTCGTATCTACAGTGAGGGTAGAGGCTAGTGGTCACACAAAGTGCACAAGCTACCTGCTTGTCTCTAGCCAAAAGCAGGAAGTCAACTCATCACACCTGTGATAGGTCCTCTCAGTAACCCCCAGCACATCCACGTCCCTGCTGGCATCCCATCTGAAGCCTCCCACACAGCTCCAATGACCCCAGGGTTCTGTGCCTGTTACTATGCAGGGCCTCAGTGGGGCAGAGGAGAGGCACCATGTGCCTCGGGGTGCCTCAGGGCTCTGTAGCTGTAAACTCCTCCTCTGGGCTTGGGGTCCTGACAGGCATGTGTAATTTTGGGCTCACTGTTCCTGATGAATCTTACACATGAAAAGTATATGCTGCTCACTGGAAAGAAAATGAAGGACTTGTGTAAGTCATTTCATTCTTTGGATCACATCCCAACACCTGTGTGTTACACACTAGAACGTTTTCAGTGGAGTACATTAAATAAGGGCAATTGCTTGAACGTAAGATTCCTAAAGATGTTGGATTAGAACAAGACTGAAAATAGCAAAATCCTTCCCAAATCATCTTAAATTGCTCCTGGATGCTGTTTCCCTTTGAATTGGGAACAGCTTCCCTTGAAGATGTTGTGTTGGTCTTTGTGTTCCCAGTCTTCTGTGAATAGTCTGATGGAAGGAAAGAGGGGAGGACAGAAAAGAGGGAACAGCAAGTAAGAGAGAGTGAACTACATTCTCTCTCAGAAAGCCCCTGGCAAGCTAGAAGGAGCTCATGGACTCCTGTGCATGCTTGGGGATGAAGCATGGTGTGCTAGTCCAAGGGCAGGCAGTCCTTTCCTTCTCTGGAGATGGGAGACTGAGGTAGATGCTGGAGGGAGGGACTCAGGTAGGACACATGCTCAGAAGAGACCTTGTGGGAATTGGCAAAGAATATCAACTGGCATTTGGGAAGCAGCTGTTCCCCTGGTGGGAGTTGAACTCCTGGCAACTGTGGAATTCAGGAAAGGTCCCAGGTCAGGAATTTGAAGATACTTAGTAGAGAGCGGAACTGAGGGTCTGGATGTGAATCATCAAATCTACATTACTCTTGTGGTTGGATGACAGGGAGACTGAGACTCGGTTCTTGTTCTCTTTCCTACACTACAGCATCTTTCGCAAGTGAAATCACTACAGTGCAATTCACTGAGATTCTTTTACTTTTAAGCCGGGTGGTGGCCTGTCCCAGGAATGGCCTATTCCTGAGCTACTAACCATGGAAACACAGAGTGTCTGTAGGGCTCCTTTCCAGCTTCTTCTCAAAAATCAAAATGTGCAGTTCAGCACTGTCCTATGATCCCCAAAATGTATCACAATCGTGACAGAGACTGCTTCCTTCCACTATGCCCATTATTAAAGAGCTCTGGGGAACCACTGATTTCTATTCTTTAGTCCGTTCCCTGCTTGCTCCTAAGATGCATATGAGCACTCAGGACATTCCACATGAGACAGTGAGCCCATTCTGTGCCCCTGGAGAGGACATGGTAGGCCTGGCTCTGACACTCACATGGTGCCCTCTGTATACAGATGTACCCCTCTGTGCACTGGTTCTTCTCTTTCAGTCCCCAACGTGCCTGTCTGTTAAACAGTATCTATCTTCTTTTCTCTGCCCTGGCCCTTGTGGTTGTGAGTCTGAACACATATTCTGAATTCAGCCCATTCTGTTGAAGTGGGGAGGGGCACTGCAGGCTCCCCCAGCAGCCTTCTTCCCTATGTCCGGTCCTCTTTACCTTCCCCATCTTCCTTCCATCTTCTCACTTTCCTGTAAACCAGCTCTGACCCAATTCGAGGCCATCGGAAATGTTTAGTTTAGAATTTAGCTATTCAAAGACACATCCCCTCTTGGCTAGACATCTTTGTATTTGTGGTTTAGCCTCTGTGCCTTAATTTCCTGATCCTTCAAGTAAGGCCTTAAGCCTATGGAGGCTAACACAAGGGAAACATACCCCACAGCCGAGCCACAGTGTCTCTGTCAGTTTCCTTGTCCATCATTGGTAAGGTCACACCCTTCACCTGTGATCAGAACCTACCTGTCCCATGACCTCTTTTAAATTCAAAACAAAGAAAACAGACTAATAAAGTGGAAGGGGTGGGGGGCTCCGTTTGCATCCAGCAGATGGCAGCATTGAAACGGGAATCTCACAGCCTTGCCAGTCCAGAAGATAGTACCGTACAGAGGATTTATCTATGAAAACCCAAATAAAATGAATACTGTATGTTACTGGTTGTGGAGGGCTTGTGTTCACGACAAACAAGAAACACTTTCTCTCAAGCCATTGAACGTGAACTTCTTCTGAGTTTCTACAGAAAGCCAGCAAACTTGCTGGGGCTGAAGTCCTCTGGTTTTCCAGTCCAGTTGCAAAGTTTCTGGTCACACCTATGGCTCAAGGCAAATGTTCTGTAAGGTTTTCTAAGAGAAGGCTTCTCCAGGTTCTTCTTATTATTTCCTGGAGGACAAAGAGGTGTGGAGTCTTGGCTATGGAGACAGCTGTGCATAGGCTGGCCAGGTGGGAGGAGAGTCAGATTACTTTCTTGAGAAAGGACAGAAAACATCTGGCGTGGACACACTTCTATCCAGCCACTGTGGGAAGTGAGAGGTGGTGGGGGTTCCTGGGCCTTTCTTGCGGCCCATGTAGCCCCAGAGAATGGGGCTTCTCTTTGGTGGACCAATGCAGTTCTTAGCCTG
>NW_008345972.1:869470-882405 GCF_000622305.1 Nannospalax galili
TTTCTCTTGTCTCTCCGCACACATTTCATTCTGTTTTTAAGCTCTTCTTTTCTGGATGCAGTGGGAGCCAGCCAAGTGGCCCCTGTGTCCCAGCAGTGTTTATAATGAAGCTATCCAGGTGCAAAAGGGTTTTTCCTGTGAACCCCCCCCTCCCAGGGGTTTATGCATTCTGTGTTATACGCAGAGAGCAGCCCCTTGATTCCAGCCCTGGCAAGGGCAGTTTGTTACCTGAAAATCAGCAGCCTGTCCTGTCACTGTAGCAGTGGGGCTGACTCAGCTTGCCTATCATGGAACCAGTCATGCCTCCCACCAGGAGCCCTACTGGTGTGGGGTTGCTGTGTGTGTTGGGGGGGACCTCAAAGTTCAGCCTAACCCCAGCACATACACAGTATACGTGCTACAACGCAGTGACTCCTAGACATTCATGGTAATCCTGCTACTTAACTGAAATGGCCTAAGTCCATGCAGTGTGGGAACTCTCATTCACAGTCAGTCACTGGCCGCTCCCTGTTCTTTGTGTTTCTGAGACAGGAAACTCAGTCTCTCTCCATCTGAGAATCAGGAGTTTCCTTCCTTGTCTCTGGCTCCTAAGGTGCACCTGCAGGTGCTCCCCTGAGATGACTTCTCTAGCTCACACATCCTTTCGGCTGCTCTCATAATATGGGTCCCTTTCCCTCTGTGTCTCTTACATCTTTATGTTTCCCCATGTGCTCTAGAAATGCTTTCCTACTAAAGTCTTTCCTGCCTAAAGTCTTATGCCAGGGACAATTGCCATCTTGTCATCCCAAAGCCCAGAGGCCCAGGTGAGACACCCCAGTGCAGGGCAGGGGGTTACAAGGCTCGGGAGGCTGTGGCCAACATCCGGCCTTGGTTGTCTTTGCCACAGGGCTGCCCTGCAGGTGAAGGGACCTCAGTGACCAGCCAGACAACCCCGTTGTTGTGGTTGTCTCCACTACTTGTTGACTGATACGTTTGTACTGGCAGAAAAGGGATGGCTTTGCTTTTCCTGAGCAAAACCCTACAAAGAAAGATTAATTTACAGCAAAGAGCCAGATGCGTCCCTGATTTGTCAAAGTCCCAAGAGCTCTGACTCTCCGGTGAGCATGAAGTGAGGGGTTTGGTAAAATTTCTGTGTCTGATGGGTGCTTAGGACAGATGTGTGTGAGGGGGTGTCCAGGTGAGGCTGGGCTTTTAACTGATGGACTCACCACAGCAGTTGACCTGCCTGGTACTGCTGGTATCATTCAGCTTCTTGAGGACCAGAGTGGAGAACCTGGCTTCCTGCCTGTGTGCTGAGCTGGGCCCTCTTGTCCCACCATCTCCTGCCCTCAGCGTAAGGGCACCATCAGCCCTACCTGGATGGATTTTCACTGGTTAAGTCATGTGGTTTCCAGCCCAGAGGAGGAGTTTATAGCCACAGAGCCCTGAGACAGCCAGAGGCATGTGGTGCCCCTCCTCTGCCCCATTGAGGCCCTGTACAGTGATAGGCACAGAGCCCTGGGGTTTTCAGAGCTATGTGGGAGGCTTCAGATGGGATGCCAGCAGGGACATGGATGTGCTGGGGGTTACTGCTGTGAGGAATAGATGCCTAGGGTATTAAAATGCCTGACATGCCACACAGAACATAGACCGTCCATGTAAGCATGTAGGGAGAAGGGTATGATATTTTCAAATTTAAATGATTCGCTATTCTTATTGCTGAAATGGAGCAAGTAAATGTGGAATATTGTTATAAACAGAGTGCCACAGAAAGTCCAACCATTAAAATAATGGAGCACAAGTTTAGACCAGGGAGAAACCACTCAGTCTGGGTCATGAAATGCTGGTGGATAAGGGGCTAAAATCATGAAGGACTGCATGTCTGCAGACCTAGAATCTCCCAGGCACTCCCACACATTCTTCAGTGTATATCATTTTTATCATTGTACAGAGGTATAATGACAAAAATGACATACATTGAAGACGTTTCATGTGCTCCCTTGGTCAGTTTATTTATTCTTCATAACCAGGGAGAATGTAAATAGCCAAACACCAGAGAACAGGAAGTTGGTGTAGCTGGCTTCAACCCCAGGTCTGTGGGACTCTAAGGTCTGCATTGTTCCCCTGGAGCTACACTCTGGGTTGTCATGGAAATGAGGATAGGGAATAATGAATATAGATATGGCACCAACGCCTGGGAATCATGTTACTCTTCATGTGCTGCCTGTGTCCTTGAAGTTGGGAGGGTTGATATATTTGCCAAGAGCATGTCTGGGTTTACATGCAGCAGAGACAGCTCTGCTTAGGCAATTCAGGACTGAGTAAGACCTCACGAGACGTGTTCTTGGAGGATAGTTGTTATTTTTACACTTTGACCTTGTGAATTTTAATTAACCATTTTACAAAATCTGAGTAAGGATTTCTAAATTCCCAAGGGGAAAATTCTTTCCATCTATTTTAACGGCTATTATTTCCCCCGTTTCCAATGAGCTGTTACGAGACAGATCAAAATAGCAGCGTTCCAACAATTTTATTGCTGATCGGATGTGAGTGGGACTATGCAGCATTAGGAGTATTTTCATAGCTTTTAATAGCTGCTCTGTGGTTACATATGCAAATACCATGTGTATTTGCTAACAGGTATTCACATATAAAGGATAGGATTGGCGACAGCAAGGCCAATGTCATGCTGTTATTTTGTGTTTTCATAATTCAGCAATTAAGCTGGGAGATATTTTCCTTCCTTTATAGTCTCAGAGTATCATGAAGCTTTTTTTTTTTTAATTTTAATTTTAATTTTTTTGTCTTTTTGAGACGGGGTTTCCCTGTAGCCCCAGCTGTCCTGGAACTCACTATGTAGACCAGGGTGGCCTTGAATGCACAGAAATCTGCCTGCCTCTGCCTCCCCAGTGCTGGGACTAAAGGCGTGCGCCACCACGCCTGGCAAAAGCTGGACGTTTTGTGGTGTGTGTTGAAAACAACTTTTAAAAGCTTTTATTAGCATGTACTAATCATGCATAATAACGGATTTCAGTATTGCATTTTCACACACATGTATATAATGTATTTGATCATGTTCATACCCTCTATCACCCTTTCTTGTCCCCTCCCACTCTCACTGATCCCTTTACATATGGGTGCTGGGAGCTGAACCCGGGTCTTTTGCAAGAACAGCCGGTGCTCTTAACCACTGAGCCAGCTCTCCAGTCCCCATAATTTCTTCCTTATCTTTTCCCTCATGGAAGTGGGTTCTGTTTGATGCCTGACCCTCACACTAGCAAACAGAGCCAGGGCAGTCCAACAACCTGTATGAGCAGGTAACTTTCTTGAGCAAATCCTTTGTTCTATCTTGTGCTATGCAAAATATTGGCAATTTAAAGAGAGCAACAATTTTTTTTGTTATAATTTTTTAAAAATAATTTATTGAGAATTTCATACATGGATGTAAGGTGTTTTGATCAAATCCATGCCCACTCCCTCCCCTCCAACTCCTCCCACATCTCCCCATCAGTTTTTTTCTGATAACTTCCTGTACTCTTTCTTCTTCGATTTATTATTATTATTTTTTAATGGGGATTTTGGCTTCTCTAACACTCTCCCCTCTGAAGAGGTAACCCTAAAATCTTTTAAGGATTAGATAGAAGCTCCCAAATATTTTTGGCATTTTTGGCCTTTGGGGCGGAGTATGTTGCTAAGAGGCCCAAGGAATCAAGTATTCATCAAAAGTCTCCTTGGCAGATTCCACACTGCAGAGGGAAAACTGGAAGAGACCAGATTATGATAGGCTAATAAAAGAAACGTATACAATCTTGCCATGAGTTTTCACCATTTCCTGATTTGTTTTCTAGGTGATGAGTAATTGCAAAAAAGTTCCCACTCTGAAACTGAGAATACCATTTAAAAATTGTGCTTTATTAATAATGAACTCACACATGCCATTTTATTATCTGATTTGAAATAAATACTACCAATTCCTCTGACCAGTCTTATTTTAGGAGCTATGCTAAGGAAACTGGACACAAACATTTGAATATACATATTTGTGTGAATAAAATTTTTCCTAGTATTGCTTAAAGTGCTAGTAAAGTAGATTCAGCCTAAATAGCAATAGATAGCTATCAAAATAATTTATGGTACATATAAACAATGGCATGATGTATACTCATTAAATAATTTCTATGGAAATATATTTTATTTTGTCCTTTTTTTTTTGAGCTGAGGACCGAACCCAGGGCCTTGCACTTGCTAGGCAAGCGCTCTACCACTGAGCTAAATCCCCAACCCCAGAAATATATTTTATATTTTACTTATTTTTTCTCATTTATCAACATTACTGTTCAATGTTCAAAGTGTCGTGATGATGGGATTTTGAATAATTTTAATGAATTTATTATACTTCAAAATTAAATTCAAAGTAAAAAATGTATAAAATACAGATGCCATTAAATTTGTTATTTTAAAATGTTTTATTTATTATTTTTTATTTTATATATCTGAGTGTATTCCCTGCCTGTGTGTAAGTGCACCCATGTTAGAAGAGGGCGTTGGATCCCCTGGAACTGGAGTTATAGATGGTTGTTAGCCACCATGTGGGTGGGTACTGGGAACCAAAGCAGGGTCCTTTTCAAGAGCAGCCAATGCTCTTAATCACTGATCCATCTCTCTACAAATGCCACTAAGTTTAATGAATCATTAATAATAACCATTAACCAAGAAAAGTTACAAAAATCACATTGATCTTTTTTTTTTCAGCTCTTACTTGCTAAATTAGTTATTCTACAATATGTACTATGAAGAAAGACAAAGGTCTGATTTAAAGCTGAGGTGACCTTGGCTGAGCTAAGCTGTACACACCCCCTTTCCATGTGGCTTAGTCAGAAAAGCACTTTTGGCTTTGTAAATACACTTTCCTTTTCAAGGGTACTCTGAGAAATACTTTCTTGACATCAGACATTAAGTTATTATGAACTGACATGTTGTACTTAATAATTTGTGGTCTCAGTTCTCATTTATATAAAGGTTTGACCACAGTTCTAAAACACCTCATCATTCTGTAGGGAACTTGTCCTCAGAACTAAACCATAGTACCAGCTGGTTGGTCACCATCAGCCTGGCCATTGGGATCCCATTCTTTTCTCAAGCCCCTTCTGCAAGCACCTGGCCTTACTATTTGGAGTTGATCATACTTGGTCATTTTCTGGTGAAAGTCTCCGGAATCCACCAGTAGTACCAAATAAGTAAAAAGTGAGGCTTCTTTGTAGGATATTTTGGTGGGTGGGCAAAAGGATCAGCAAAGGAAACTAGAAGAAGTTACTTTGATCTAAATTCTCCTGATAAAATATTCTAAAACATCACATCGTATCCATAAATATGTATAATTCCTGTCGATGAAGCATAAAATAATAAAGCTTTTTCTTAACTTTTTGTTCTATTTTATTTATTATTAATTAATTAATTAATTTATGTGTATGTTTGTGTGTGTGTGTGTGTGTGTGCTCATGTACATACACATACTTCAGCACACATGTAGAGTTCAGAGGACAACTTGCAGGAGTTGGGCTGGCCCAGTAAATCATTTTCTTTCTTTTTAAAAAATATTTTATTATTTCTATTTATGTGTATGAGTGTATTGCCTACATGTATGTAAGTGCACGGGTGTTGTGTGATGCCTTCAGAGGTCAGAAGAAGGTGTCAGATCCTCTGGAACTGGAAATATGAACGGTTGTTAGCCACCATGTAGGTGCTGGGAATTGAACCTGGGTCCTCTGCAGGAACATCCAGTGCTCTTAACTTCTGAGCCATCTTTCCAGGCCCCTCACCCAGGAAATCATTTTCTAAGCAATATTAAAAGGAAGCACCATATTGAAAAATCACACACCAGGTCACAGTGAGAAATCTTCCTAGCTGAAAAAAAGAAAAAGGAAGAAAACCCCCTTGGTTATCTGAAGACAGTCAGGAATTGCAGACTAGCCTTTGTCAAACAGTGAGAAAGTTCTCCAAAGTTTGACTGTTAAATGTATCACATGACCTGTCACTCACTCCTTTGTTTGTGGTTTCCGTGTTTGCTTGTGGTATTTGCTTCCATCTTCTTACACTGAGTATCCTTACTTCCAACACACCTTGACTTAACTTTTACTTAATTTCTGGAAGAGTATGCTAGTCAGCTTCCTATTATATTGACAAAATACCCGAGACAATTGAATACGAAAAAATGTTTATTTTAGTTCACTATTCCAGAGATCTCAGCCCATGGTTGGTTCCACAGATCTGGTGCTTTGGGCCTGTGGCAGCAGAGCTCCTCCTGGTGAGGGCATGCATGGCCAAAGAGGCCTGATCATCTTATAGTGGGCAGGAAGCAAATAGTCAGCCAGCCAGGGGCAGGGACTCTCAGAGCTCCTTCAAGTGCATGCACTCTGTGACCTAACTCCTCCTACTAGGCTCCAGCTCGTAAAGCTTTTACTACTTCCCTCCAGCAGCCATGCGCACAGGTTGGCAATCAAACTAAGGGCTTGTTAAGGACACGTGAGTGGGCACTGATATAAACATGTGAAAGAGGTACCCACATGCACCTCTGTTGATTTCCTTTTGAACACACATGAACCCTGCATCCAGCATCTACATTCTGTTACACAGCTGCATGGCCTTTCCAAGATAAACTTTCTGACATCCTACTGCTCATTCTTTCTTCCATCCGATGTCAGTGCATCATTTTATAGCTCTCACTGTACTGTCTCTCCCTTCACGAACCTCCTTTTCTGTGGTATTTGAAAGCCTGGTTGTGGTTTTGACCAGGCCTCTTCCTCTTCCATCCTCCACTTCTCTCTTGGTTGACACTGTCCTGCAGACTCCTCACCTCACACTGCATTTTGCTCCAGGCCAGTTCAGCTCTGACTTTGACTCACACCTTCTTCTCGCAGCTGATGGAAGTGCATTTGTCACACAAGTTCTCTTGTGAGCACCAGGTCAACACTTTCAGTTCATCACAGGACATTTGATACCATGTTCCACAGTAGTTTCAAATGGACTCATCACTCTCCGTGGAAGCATCTTGACTTTTCATGTCAAGAAAGGGGTGTCCCCATCCCGAGTCATTCCACTGAAGACATCTGCCTCAATGTAGCCTTACTTCTTGAACCCCATCTTTTCACTGACTGTGGCTTGTTGTACTTCTGACTTGTCTCTAGTTTTGTGGCAGGAATTCCCTAGAACAAAGAGAAGACAATGCAGCTTGGTCTGTGCTTGACTGCGCATGTACAGGACGCTGGAGCATGGGACTCCCATGAGACTATGCACTAACACATATGAGTGACATTGTGAAGGGGGGCTAACAGGGGAAACAAAAGGCTGGGCTCTTGCTTTGCTGGGGGCTCAGTCTTCTGGGGTATGAACCCACTGAGTCAAGTACTGGCATGAATAAACTGCTTCCTGGAGAGCAACACCTCCAGGTCTGCACACAGCACCTGTGCCAGTTTCGTCTGTTTCTTTGCTCCTCACAAGTGCCCTACTTATAACCACAATGTTTTTATTTGAACACTACTAAAGCCTTTATTTCATCTTCGAGCTTTCCTGTATGTCCATCCCAGCTGTTTAATATCTTTCACAAACAGAGCCCTGATCCTGGCACTCAGACACTTTATTGGCTTCTTCCACTTGTAATGAGTGTAATGAGTGAGGTGTAGCTAGGCACTTCCAAGTCTTCAAGGCAGCATCCAACCTCCTTCCTATCCATGTGTAACTGGACGTCTACACAACTTTGCCTCCTCATCCTTTCTTATGTTTTCCCTCTATTTAAAACTATTTAAAATTTCCTTTGTCCTCCTTTTCCTGTCTGAGTTCAGTTCACCCTTGTTGACCTAACACAGTCAACAAGAGACCAAAGGAAAACTGGTACCCAGGGACCGGACTGAACTGTGGTCTGAGTCCATTTCTCATGCTGATTCAGGGCATTTGCGATTCCAGGAATTGCAAAACTACTTTTTTTAAAATAAAACTATTTCATGATATTTTTCAGCTGTTTTTGTGGGAGAGAACAGGGAACACCACTGGGTATATGAGTGCTGAAGGGAAATTACAGAGGATGACAAAAAACGAATGTTCCTCAACATTGCCATGTGAAAAGAGTATCTTTTGTTATACAATGTATTTTTAAGCACAATCAGGGGGATTAGCGTTGTCAATAGAATTCTAAATAGAAACAATTAGAGCCAGTTTTCCTAAGAGTTATTTCCCAAGGAATTTCCATTACTGCAATCCAGGTTTAAAAATAACTCATAGAAACTGGCAAAAGGGGAACAAAGAGAAGCTTATCACCCCGAAACAAATAGAAAACCAATAAATTCTTAAGAACAAGTCAACACAGTTTTCCTGCAAAGCAGTGTGCTAGGTCTGAGAGAAATGGGTACAGAAAGTGGGAGGCAGCTGTAGGCTGGTAGCCTGGCTCAGCTCTAAACCCATGAGCCCAGGCTTATCTTCGTGGAGGCTGCTGCCTCACCGTCATCTTGTCAGCAGTGATGCCCCAGGACATACAGTCCAGCAGGTCCCTCAGAGCTCTGTCAGGGTTTTAGGGACCGTCACTCAGGAAAATTCTTTTGCCACAGAAAAGAATTTCAGGATGAGCCAGTATGAGCCAGTGCTGGATTTGTTAAAAACAGAGGAAAGGCTAGGGAAGGGGAAAGGGAGAGTGAGGCTGTGGGTGCCTTACAGGAAAGTTGTGCTCTTGTGGTTTCGCTCAAGACACTATTTTGTTGACTCTCAAGTTACAAGGTTTGCTAAGAAAGGATTTTTTTCTTTCTTTTTTTGCATTCTTTCTTTTTGGGGGGTGGTGGGGATAAGCGAGATTAGAGGGTGTTCCAGAGGTGCCTTGGATGGGTTTATAATCTGATCAAATAAAACTATGAGCCACAAGGATTGCCATTTATCATAAATGGAGTTTCTGGTGAGATTCCTAAAACACTGCAGGTTTGCAGCTGGGAAAGGAGAAAGGTCTTCAGCAAATGTTAATTGTATTGAAACGCTTGATTCGCAGCCAGGTAGAGGCTTCAACCAGACTTTGGGATAAGGTTCCTTCTTCTTCCCATGCGCCCGTAATTTCCCCTGTCCTATCCTGCCTCAGTTTTAGTCAGGAAGAATGAACAAGAGTACCAGCTATGTCTCTCTTTTCATTCCACTCCCAATGGGTCCTGACTTGGCTAGTCAAAGTCCCAGATCAGGCTGAAAAGATTACTCAGAGGTTAAGAGCACTGGCTGCACTTACAGAGGATGGAGGTTCAGTTTCCAGCACTTAACATGGCAGCTCACAACTGTCTATAACTCAGCTCCAGTGATTTCTGATGGCCTCTTCTGGCAACCATAGGCACTGTATGCATGTGGTGCTCATGCATATATGCACGCAAAGCATTTGTATACACATACAAAAAAAGACATTAAAAATCCTAGATGATCTTTAAGGATTCTTTTGGCTCTGCCATACCATGTGTTAAGTTATCTCAGCTCTCCCCGCTCCCTCTGCAATAGTATCTGCCCAAGATTTAGAAGTAAATGGGTTGTGGATCACACATTAATTTCACTGTAATGAAGGATGATGGCAGTTAGAACAGACACTCTTGAAGCAGACGACAGCTTGCTATTGGCCATGTACTGGCCACACAAGCCAGGAAAGGAGCCAGCTAAGATGGAAGTCCATGGATGAGAGATGAACCATCAGCCTAGTGGCTGAGTGTCTACGTGGGGTTTAGCACTCTCTGTCAGGCCTGTTGTGTACAGTACGTTTTAATCAGAGGCTTCAGTGAAGGCAAACTGAGACCCAAGTGATGTTGGGAAGATGTGACCCAGTGTGTACCTGCCAGGACTACCATTTGAAGTACCACAGCCTGTGCCATAAAACAATGGAAGGTTATTCTCTCACTATTTTGGACAATGGAATCCCACGGTCAAAGTGTGTCATAGTTGGTCCCTCTGAAACCTCTCTCCTTGGGTTTTAGGTGACCCTTTGCTCTCTGTGTCTCTTCACGTCTTCCCTCTGTGGGTATGTATCTAAATTTTGTGTGTGTATACATGCTAGTGTGTGTGCTATAACACCTATGTGAACTTGAAGAAGCCAGTTCTCTCCTTCCACCATGCGGTTCCAGGGACTGAATTCAGACTGTAAAGTTTAAGAAGTGCCTTTACCTGCTGAACCATCTTACTGGGCCTAAGTTATTTCCTTAAAAACCCAATCTTCAAATGAGGTCACAATCTGAAGTACTGATGATTATGAGTTAAACATATGAATTTTGGATAAAAGACACATGGAAAACATAACAGTTAATAAAAAAAATTAAATGAATGTACATCTTGTATGTAAGGAAGTCACTAACTTTTGAATAGTGTGGTAGATTAAACATACCTAGATATAGAGTCTAGCTCTTTCCAGGCTAGCGACATGTTATGTAAAGCCACTGAGATTAGACATTCATGTTTACGCATTAGGAAAATAGGAATAAAAACCTTCAGCCTTCATGAACTTTAACTTCTGAGCAGGCACTAGGGACTAAGTGGTTAGAGGATAATTCTTAGCTTTCCCATCACAAAGCATATCTCCCCTTAATTGTTGGAGACATAAAATTGAGAATGACTGTCAGAGTAGAGTTGATGAAGAAGAAGTGTATATTTCAATTGTTGGTAATGGAACCTCAGAACTTAATCTTTCTAGCTTTTATGACTGCTTCATACAATAAAGCTATTTCCCGCTGGTAATGACTCAACACGTCCAGTGGGAAAATACTAAATTGTTTTTACTCATCAGAGCATTGTGTGTTTGACTCATTCCCAAGGAAATAAGACTTGATTTGAAAAAAAAGGAGGATTTAAAGAAAAAGCTGGACTGTCATATTTGCTTTAGTTGACTTTACATTGCTTCCTCAAGAAAGCATCCTATGCCCTACATAATCTTTTATGTTAATTAATCAATTTAGTGTGTGTGTGTGTGTGTGTGTGTGTGTGTGTGTACTAACATGTGCCATGGTACATGTGATCTCAGTTTTACCCGAGGAAGCTAAAGCTCTGATAGTTATTTGTACCAGTTCATCAATTGGAGACAGTGTGAACAAGGTTCAAATCCTGTTTTCTAAATATGAACTGGGTGACTTAAAGTCCATTATGCTTGAAACCCACCTGCTAGATTAGAAGTAACTGTGGAAAGGCTTATGATCATCTGGAAGGAGAACACCTTTAAAATGAGCCCCATGCTGGGGAGTGTTGGTTCTCAGAGGAGAGGATGATGATGAGGTCAAGACCATTAATGAAGATCTCTCCAAACCAGTTATATGACACTCAAATCTGACTGCTGTGGAGGAGAGGGAGGAAGTATGAGAAGGACACCAAGAATGTCAGTTTCAAAGTACAGAGGGCATTTGAGGTAAGGCCTGCTCAGTTGGAGAGAACTCATGCACAGTAATTTAAACAGTCAAGTACACATGATGGAGAGGTCATAGAGCCTAGAGAAAAACCTACTTTTGTCCCTTTTATAGACCAATGTAACTTTTTACTATATTCTAAATATATATCCTTATATTTACAGAGAAGTATACCTCTCACCACTCGTCAAAGAAACTTCTTTTTGCAACAGGTGGAAACTATTACCAAGTCCCACAACTAGTCAAAAAGAGAATAAGTGTCTTCATGTGCCCAGCCCTAAGTGACACACCTGCAATGTAACCTCAGGGAACATTGCAGAAGAGGGGGCTGAAGGAA
The DNA here is from genome assembly GCF_000622305.1 of Nannospalax galili. Lineage (NCBI taxonomy): Eukaryota > Metazoa > Chordata > Mammalia > Rodentia > Spalacidae > Nannospalax > Nannospalax galili. The sequence continues at coordinate 881,180 of NW_008345972.1, forward strand.
TATAAGAGCCAGAGGGACAAGACACCTGCTACTAGATAATGCATTCTAGACAGGATAGGAGTTAATGCATTCTAGACAGTACTCTAATGAGATCTACATAATGACAAAATCAGTTGACATGTCAAGGTGGATGTGGGGAATGTCACAGGGTCCCAACTCAAGATGAAGAGCTACATGCAATCAATGGATGCTGAGGGAAGGAGAATCAGTTTTCTCCGGAGATTAGCTCTCTGAGGAGTTATCTAATTCCAAGTGGGAATCCCTAAACACAGGCATAGAAGAGCACAACTATATATGTGGGGGGGTATGTATATCTATACATGCATATATGTATATATAGCAATAAATAAAGAAGAGGACAAAACATTGAGAGGGAGTGTGGGGGACAATGGGAGGGATGGAAATAATGCAGACTATACTTATATATGAAATTCACAAAAATAAAACATAAAAAATGCAGGGCATTTGAAGTAAGAAATATGTTTTGTGACACCTCTGACACAGATGTGAATAGGAAAGAGCACACAATTGGGAAGTACAAGACCCTCTGACCCTTCCACCATGCTGTTCAGGCATTGTGGACTTTTTTCTCTGGTATATGGTTAGTTGCCTTCCTAAGACTTGATTAGCTATTATTCTCATGACTGGAGAAAAAAAAACCTGACAGAAGCAGCTTAAGAAGAAGCTGCTTATTTTGGCTCACAGTCCCAGAAGTTACAGTCCACCATGGCAGAGAAGGCAAAGCAACTGGCATGTTTTGGCTTATGGCCATGTAAGCTGGTATTAGCAGCTCACATCATAGGAGTAAACAGGAGGCACAGTGCCTGGACTGAAAGTGGGGCCAGGCTCTAAGTCTCCAAGGCCAGCTTCCAGTGACCAATGCCTCCTGTCCCAAGGGTTCTCCTGAAACAGGGGCCTCAGTTGGGTCTCTATGGGCGTGTGGGTTTCGTGGAGCACCAGCTGCTGGGCGTGGCACCGGTCTCCCTCGCGCCGCTGGGGGGACGTGGGGCAGGTCGCGCACCACGTCTGCTGAGACTCTCCGCTACCGGGCCTGGCAGCTCTCGAGGACCACTGTCAGCTACCCCGTCGGGTTCCGTCCCACTCTACCGAGAACTCCCTCTGGGTTCGAGATCCATCAGCTGCCGGGTCACGAGGGGAGGTGCGGGACGGCGAAAGCAGGGTCTTCGTGGGTCGATGACGGAAGAATAGACCCCCCCCCCCCCCCC